>NC_068409.1:22185749-22499499 GCF_023724105.1 Carassius gibelio | reverse complement strand
TGATTAGATATGTCTAACATGTTAAAGCAAAAACTGTGGCAAAATTATCATTTAAATGCTATTTTTCTTAATTGCATTAACACTCACAGTCAAGACACTTACGATTGCATTTTCATTCGGTGTCCCGCAATGAATGTAGCAAAACTCAATGTGCACATTGAAAATGCATTCCGAGCCGATCACGTGTCCCCGCCCTCGCGCCACGTCAATCATTGTGTGAACAAGGCGGGGCTTACAGAAGGTCAGAGACTCAAGTCTCAAGAAGAGGATTCAATCAAGTGAGACAACATGGACAAGACAGTTGGTCCGTGTATGTTTTGATCATTTCTGTTTATGGCTTCAATATTTCATTCGGACTTGTGGGCGGAGCTGAAACGCTGCTTTCATCTGATTGGTCGAATCGGAGCGGTTTTCATCTGACAGCCTTCAGCTCGGTCTTGTCATTCTTTCAGGCAAAAGAGTCAGTGCGAATGAAGCACTGAAATGTCTGAAACTACGCTCACTGTTAATTAGCATAATATTTGAATCAGATATAGCTGGGCACATAATTCGTGCTGCTGAGACCTGCAAATTATTTCTAGGTTGTAGTATTGTATGAATATTGTCCCACTGATAAATACAGTGCAAATAGTTCTGTCCCTTTGGATAACAGTGAAGTGGAAATTAAAATCAATAATAGACTGAACAGTTCCATGTCTGTAACATTTACCACTCTCATCTTTTAAGTCATAAGGCACTAGGTATGTGTGTGTGTGTGTGTGTGTGTGTGTGTGTGTGTGTGTGTGTGTGTGACATTAATAAATAATTGTAAAAATGAATATAGTTACATTTCTAAATAAAAATAGTAAAATTAGCTCTATGCTGCTCAGTGCTCCTGTAGCCTACCCCAGAGCGCCCTCTCGCGGCTGTAGACGGTAATGTTTTCTCTTGGTCTTGAATAAATGTGACATATAGTCCAGTGAGACTTATATTATATAAGTCAAAAATACGTCATGACGATATGTTGTTTTCCTCGTCATGACGTATTTTTGGACTGATGCAACTTATACCGAAAAATACAGTTAACATTATTATTATTATTTATTATGAGAGTAATTGACACAGACTAGAACTTTAATGTTTCACCCAATTCAGCTCATATCTTTAGACTCGTCCGACTCGTGTTGCTTGTATAACTGGCCAGACTTACCTTCCCAAAAAATCCTATTTAATTTTATTTCATAAATGTAACTATATTTATTTCCACTTTACTGTTATCCAAAGGGACAGAACTATTTGCACTGTTTTTATCAGTGGGACAATATTCATACAATACTACAACCTAGAAATAATTTGCAGGTCTCAGCAGCACGAATTATGTGCCCAGCTACATCTGATTCAAATATTATGCTAATTAACAGTGAGTGTAGTTTCAGACATTTCAGCTGAAGGCTGTCAGATGAAAACCGCTCCGATTCGACCAATCAGATGAAAGCAGCGTTTCAACTCCGCCCACAAGTGCGAATGAAATATTGAAGCCATAAATAAAAATGATCAAAACATACACGGACCAACTGTCTTGTCCATGTTGTCTCACTTGATTGAATCCTCTTCTTGAGACTTGAGTCTCTGACCTTCTGTAAGCCCCGCCTTGTTCACACAATGATTGACGTGGCGCGAGGGCGGGGACACGTGATCGGCTCGGAATGCATTTTCAATGTGCACATTGAGTTTTGCTACATTCATTGCGGGACACCGAATGAAAATGCAATCGTAAGTGTCTTGACTGTGAGTGTTAATGCAATTAAGAAAAATAGAATTTAAATGATCATTTTGCCACAGTTTTTGCTTTAACATGTTAGACATATCTAATCATTTCTGTAATACATTTTCATTTTAATTTTGCAACTTATAAAGCGTTAAAATTAATATTCATTTTACATATTAAAACTGGTGTAGTAAATGGCAAATGAAAATTATGTAATTTAATTTTCATTTTCATTTTGCACCAAACGTTGCAGAAATGTATTGGAAAATGTAAATGTAAATACAGAAATGCATTGCCATTTTACATATTGCATTGTCATTTTGCATATTACATCCCAAATTGAATAATGCTACCCATATGCTTCCATAGTCTCTGGCCTGGCAGCAGTCTGCAAGAGGAAGCCTGTCTCCAGTAGCACTGACTGTCAAAGAGCGCCCTCTTTTGACACTTTACATTCACAACAGCTTATATCATTTGAGGGTTGTAAAGGACCTCCAAATAGTAGTTTACATTGGCTTTACATATTCTATCGCAAATAACTTTTAATCATCATTTGTGAGCAGAAACTTTTATAAAGAGGACGAGAAAGAGAAGCTAGTTCAGAAAGTATTGCACGCGTCAGTCTCTCTTCCTCCTGCACTCCATTTCAAATCCAGGGATCAAGGGCAGACTTGTGCATGGTATACAGTGAACAACAAAAGCTGCCCCCTCTGCTCACAGCCCCCTAAAGTAGAGAGAAGAGCAAGACAAAGGAGCTCTGCAAATTCCCGGGTTAATAAGTCCAGGACACAGAGTAAATGTGGGAGTCAGGAAGGGCACTGTGTGAATTTTTGTAAGAGGAGGAGGAAATCAGTGCCCTATCTACTTTAGTAGATGCAGATCAAAGAGGATGACTAACAGTAAATAAACAAAGGTGAGAACATGATTGAGAGACACATTAAAGGGGCCCGAGAAGATATTTTCTCTCGGTAGCACACAATGTGTCCGTCTTGTCAAGTGGCTCGTCCATTAATTAATAAGATGCAGCACATGCGCACACTTCACACCTGATCTTTCATAAGTATCACTCCATTATCTTGTAATTGGAGCCACATACAAATGACTGAAAGATCAAAGGAGTCCTTCTTGTCACATACAAAGGAAGTGCTGGGATTTTACTGCTGCTGAGGGCTGAAAATTCACTCATTATCACTGTGGTCAGATTCCAGTGACAGTCCACATGACTGTAAATATTCAATGTGTAAATATAGTAACTCCCAGAGGAGGCTGTTTACTGTTTCACGGTCTATGCTGCATTATGACTTAAACCTGGGTTTACTTGAGTGGTATGACTATCAGATGTTGAATAATCACTCAATATGCAATGATAAAATGTTTCCTGCACTGCTCTAAGTTATACCAGCCCCCCAGTGCAATGCTGTGGCTCTTTTGAACAGACTGTCATTTCCTACTCGAGGCACTGTTATTCCAGTAGCCTTTGTGAAAAAGCCAAGTGGCCTGGATACAGACAGGAGGTGGGATCTTCACAGGCAGCTGAGGTTGTCGACTCAGCAGGGGAGGGAGGCGCACATCGCAGGGGGATACAGGCTGAAAACAAACACTGGCCCTTACAGGAAAGGAACTACAAGACCCTGCTGGGAAATTAGGGGGACTCATGTGCTCATTTTCATACATAGGGCAACATGCTACAATGTGGCATCCTTTATTGCGTTTGTTGCTCATGAAGGGTTTGAAGATTTGACTGGCATTGAGCAGTCGTTTACACAACTCACAGTTTGGTGGATCAGAAAACACTGACACAACAGAACACCCACAAAACCAGTGTCTGCTCTGAAGATAAAACCTGACCCCCTTTTACATGTATTTTACTAAATACTTGCTCTAAGTTCTAAAATGAAGCCATAAGCTTGATGAACAGGATGAGTTCCCCACTGAACTGATACTGATGCATTTGTCAGATTCGACATTAAATACAACCACCATTAAATAATAAAACAATGCTTCTAATTTTATATACTACGAATTGCTGTGCTAATAATTGTGAGGTTATGAATGCACTGAAATAATTACAACATATTAATAACCTAAACAAACTGAAATTATAAAGACGTTCCACATATTTTCCCTTGGTAATATCAATAATACTTTACACACATCACTTCGTCATAGCAAAGGTTAACAGCATATTTCATTTGAAATACATGTAATACTGGTTTTGAGTGAAGACTGCCATCTGCTGGCTGTCTGACCAGCAGACTGTGGATCATCAGAAGACACTGCTTGACAATTAATTTAGTCTATTTGTTGATTATATAGAAAGTGCCTATCTGTCAAAATCTTAAGAAAAGCAAAGTATACAATTAAGAAAAGCAATACTTGCATGCAAGGAAAACTACTACTAGAGTCGTCAGTGTCGCATTATTCTTCAGAAATTCTAAAATGCTGTTGAAAACTGAATAATATTATGTGAAAATTGTAATAATGTAATGAGTACATGAAGTTCACTATAAGAGCATTTATTTGAAACAGCAATATTTTTAAATGTTATAAATGTCTAATGTCACTTTTGAATTGTGAATTTGAATTGTGACTTGTAATGTTACTGCACTCTTGTTAAAACTTTCATCTCATTATATTTTTATTAATTATTTAAGCATGCATTTTTATATTAAACTGTATATTTAATATATATACATAGCTGATTCAATATTTGTAATACTGTATTTTATTATTTTGTTCAACTTCAATTGAACAATTAAAGATTCAGCAAAAAGATTAAACATAACTTGATTTCATGTTTTTGGGCCAAGACTGTCATCTGCAGGCCATTTACTGCTACATTTCTATTGCTCAGATTTATTTAGAATATACTGTTCATAATGTACATTCATCTAACTATATTATACTATCATATAGGCATACAGTATCTTTATCGAACAGATAATAGTTATACATTGCGTGAACAAACACAAAATATGATGCAAAAATTATTATGCTCATAATTCTATCCTGACTAATTAGTTTTGTTGTGACCTATTTCTTCTGGAAACAATAAGCCTTCATTCATCTCTCCTGCCACAAAAGAATACATTGAAGAAGAAAATAAAATGCTACATGTAGCTGTTTTGGTTTTGACAAAAGGGCTTTGCAAAAGCACAATGATCCATTCATTCATCCTTTTTCATATGATGTATAGTGGCCCCTAAAGCGAAAAAAGAAAGCACATTAAATTTGTTTACGGTTCTCCGAGAAACACGACATGGTTTATGGCATGTCTTTCCATCTCTAGTTTTTTTGACAGCTATTTTGTATTGATTTGGATGCATGCAACCAAACATGCGCTTGCACTAACCACACCCCGCCTTCACCAAAATATCCACCAATGTGACTGTATCTGGCCACTGAATGACAAGTTGCGCTGCAGCTGGATGGCTGAATGATAAACACAACCGTTAGTGTGTTCATTTTCCGGCGATTCTTCTGTCTCTTTTAACGGCTGGAGAACAAAATCGCTTTTCTTATGAAGTATGGCCACAGTCAAAAAGGACGACCGACTGACAAGTTCTCAAAGTTTACTGTGCGTCGGTTTTGCCGGGGTTTTTAGCAAAACTGTAACGTCACCTCTGGAAGTCGTGAAGATTTTGAGTCAAATAGGAACGTTCCACTGTAAACGGGGATTTCTGCAAAGCTTTGTTTTTATCTGTCAGAATGAGGGACTTCGAGCTTTTTGGAAGGGTAACATGGTTTCCTGTCTACGGTTGTTCCCCTACAGTGCCATACATTTAACAACTTACAAAAAGTAAGTATAAGAAATTTTTAACGTTCAGCAATGAATGATTGATGATTAGCATTTATGCCTGTTGCATGCCTTGTTGATTTGTGTAGTTCATTAGATATGATAAACTTTTCGATCCGCAGTGATGGTAAACAAAGACAACAGGAAGTTGACGCGTCAGCTTGATAGCGTTTGAAAATAGACGAGTAAACAGACTTACATAATGAAGTAATTATATTCTAACAAGTGAGAATTCGTTTAAATATGCTTAAGAAGTTACATTTACAATAGATCGTTTAAAGAAATTATCATTTAAATTTCCCGTTTTTCCTTCATTGGCCTCAAAGTGACGTAACACATCATGCCTTCATTTCCTGGCCAATCACGTAGCTCAGAAAACCAGCACGATGGTGGTCTCATCCTGAAGCTACAATGGGCGTGGCCTTAATTAAATGCCAATATCAGCTGTAGTGTTTCTATGGTTATAAACTATGCACTTAGCAACGCCCATCAGAGCACCAGAGGGGGCTTTCAGAAGAACTCCATTATTGTGTAATACACGTGTATATTCACATGCTGAGACACCGGAAACTGTTTTAGAAAGACCCGTACATAGTGTTCCAGTATTCCAGGAAAAAGAGTGGAGGCTGTTTTGAACACACTGTTCCTATGAAAAGAATGTGAACCTCTCGAATGCAAGCTTATGTCATTGATTAATAATCAAAAATTATAGTAAAAGATATCGTTTTTATTACTGTTTACAGTAATACTATTAATACTTTATTAGTCTATATTATAACAATGTAATAATTATCTCTACATACAATACCACAAAAAGATTTAGGCTATTTTTTCTAATCATTTAGAAATTTTAGACCCAAAGTAGTAAGCCTTTATAATATAACAGTTATATGGGGTAATATTAATAAAATGTAAATAAACAGTTTTCTGTGGCAAAGCTGAATTCTCAGCAGCTATTACTCTAGACTTTAGTGTCACTCAATACTTTAGAAATCATTCTGTATGCTAATTCTAATATCCTCATGTCCTTTTTAGTCACTGAAAATAAAGAAAATAATAATAAAAAAGTATAATGTCCTTTTTTGTTAAGGTTATGAACATTTTTAACCTACGTAGTCAAAATTTTAGCCTTTAGATAGTTAGTTTTTTATTATCAGTTACATTTCATTACATTACATTTATTCATTTAGCAGACACTTTTATCCAAAGCGACTTACAGATGAGGACAGTGGAACCAATTAAAAACAACAAAATGAGCAATGATATATAAGTGTAATAACAAGTCTCAGTTAAGTTAACACAGTACACGTATGGGATTTTAAATAATATAATAAATAAAAAGAAAACAGAATAAAAAAACAATAGAGCAAGCTAGTGTTAGAGATCTTTACACATAAACACACACACACACATACAATTGCATAATAAATTAGAATACAAAAAGATTAGAAAGGTATTTGAATTTTTTTAAAGAATAGAATTAGAATAGTGGGTGTTAAAGTTAGAGGGTCAAATAAAGATGGAAGAGATGTGTTTTAAGCCGATTCTTGAAGATGGCTAAGGACTCCGCTGTCCGGATTGAGTTGGGGAGGTTATTCCACCAGGAGGGAACATTTAATTTAAAAGTCTGTAAAAGTGACTTGTGCTTCTTTGGGATGGCACAATCAAGTGACGTTCACTTGCAGAACGCAAGCTTCTAGTTAGATGGATCTAGTTGATTGGACTGGTCATCTAAACATAGGTTCTGTTTTAATGATATTATGCTATATCGTAATACCACAATATTATATTTTTGGCAGTATTGTCCATCTTCACGTTGATGAACTGGGTGATATCTCACAATGGCGAGCCATAGTAGCCGGTGGGCTGGCAGGTATATCTGCTGCTCTAGTGACGTATCCACTGGAGGTGCTTGAAACCAGACTTATTGCTCAGAATTGCCAAGAACCAACATACAGAGGGTTGCTGCGTTCTCTCTCCACCATCTACAGAAATGAAGGACTTCAGGCTCTCTACAGGGGCTTTTCCCTCACAGTGTTAGGTATGTATTTCAACCCTGTTTACACATCTGAATAATCAAATTAAGGAGGCGGAAGTATTTTTACTCTGCTTTAAAAGTACATCTTTCAAGTGTCTATACTTTATCAAGTGCTTTTCTTTAGAAAACTTTTACTTCAAAACATTCAAAATCATAATATTGTACTTTTTACTGCACTGTTTCATATTAAATATAATTTAATACTTACTGACATTAGAAATCTTGTACTTTACTACTTTTAAGCATGAGTACGTGAAGTATAAACTGAATCAGGTATATTGCCAAGAAATAGAAAGCTCATAACCTTCTAATTAATAATATTACTTCTGGATCTCTCACAGTACTGCTTGAAAAGTTAATGGAACTTGATGTTTGGATTTCTGTGGATAGGTGCTGTTCCCTTCTCTGTTGGATGCTATGCGGTGTATGTCAATTTGGATAAGCTGTGGCAGGAGCGTCATGTTCGCTTCACATCTTTACAGAACTTCATCAATGGCTGTCTTGCAGCAGGAGTCGCTCAGACGCTCTCCTTCCCCTTTGAATCTGTTAAAAAGAAGATGCAGGTGAAAATCTTTGAGACATAATAATGTGTTGCTATATCTTACCACAAGGGGGCATGATAGTACTAGTGTACAAGACGTAAGTGTCCCTTAATGTGGTAAAAATTCATACTTTTTTAACTTTGCTGTGGCCCCTTTGTTCATTTATGTTAAGAATGAAACGTTAAAATGTTTTAAAGAAACATTAATTTTAATTTTTAATAGATTTTGGCACAGGTCACACAGGACAATGCAAGACAACATTCTGAAGGACACAAGGCCCTGCAGCAGCCTAGAATGTACATAGTGTCCAGCGTCTGTCTATGCCAAAGATAAATTGTCTTAAGATAGCTGACCTCTCACACAGTACACATAATGGTGTATCTGATCTGATTCCTATATGTTTCATTTCGCTAAATTAGAAACAAAAAAGTTTTTTCCTCTTTTGCAAGCTGCTAAATGTTCTGAGACTGTCAGTTTGGTGCTAAACAAAGTCTCTATAGATACATTAAACAAAGCCCAAAGAACACACATCAAGAAGGTTTAAGGGTAGATAAGTTTAGGTCAATGCGGGACAGTAGGGCAATCAGTTGTTACTGGAAAACAAATGTTCATGAATAAAATATAAGCCGAACATTTTAGCTTATTCTTGTTTATAAACAAGTGTGAGAATTCTCTTATGGAATCTTATATAAGTATGCAATTATTTCTTAATGATCAGGAATATTTCTTCAATCTTTACTCTAGGCCCAGAGTCTTCTGTTGCCCCATTGTGGAGGAGCTGATGTCCATTTTAATGGAATGATTGACTGCTTCAGACAGGTCATCAAGAACAAGGGCGTCATGGCTCTTTGGAGTGGCCTTACAGCCAACATGGTGAAGGTGACATGAAGGTGTTTTATATGCTTATGTGGTGACAGAGATAAAAATAACCCAAGCACCATGTTTTCTGTGTAAATGGTTCTACAAAGTTTAATATTTCAATAAAAAACTCACAGGGTTATATTTCACAAACATTTCCTGAATAACAATCTGCTTCTTGCATTATATGAAATTAATACAGCAAATTGTACCACAAGTTTCTTGTGCCACCTCTGCATGAAATAACATGCTTACATATTTTAATGGGTGTTTGTGGAAACACCTTATATTAATAATACATTTACACTTCCTTTTGTAACTGATGTTATGTTTTATTTTAACATTATAGATCGTCCCATATTTTGGCCTGCTTTTCAGTTGCTTTGAGATGTGTAAGCAAGTCTGCCTTTACCGGAATGGCTACATAATTTCTCCACTAAGCTACAAGCCTATACCAGGCGTGGACCAGAGTCTGGGCCCACATGAACTGCAGGAGTTTAAGCGCTACCTGAGAAACAGAAAATCACACAAAGCACAGAGTTCATCCATAGGAAACCGCTGGTAACTAATCCAAGGAGTTATCAGTAATAAACAGAATTCTGAGAAGTGCATTGATAATGAGTATAAATTGTTTGTACTGCTGGAAGGCACAATGTATTATTCACAAGTTTTACCTGTTATTGTATTTACCTTCCGATATTAAGGATTCTGCACATGCACACTTGAAACAAGTTCATTTGGTATGTTCCAAAGTGCCTCAAACACATCAGACTTGCACTCCACCAAAAAAAAAGTGTTTTTATGAACTGTGGAAATTTAAAACCTCTGTTTTAATCACTTCTCAGGAAATATGTTGAACATCATTTCAACAATATAGAGCAATGCCTTTGTCAAACAAAGTATAAATATTTTACTGGATTTTAGCTCTTGGGCCTTTTTAAAGGGCTTCTGTTATTTATAAACCACATGCTTTAAAAGTCATATTGTGGTGCAGTTTTTGCATATTTGATCATAAATGACAGTATGATTTTGAGTGTGCATTGTAATGTATTATACATCATGCCGATCTAGACACACAGTAAACCAGTAAGCACTGACTCTGATTCAGCTGTAAAACACAAGATTTGTTTACTAAAAATGTATTTGATTTTTTTATTGCAATATCAATGCATTTTTAAAATGTGGCACGTTAAGATTAAATCTTTAAGCACATTATAAAAATTATAAAGTGTAAGAAATAAATGTATTTTAGTCCTTATCGTCAATGGTTATACTTATCATATGTTATTATCTGGTGTATAATAGTATTTTATAATACAAACAAAATTGATTTGCATTAGTAGAGTTAGTAGTGATGCAGATAGTATTGATTTTGTATTGCGTCGTGTGGTCACATGTTTCCAAATGGATCACTTGCTTTACCACACAGTCAAGTCATGTGAAGGCCTTTGTACTGTAATGTTGGCCCTTTTTCTTTTACACATATGCCCTTGGAGATCATTAACTAAAGACAGTGAGCGATCGAGCTGGGGACAAACATGCATGCTATGTCACCTTGGAGAACTGCTCTCGACTTGACAGGATGTGAAATGAAAAACTGGACAATCCTGATTCTCTTGTGTTGAATTGTCAGTATGCATCAAAATCGGGGTTTGGTTACGTTTTTTCATATTACTCATGAATTATTGACTAATTGTAAATAAATGTTTTAAAAACTTTCTGTTGTCATTTACGTTTTCCACCTTGAGAAGGCTTAAGGTTACCTTTCTAACTTTGAGCCATTCATCTCCGTCATCATAAAAGGGCCCCTCCTCCTGGAATCTGTGACGTTTAGTCCACGCTCCAATCAAGTCTTAGAAGCGTTGTGTACGTGTGTTCTCGCGAGACGAACCTTTTAAAAATCTCTTCTCAACTTTTCATTCGGCCATTTCGAATCAGCCGGCATTCCACACTGGTCCAGCGGCAGAGCGGGATTGACCTCTTCAGACTACACCTCTCCAAGAACACCCAACAATGAACGAGACCGCCATCTCTTTCGCCAAGGACTTCTTGGCCGGTGGTATTGCCGCTGCTATCTCTAAAACTGCCGTGGCCCCCATCGAGAGAGTCAAACTGCTGCTTCAGGTAACGTAACGTTAGATACACGCAGTAATATTATCGGGATTATATAATCCCAGATTTGTAAGAAATTCGGTTACATAATGGACTAAAATGTGAGTACAACCAGCACAGTGTAACGTTAATCCTAGAAGAGTTTGATTTTAAAACCAATATCATTTTTAGATTTTAGTTGGCGGCATTTTAATGTTTAATTAATCATTGAATTAAGGGAGTCCAACGAAATTGTGAACAGCTTGACTAAACGAGAATCTTAATCTTTGTGTGAGTAAAGGACGTTTTGGTACATTGAGCCGTTTAAAATCGAGCTGGTCGTTGAATAATTGGTTAAAACATCGAATAAGTTAGGCCTTAAGAGCTCCGTAACCTTTACCAAGCCTCCCTGAGAGAACATCCTGAGACACGCCTCAAGCATTTACAGCGAGCATTTGGTTGGAATTTAACAGAGCTGAACGGGTTTGCTCCTTTAGTATCGATTTTAAAATGCGTATTTTTATTTATATTAATACTTTTCCACGAGACAAGGTAGACCAGCATCCTCATAGATTTCGCCAAGGTCGCGAGAAGGGGAGGCCTTGAATAGCTAGGCCTTGATTGCTAGCTTCCAAGCTAACGCTCGCGTTCCAGAGCGACGAAGACCCAGGTATTGATTAAAAGGACATGTTATACTAGGGGCGTTTCATATACTAACATTTTGATTTAATGTTTCTGTGTGCACAACATTTTACAAGAATTTAATTGTATTTGCGGACGATTTCGGATAGTTTTACGGAGACCGCCTACCGGAAGATATCGCGTATTAACTCATTGCCGGCTTTTTATCGTTTCGCATAATCACGTGTTCGTGGTTCCTCTTTGGTTTTGTTCTATAAAGAAGAAACTGGGTTTTAAACCCACTTCATTCAGTACATTTCTTCATTTTATGACATTTGTAATTGTGGAGGCTTCATATTATCAATTTAAATCACTGTTTTCCATTGTATTGTCTTTCATTGTGTGCATTTATTGATGTTTCCTTTTGTGTTTACAGGTGCAACATGCTAGCAAACAGATTACAGTGGATAAGCAGTACAAGGGCATAATTGACTGCGTGGTGCGTATTCCGAAGGAGCAGGGCTTCCTGTCGTTCTGGAGAGGAAACTTGGCAAACGTCATCAGATACTTCCCTACCCAGGCCCTCAACTTTGCTTTCAAGGATAAGTACAAGAAGATCTTCCTCGATGGTATAGATAAGCGCACCCAGTTCTGGAGGTACTTCGCTGGTAACCTGGCTTCAGGTGGTGCTGCTGGTGCCACGTCCCTCTGCTTCGTCTACCCCCTCGACTTCGCAAGAACCCGTCTGGCCGCTGATGTTGGCAAGGCTGGAGCAGAAAGAGAGTTCAGCGGCCTGGGTAACTGCTTGGTAAAGATCTCCAAGTCTGATGGCATCAGAGGTCTGTACCAGGGCTTCAATGTTTCTGTTCAGGGTATCATCATTTACAGAGCCGCCTACTTCGGCATCTATGACACAGCCAAGGGTGAGTTTGAGTTGCATTTGGGGTATCAATGTCAATGTGTGCCATTACTGCATTCACTTCATCTGCTCTTTCATCTTTAGGTATGCTGCCAGATCCCAAAAACACCCACATTTTTGTCAGCTGGATGATCGCTCAGACTGTGACTGCTGTCGCTGGTTTTGCATCCTACCCCTTCGATACAGTCCGTCGTCGTATGATGATGCAGTCTGGACGCAAAGGAGGTCAGTTACCACTTTTGAGACCTTTCCAGTACACGTTGACAAGATGAAGCAGTGGATTGATCATTTTTCTTTTATTGCAGCTGACATCATGTACAGTGGCACAATTGACTGCTGGAAGAAGATTGCACGTGATGAGGGCGGCAAGGCTTTCTTTAAGGGAGCCTGGTCCAATGTTCTCAGAGGCATGGGTGGTGCCTTTGTGCTGGTCTTGTATGATGAGCTGAAGAAGGTCATTTAAGGGTTTCCTGTCCATCATTCAATGTGAGATGTTAAACTGTAACATATCTTGTACATTTGGAAGGACTCTCAAATTCCGCCTTATTTATAGGGACCAACTAGTATGTCAGTACTGGTTGTACTGGGGGAAATTGTTTTTGCGGTTTTCTTTTGCCCCGGTTTATCTTGTTTTCTGTTTTTGTTCCCCTCACCATACTGTCGTTCCCAAAAAGAAAGAATGCCAGGTACTAAAATCTACCTGTTTTCCAGCTGGTCTGTTTTTAGTCAATGCAACAATAAAGACCCACTGAATGAACCTACACCATAACTTGTGTTTTTCTTTATATTTTTTTTTATCTTGAGTTTCAGGTGGTGTTATTCAGCCGTTTGGATGGCTTCCGCCCTCTTACTAAATTCAAACAAACTCTGTCCCCACCCTTTAAAAACATGTCAGCAAACTGAACTAGCAACATGATTGGCAGGCAGAAAGCCCTCTAAGGCCTTTTTATACAGTTTATAAAGTCTTGGATTGTTAGAAATTGCAGTGATATCCTTATACAGTAAGAGTAGTAGGGCGTTTTATGCATCGTATTGAAACAAATCAGTTATCACCCTCAAACTGCACTGCAGAGAGTTGTCACTTGGAAATGCTCAAGTGTTTATTCAAAGGCTAGACTACTTGCATGCCTTTAAACATGTTCCTGAGTGTCAGGCAGTATTTTATTTTCCTAAGATGTAACCTCATACCCTGCTGGACTTCATAGTTGTTCTTGAGTCTGAGCCAAGGGCAGCTGAGGGGACACTTGTGCCCCTGAATGTAACTCAGTCCTGGTTTATTTTGGAGCCCTACATATTTAAGTGTATTTATCCAATATTATTAATTTATGTGCATCTGCATTTTTGTTTTTGTGGTAATTTAGAGATTCCTTACTCAAGTCTTGAATAGCCAAAGGCAAATATCTTTCCAAATAATCAGTTGATCTTAAAACCAGTAGAGGAACCAGAGGAAAGATGTCAAAGGGAAAAAATGGCAATAAGCTTGGGCCTCTGTCCAAATGTTGCAGGTGATCTGATAAAATTCAAAAGGAATGAATCAAACTGAAGGTTTATAAAGGCTGCAAGGCTAATGGCTCTCCTCCAGTGTAATCCAGTATGTTGGAAAAGCCGGCTTGTGCGTGCCCTCTTACGCTAAAAACCTTGCTGTCCTCTTAACTGACATCAGGCTAGTCGTAAATTAGCACGCTAATCTGTCCTTGTATCACCTTCACTTCAAGCATGGTGAGTTCCTGAGCATGGCGTTACAGGATGTTCAGCAGGGATTAACAGTGGATGGACTCTGGGCATCATGGCCTCCTGACTGGGTGCAAGAAGTTGAACTAATTTATTTTGGACAAGGGCTTTAAAAAAAAAAGTGTTTTCATAATATACTTTAATTGTGTTTGATGAAACACTTTTTGGTTACCTGACACAAGACTGTGACAGCTGTATCAGGATCAATAAATCATTTGGGATTAATTTTTTATTTAAGTGTAAAGTTTTAATTAACAAAGGAAGTATAACGAGTAAACAGTGGTATGAATTATGCACATCCTATGAATTTGTCACTTGTCCTGTTAACTCATTCGTTAATGCTAGATGAGAAATATGTCAAGTTCAGTAAAACAAATCACAAAAATTTGTATAATGGATCGTGATATGCGTTAAGGGGATGAGTCGATTACACAAGAGGCAGACTTGGTTTTTTTTTTTTTTTTTTTTTTTTCACAAGAGGCAGACTTGTTCTGACAGTCTTGTTGCACGTGACGTAATCCTGGGAAGGCGGTTCAAGCTCGCGCTGGCTGGCGGCAGACTCTACTCACAGATCACATGACTTGTTCAGTCACTGAGGGGTCTATTTTTAGGGATGTAATCTCTGGCTGGCGGTGTCAGGGTGCTGTACTCCATCATGTGCCTGTAGAGGTTTAATCGTATGCCATTTTCCTGAATGAACCTGTCCAGAAATCCATTTCTACTCTGCGAACTGGATCGCTGATCATGCCAAAGAGGAGAGAGGGAGGTTGTGCACAACCAGCAGTTATGTCATTCGTCAATCAAATCAGTTCACAAAAAGATTCATGCGTTCACTGTTTGGTCCTTTTTTGTAGACTGCAAGGTTATGCCAGCAGGTGGCAGAGTTGCGTTTATGCGTGTATACCATGCACTCTGACACAATCCTTGACCGAAACAAGACCCTTCCTCCGTATGCTTAGCTCGGTTCATCACAAGCGAACGTGTACGACGGCGAATCGTTCATTTAAAGATCTGCACCGATTCGTTCATTAGAGTCGAATCATAAACATTTAAATATTTCATGTAGATTGTGTGTGTGGTATAATGCATTTAATTACCAATATAAGTATTAAATATAAGGTTGTCATGTTACATTTTGTCACCATGAACAAGAATATAAGTGGACAAATTCATTATTACCACTTGTTTTTCGAAGACTAAAAATACCTTAAATGAAACGTGGGCCACCTTGCGGCGAACATGGTTGAATAAAAAGTCGCATCATGTGTTATCATACTTCACCACCATATACTTGATGGTGTCGCATGGTGCATGCTGTACTTTTGTCATTTCTTTACACAGTAAACGGTTGTGTGTAAAGTAAACGAGAACTATTTGTTCATGAAATCACAGCTGCATCATGCAGTTATTATCTACAGAGAGCATATTATTGTAAAGATTAAGCATCTTGGGAGGACAAAATACGACATCTTCAAGTGCACCAATCACATTACAATCGCAAGTTCCTCAAACCATAAACACTTACCTTCCGGTTCTGCATGCAACATGAGTCTCAATGGAAGCAGAGAGGAGAGGGATACAGGGTTGCGTTTAAGTGGACGAATGAAGCAATCGAATGCAAAGGAATTTCTTTCTGAACCTGGACCTTTTTAACAATGTACACTTGGCGGTGCTTCCTCGCCATTGTATTTGTACTTGTCTGTTACTTCTCAGAGTTTGGACAAATATGGACACAAGCCTTCGTTTGTTTTTTATGCTTTTTCAATTTACCTTTCAAAAAGCAAAACCATGAAACAAGCACTCAGACGGACGACACGCTTGAAGAAACAGAACAACAGGTAACAAGATTATTTCTGCACGTACTATTATTGACGCACGTACTATTATTATTATTACTACTACTACTACTTTGAATATGTGCATAGAGTGGTTGACACTGTCCTGTTGTAAAATCTAACATAACTATATTTTGGAACATGGTTTCTAAAGTTTCCATTAGCTGTTTCAAGCTGGTCATTTGCTGGTTGACCAGCTGTTATGTTCCCAAAACCTGCTGGACTGGACTGACCAGCTGGTACCTGGTTTATTGTTTCTCTAAGATGGTCCTTCTGCTTACACAATGTAAATAACCATTGCTGACCAGCTAGAAACCACTGTCTGTGTCCCAACTCAAAGCTTCTATCATAAGTTGAAATTTTCAGCAGGGCAACTGAATACATACTGTAATGGCAACTGTAAATGGATACATAACAATAAAGTCCATTTATAGGCAGAACTAACTGTGGGAAGAATTTGAATAGCATCATTAACATCGTTATTGCTTTGGTTGAGAGAGTTCCGGGTTTCATGTAAAAAAAGAAACCATCAGATCAGTTTTTGTTCTTTGTTTCTGTATGGAGGGTCTTCCAGAAAGCAAAAACCCTAAGCTCTTACTGACCTCATTTCTGTGTTCATGACTGATATCAGACATCATCAGTGAAATTACTGGAATTTAATCCCTTGCACCTTAATCCTCCTGTTTCAGACAAAGAAGGCTCACCATGTTGGTGTCAGTGATGAGACTGATGCAGCCAGAACCGCACAAACTGAGTCTGAGACAAAGCATTATCCAAATGTACAGAGGTCCCTCCTCCAGGGTAAATACAAATGTTGTTGTTTGCAAGCTTCGCTCCCATTGTGCCTCTTATTCACATCTGGAGATAGTGACCGAAGGTAGTTTCATGACATGACAATGAGATTTGTTGTAAACATGACAGAACAGGAGGCAGAAGATCAGATAATATGGTAATATTTCAGAGGTTTGTGTGTTGATAACACTTTGAGGAAATGTTATACCCTGTTCATTTCCGTAAGTAAAGTGATAATGCACATACATGGCATTACTAGATGATCATTACAGTTGTGCATGATTAAATACATTTTTTAAATGTCTTTGCAGTGTTTAAATGTGCCTATGTTAACCTGGTCCAGCCGTGGTACACAGTCCCAGAACTGGGCGACAGTCAGCCCCTTCATAGGGCACTACAGATGGAGTTTAAACTGCTAGTCGAGAGAGTCATTTGCAAGGCAAAAAGCTTTGATCTGTCTGCCACCAGTGTGGGTTGTATTAAGATCTTCACTCAGCACCTGCATAACGCAAAGCAGTCAGATGGGTGAGCAAGTTTGTCCGTGTCATTATGTTGTGTACGCCTCATTTATTCTGAGGGTATTTTGTAATATCTCACACAAGTGACATCACTATCTTTTTATAATTTTCCTTCCGGTCCATTTCAGAGTCTTATGTTTCTTGAGCTAACGTTTTAAAATCAAAGAATTCCTGCCAAAACTCATGGACTTCCGTCCTAACCTATGACTCATCACCTGATGTAGTTCCAGGAATACTGGTAGTAAATTGAATCATTATGAAAACCAGCATGTTGATTTGTTTACCTTTTTTTTTAGCTCTCCAATGTTCGGTTCAAGGTCTGAGGAGATGACAGTCCTCAGGGCCTTTTCTGAAGCTCTACTGCGAAACCTTTTTCCTGAGCACCTTTGGGAAGCAAAACTGTACCGGTGTGTCCTAACTGAGATTGTTGCTATTAAAGGTTAGTCCTACTGAACTTTGTGCTAAATACTTTCTAAAGATCTTGATCTGAACATTGATCAGATATCTGGCATCAACATATGAAGCATTCATTGTCCTGTTTAGGACCGTTTCTCTGAAACAAATGCTTCAAAGATTGTCCCAACAAGATTTCACTGCTTTTACAAACTTCATTTTTGTGTGCCACAATACTCATGGATTTCAAAACAATTAATATTCGCTTTGTTCACAATGGTTATGTTGAGTGTATGGCATTTTCAGAGTGAATTCTTTCTCTAACTGCCTCCAACGTCATATTTAGTTTACATTCAAAATGAAATTTGTTTTATAGAATTAATTTTTTATACCAAATCATGATTGTTGGTGCTTTATTAAACCTTTACTGTCTTTCTTAACATATCCCCTTCAAGGCTGCACTTATCTGATAAAAAAATGCAGTAAAAACTAATGTGAAATATTACAATTTAAAACTGTAAAATTCAGTTTATTCCTATGATTCAAAGCTGAATTTTCAGCAGCATTACTTCCATCTTCAGTGCCACATGATCCTTCAGAAATCATTCTAATGTGCTGATTTTGTAAACCAGAAATATTTCTTTATATTGTCAATTTTGAAAACAGATGTGCTGCTTAATGTTTGTGTGAAACGTTGACCCAAAACTTAAAAAATGGTAGTGTTTAAGTTATTTTTGTGCTGTTTTAATTGTATAGTGTATTTTCTACTCATTCACTAATTCTTTGCTACTCCTGTTGTCCATCTCTAGCTCTTGATGTGCTCGTGAAATGCCTCTGTAACCCAGACATCTTGAATCAGATGGTGGTTTCGCAGCTGGATAGAGTAACCTCTAAAAGCTCAACAGAAGACCTGCTAAACTCCGATAGGGAAGGCACACCATCTTCCACGGGAAGTGAAGAAGCAGAAGTGTAAGTTACCTCAAAAACATAACATTTTAGCATATTCATCTCACCTGGTGGCTTAATTCTGTTATTTACAAATTACGCAGAGTGACGGATGAAACTGATGCTCAGTATGAAGACACAAAAGAAAAGAAGAAGGGTGATGTTTCTTTCTCTTTCATCTCAGTAATCTGATTTATGAGCGGTAATTGTACATAATGTAATAAAGTGAAATTTAATTACCTTTTTCAATGTTATCTAAGCAGGCAATAGGATCAAAGAACAGTTTTCTAAATTTGTTGATAAGGTCAAGTCAAAAAAAGTCAAAAAGAAATACCAGAAGAAGAAGAAGAAGGAGCATGATCTTTTACACAGGGCTTTATCGTCACGAAGATTTGCTGTTATTGAAGATGATGCTGCAAACAGCAGAGAAAGCTCCTTTAGAAGCGGCATGGACTCCGATTATGTATGGAAAATGAGCATATTGAATTGATTTGCATTAAGTTTTCGGTGCAACTAAGTTTGTCTGTGCTTTCTTTTAAAAGGACAGTGAATCGGATGACCTAACAACAAATGTCCGAGAAGATATGATGGAGTTCAAGCTTTCCTATGAGATGTGGCGGGTGGGGAAGTGGGCAGTCCGTGTTACAAATGTAAGGCATTATGTTAAAAGTCAAGGGAAGCTGAACAACGTACAAGCTACGTTAAGTTAAATAAGTAAAAAAAAAAAAAACATTGTCTTAGGTCCAAAAGGAAAATGAAGAGCTTTGTTTCGTGCTTCACCTGGAGGAGAAAAATAACCCAGAGAATCTCAACTGGGATGTAAAAAAGACCCAGTCAGATATACTTCATTTTCACAGCCTCTGGCAGGTGAGAGAGGAAATAGTGAGGGATCTTCAATGCATCGATTGTATCAAAACCCATACTATTTTTTATTACAGTAATTAATATTTTACTCATTATTATTGATTAATGTATGTAGCTGCTTGCTTATAAAATGTTTGTTCTCTTTCTGTTGTTTTTTTAAGGATACTTCCACTTTACCCTCTATATCTGCAATAGTAGTAACAAAGCAGGATCTTGATGGTGCACATGCAGAAGAAGTGGCATCAGCCTTGGAGCACTTTTTACAAGTAAGCTGGCACACAGACACACACATCTAGAATCAAAGAAGGTTTTATCAGTTGAAATCTTTTCCTCATTTCTCTTCAGGAGGTGGTTTCTGATGCACAGCTTGGTCACACTCAGCCTGTGTTCCAGTTCTTGTGTCCCATTGTACAGCTGCTGAGTAATAAGGACCATAAGGGAGGTGTCTGGAGTTTCCTGAATGGCCTTGCAAGCTTTCTTAATCCTAGCCAAGATGAGGATGAGGTAAAAACAGATTTAGGTTAATAGCTTAATGGAAACCTCATGATAAAACTGATGAAAAGCTACAGTTCAAAAATTTGGGGTCAGTTAGATTTATTTAAAAATACTTTTATTCTACAAGTATGCATTACATTGAACAAAGGTTCAAGAAAGGAAATATAACTTTTTTCAACATTAATAATTGGAAATGTTTGAGCATCAAATCAGCATATTCTAATGATTTCTGAAGTATTTTTATTATTGTAATAATATTTCACAATATTACTGTTGATATAGTATTTTTGACATTTAAAACTCTTTGAATGGTAGTATATTTATAACAATATTTTATATAATTGGATCAATATAAATACAGCTAGATTTGAAATCTTGTCCAAATAGAGCATTTTCTACAGGTCAAAAGTTTAGAGTAATTAAGATTTTTTTTAAAAATTATGTTGTGTGTTACCTACCACAAACCTTTGAACTGTATATATATTTTTATCAATATTGTATGTAATTGGATCAATATACATGTATCAAGATTTGATTTCTTATCCAAAGAGCTAAAGTTTGTTGATTTATAGTAGAGTTATACCTTTAGCTTCAGCAAAATGCAAATTATTGAGAATACTGCCCCCCTCTGGTGATACTATGTGTTTTTTTTCTCAGTCCCATAATCCCAGAGGAGAAGAAAAGGTTGATGGAGCAGGATCCTCAGGACATAACAGTGGACAGTCGACAGGACAGCCAGCCTCCATCAACACAGATGAAGAACCAAAGGGGGGCATTGTAGAAGGACCAGTGGCTACACACGTTAGGTTTTATAACCCCAGTGAAGAAACTGAAACCTTCAAAAGTACAGAACCAGATATAGAAGATCAGACCTCTGATGAACAGGACGTGGTTTCAGATTTACAGGAGAGTCTTGCTGAAAGTTTAGATATCTTTGTTAATAGGTCAAAATTAGTCAGTCCTTCAGGACAATTGAGTGATATCTCAAGCTCAGTCATGAACCACACTGAAGGCTTGCAGTCTGACTCAGTAGATGGCTTCGCAGGTGCTCAGTCTGGGGGCAAAACAAACAAAAAAGAAAAGATAACTCAAAGAAAGTCAAATGGATTTCAAAAGGCCAAAATAAAAGAGAAAATGGGACAGCTCAAGGACGAGATGGCAAATCAGCCTCAGGCACAGAAAAAGGAACCCCACAACAACTGGGACAAAGTTGAGGCCACCAAAGCCATATTTGAGCTAGTTAAGGAAATAACTGGTATGATGTAACTCCCTTTTTCTGTTTTGCTTTTATGATCACCAAGGACTAAATCTAAAACAGATTTTTTTGCCATTCATTATTTGTCTTTACCATCTTCAGGTAACTCGGTCTTCATTAACATTGTTGATGCTATTCTAAAAGCAGTCCAGCCTTTGTTAAAGAAGTAAGAGTCCCATTTCATATCTATTCAAACACCATAGATATTCAGCTGTAGATGTGAAGATAAGCATAAGCTTTCTTCCCATGCAGGAAAATAAACAACTTTTTAAAAAAGATGCATCCCACTGAAGCTCAGATTGCATCCTACATTGACAGTTTCCGGGAGAAGATATGGCCAGGAGTAAACGCGCCCTTCCAGCCGCCGTGTGACAGTGAGGAGAAACAAAAGACCAGGGAGAAGGCTTTGCAGCTTATAAATTCAAAATGTATGTGTAATTTTTCCCCATGCCTTAGACTGCCCACTTCATTTTTACAAATGTTTCTTTCATCTTAACCAGTATCCAGTAATTGTTATGGTGGTTTTAGATTCAAACTCTCTAATTCTCAAGAAGACTGATGTTGAAACTGTGTTCAAGATCTTCCAGGACACTGAGGAGAACAAGAAATTGGTTTATGTGAGGACTCTAGCTAAGATTCTTATGTGGTTAAATCCATTTAGAAACAAATATCCAGATTAACATTTTATTATTTGTGTTTATGTGTCCATAGATGCTGCTGTCATACATTCTTGGGGAGTTCTTACCTGGAGAGCCTGCCTTCAGTGAAATAGCTAATTTAACTGTGAAGGATTTATTTTCATAATTGATAGATATTTATTAATGTAAGTTGTCTAATGTTTTAAAATGTGCATTCTTTAATGTTTATATTATTTAAGGATGGATTGTGATATACCTCAGACATGTCAGCCTTTTACTTTCACTTTGAGCAACGCAAACACTGATATCTTTTTAATTGAACAAAAATGCCAGCCTGTTAAATGTAGCATTTTAACAAATGTACTGTAATTATGTCTCACTTCAATAATGTCACCAAAACTTGGGTGTAAATTTTTATTTGCCATTAAAAAAAAATTTCATTGTATATGCAAGTTCACTTTTTGTTTCCTATCTTAAAATTGTACACTGTGAAGAACTGATTTTCTATTTTAATAAACAGCACAGGTTACTCAGGACAAAACAGATAAAGTCATTGTGATACTGATGATCCTTTTTTATAAGACTTAATCAGCACATGGTCTGTGAGGAATGTATCCGAATAATAATAATGCCAATAAATATATTTTACTACTAATTGCGAGTGATTTAATTTCTTGCACATTAGTAAACTGTAAAAATGTAACGGAGTTACCGCTGTGTAACATATATTACCCCACTCCAAATATTAAACGATCTTGTAACTACCACGACTGTCAAACCCATGATGACGTAACTATGATGGGCTGCTACAACTATACGTGTTTGAAGGGTTTCCTGTAAACGGCTTTAAATATATCTGTATTTCCTATTAATCGAAATCACTCGAATTATTAAAGCCAGTCACAAGTATTCTTTACTAATGATTTCTAAAACACGAATAGGTTTACAGTTGTGTGAACGAGCTCACTTTTATATCATCCAGCAGTTGCTTGTCCCCCACTTTGCGTTGATATGGTCCAGTCCCAGAGAGACGGGTTTAGAGAGGATCCAAGCAAGAGAACGGCTAACGTCGGTATTTAACCGAATCGACGAAGCCGACGTCCGTTGAATTAAAATAATTAAAACCGATTCAAAATAACAGCGTTGATACCTTATGTTTACGTCTTGGTTATCCAATTAAACCATGTCAACCCCAGCAAGACGGCGTCTGATGAGAGATTTTAAACGGTAAGCGACACAGAAAATGCTAAAGGCCCTCGGTAGCTTTTTGCATGAACACCGGCTGGATTCAAGTCTTTAACATGGCGACTTTTCCCCCCACAATAGCCATTTAAAAACGTCATTATTCCTCTCCGACCATGTATTTGGATGCTATCTGTGCAGTATTTAGTGTTGTCGTACTGTTTTTGTAGTATATGTAAAGTAACTTCTCCGGGTAACTTATTTTTCAGTCTCCAGGAGGATCCACCAGCAGGAGTTAGCGGAGCCCCGTCGGAAAACAACATCATGGTCTGGAACGCTGTTATTTTTGGGTTTGTATCTTGTGAATTTTTTGACAGCGATGAGCAATGTACAGAACACACTGGCAATTTAGTTTATCTCAGACTACTCGAGGGCTGTGAGATGACATCCAGCTTGTTAGCGGTAATGTAAGCAGTTTTAAATAGGCCAGATGGCCAGTGGTCCCCCATAAGAGGTGCTTGTTATTTGATCTTTGAAGCGACGGTGTCCTGAATAGAGCTGTGCGTGTGTTGTTGTGGTGGAGAAAACAGGTTATAATGTCATATCCGTAGACTATGTGCCTTGTTATTTTTGGATTACAGTAAGGTAAATGCGCAGGTCTGCTGCACCTTGGCTGGTGATTTTGGCTTTGTTTCTTGCTGTCATGCCAAGTGTTTTGTATAACCTGACATGTTGACCCATTTCTTCTGCCTACAGCCCTGAAGGAACACCCTTTGAAGATGGTAAGGCAAGAAAACACAAACTATTATATGTTTATTTCATTATTTTTCCCAATTTTCCAATGCAGCATTTGAAAAAGTTTAGGGTCAATTAAAAATATTATTATTATTATTATTATTATTTTCGCTCATAGACAGCTTTTATTTGATAAATTCTGTTAATAATATTGCAAACTATTAGTACTATTCAAAATTAATGACTGTTTTCCAATTAAATTTATTTCTTTGGTGGCAATGTTAGATTTACAAACATTACTCCAGTCTTCAGTGTCACAAGATCCTGCAGAAATCATTTTTAATATGCTGATTTGCTGCTCAAGAAACATGTCTCTATGGTCCATGCTAAAAACAGTTGTGCTGTTAATATATTATTATTATATATTTTTTATAAAGGTATTACTTATCTTTAAGTCTTTACTGTCACACTTGGTCAATTTAATGTTAAATGTTATCAGTTTCTATTAAATAAAAACTTATTGACTCCAATTGACTCTTATACTTTGGTATAATGTTATCTTTAGAAAAATATTTCATAACAATATTTATTTATTAAAATTTGTCATCAAATTGTCTATCATTACAAATGTCTTCACTGTCACATTTGATCAGATTAATATAATGTAAACCTTAATTTAAACCACACTGACGGCTGAATAAGGATTGCGCTTTGGGTTCCTAATACAGACAACTGATTTTATTGTATGTGCCACTGTATAATTGTGTACTAGCATTTGGCATGGTATGGTTCTTTTTGCTTGCATGTGGCAAATGGTTTTGCTTCATATTTTCTTTTTCCACTTGTCATAGGAACTTTCAAACTCACAATAGAATTTACAGAAGAATATCCAAACAAACCTCCCACAGTCCGGTTTGTCTCCAAAATGTTTCACCCTAATGGTAAAATATATATTTCTTAAATCCTAGTATTGCATTTATGAAGTTTGATTCAGAGGACCATAAAATCTAATTGTATTTCTTTGTGTTCAGTTTATGCAGATGGTAGTATATGTTTGGACATTCTTCAGAATCGCTGGAGTCCAACATATGATGTTTCCTCAATTTTAACCTCAATACAGGTATGACATGTCTGCACTTCTTACCAACAAGGTTCCTCTACAGTATGGAAATTTATGAAATCTGATTTGACTATTTTCCACATCAGGATATCAAGTATAGAAAAAAAAGGACAACCAAGGTTTTAAAAACGTTTTTGTGTTCTATTTTCTATAGTTTTATTTTCCAAAATACAAAACTAAAAAAAAATAAAAATAAATAGCATACAATTTATTTTTTTATCAGGTGTGTCACCATTACCCTATGCTTGGTGGATGTTTAGTCTCACTCCATTCCTGTTGAGTCATTTTGTAATGAAAAGTATTTATTTATTTATCTTTATTTTTTATATATATTTTTTTTTTAATTAAAGAAACTAATTAGCATAAGTAATTAAACATTCTGTTTTTCTTCATTCAGGCTTTGGTTGTAGTAGCCAAAAGTACCAGTACTTCTATAATGATAGATATTTTATAGATTGGTGGCATGTGTGAACACTTCTGCCAATCATTTGTGTAGAGTCAGAGAATTCTACTCAAAACTTACAAGTTTTTATTCAGCACAAGGTTTAAAGTTCTGTGTGCTTTCATTATTACTTATTATTTCTTATTGTAAATTCAATATTGTGAAGAGGAGTATGGATTTTTTTTATCTAATTAACATGACTTCCTTTTTTTCTTTTGCTTGAAACTTTTCTTTATGCCTTTTTGATGTCTTTGTAAAAAATGTTATTACATTATTCAGGTTGTTAACTTACCTTTCATTATCACAGTCTTTACTGGATGAGCCCAACCCAAACAGCCCTGCCAACAGCCAGGCAGCTCAGCTGTATCAGGAAAACAAGAGAGAGTATGAGAAGCGTGTGTCGGCGATTGTGGAACAGAGCTGGCGTGACTGTTGACTCTCCGTACAGTTCACATATGAACAATAGTCTGCCTCGCCAACAAGAGGAAAACCACCTTGCAAAGAATAAAATACAACACATCGTGTATTCAATCATTCTCTACGTACTCAGTAGAATTGTCTGTTCTGTAGCTGTTGCAGGATTAGAGTGATGTTGTGTTGTGGTCTCCCTCTTCATGCAGAACCTTATCCTGGATGAGGATAAAGGTTTTACAAATATTGTTGCTAGGGTTACTTCCTTTTATTTGGCCTGCCCTCATTTTTGTCATCTTATTTCTTTGGTTTTATGAGTTGCTCCTACACTGTAGGCTTATTTCATTTGGGGTATTAACATGTTTGGTTACTGTTTTCAGTATGAATGCAAGTTTGAGTATCCTTGGTTGAATCCAGAGTTCCAAGTGAAACTGCAAGGACATTAAAGATGGATGTTTGTTAGCATATAAATTGTTTTGTATGGAAAGCTTACGTTTCAGAAACACGCCTTTTATAACTGCACTTGGAAAACCTGAACTTTTAAAACCAGTTTGAAAATTGTAATGTACCAAATGCTGGAAATGGCCCTTTTTAATCCAGTGCAAGTGGTTTGTTCTTTTAATATGGCAGTTCTTACTGTTGTTTAAGGTGTTTTCTATTGACACTGTGTAATTGTTTGAAGGTACACAGTGATCTGTCTTTCCCACAAAGCCAAATGCCTGAGATTCAGAATATTACAAATTTGCATAGTTGAGTGTGTGTTGCACCCCAGATGCATGGTTATTTTTCTGATTTTCTTAAGTTCCATTTAAAGTGTCCATTTATTTTCACTTTAAATTGCTTCTCCAACCATATGGATGTGAATCTGTCATGCAGTATCCATTTAAGCTAATCCTCTTTTTTTTTTCTAATTTACCAAGAGTGTCGGATTTGCACTAGTAACCCGTGGAAGAAACTGTACATTTTCTCACTTCTTGTAAATAAACAGTAAAATAAACTCTATGGTTTTTTTTTCTTGAACAAAGATAAGAATTTACATTTCATTAAATGAACTAGGAAATGGACAACGACCAGACTAAATTTAATGTCACTACAAGCAGACTGGATGACAATATTGGCAATGACAACTTCACAGAGATTGCTGCTTAGGCATTTGCCAGACAGAGATTTAAGGTTGAGATAAAGATTTAATTCTACAAACAACCATAAAATGTCAAAAAATATTTACTGTTTTGTAGTTACTTAGATTATTTTTATATTTCAAGTGTTTATTTTACAACAGATGAATGACATGTGATTGATATATTGTCTTTTGTGAAAACATAAAATGGAATGTCATTTCAGAGAGGAGCACATGCTAATGTGTAATGTCTGTTCATCATATGGTCTCAAACTAACCAACAGCAAATCTGGAAGAACTGTACAGAAATACATGGTAAATAGTGGCAAAGGGTACACACTGTTGTCATTGAGAACTGACAGATTTTCCAGTCCATCTTCCGTTTTTAAAAAAAATAGTTTATTCTCTTTGTAAATAAATTAACGGGAAACAAGTAAAACTGATTTGCTTTTATCAATGGTCATCTGTTGGTTTCTCAGAGGCCTGTTGAGCCTAGTCATTGTGAAGTTTGAGGTTTCACAAGCTCATATCGTCCCACCTGCCCCTCCTGCAGTAGCTGACCAATCAGCTGTTCCTTCTGAACTCTGCGACTAACCACGAGGAAGCGCTGTCGACCCTGTCCGTACGATTTGCTGCGCAGCCCGTATCTTTGGGATACTTGGTGTATCTGTCGGCGCTCCTCATTGTTGAGCTCTGTGGAGAATCGCAGGTCATCTTGACGGTCAGAACTTGCATAATTCCGAATTATTTCCTCAATATCGCGCTTAGTCATCTGATTACTCTGCCTGTCCATGTCCATACCGAGTCCTTCCCTGGTAAACTGCTCTTTGACCTTGATGGGCTCAGCAATGCCCTCTCCTTCTCTACCCAAACCACCACCCGTCCAACCCATCTTCCGGAGTAGCTGGTTACCAATGTTGTCCTCCTTGATCTCCTGCTGCATGGATTCCTCACCAGAACGAGTCATAATTTGATTTCGGCTAATCGCATCAACATGGCTTTCCTTCCAGAGGTTGGACTTCACCACAGCTTGTGTGCGCCGAAGTGTGGCGAGGGCCTCCTCTGCTGCTATGTGCTTCACTGTCTTTTTGGGGCCAATGCCTGCAGCCACATACTGACCATCGAGGTAAACTTCACATTGCCAGCGATGGTCCGGCAGGACAGTGAACTTGTAGTCAGCAAGCACTTTATTAAATTGAGCAGTGTCATTTATTATGCAAATAGCGTTATCTGAGTTTTCAAGGATGACCAATTCACCTCTCTGCGCTTTTTTGTTGCTTTGCTGGGCGAAGCGACTTGCAGGCTGGTCAGAAGTGTGGTTCCCTCCAGAAAAATTCTGTTGCTTTTGTTGCTCTTGTTGACGAGTGGCCTGGTTCATTCGCAACTTCCTTACTGCCTCCTCCGCCGCTGTGTGTTTTGAGCTCTTCTTGGTCCCTCTGGCTTGTGCCACCAGCTCGTCCTGTAAGTACACACTACAGAGCCATAAACTGCTGTTGGGAACCGGGTCAAAAGTATAATCAACTTTCATTCGGTTGAACGCAGCAGAGTTGTTGAGTATACAGATGGCATCGTATGCATTCTCCATGATTACAAATTCTGTCCAGTGTTTGCTTCGGTCAGGCTCATACTGGCCCTTGGTACTAGGGAGTGGCTTGTCCTCTGGGTTGCGAAGAGGTGGGGGAAGGATTGGGTTTGGAGTGTTTACCTGGCACACCACCATATCATTAACGTAAGTACGCTTGTATTGCCGTTGCAGGACACGAATTTCCACCGGCCTCATGAATAGTTTGACAGCCTGTTCTGACGCTCGGTCTCTGGCACCGTTTTTGCTCCCAGAGTATCCAGTGGCAAGGTACACAGACTGACACCTAAGTTCACATGCATATCCATCAGAGGGTATTTTTCTGTTTTTAGGAAGGTCAGCAGGTGGAATATCTCTTAAATTAACATAGATGTACTCTGGGTTTGTCTTGCAAGCCTGAATGCTGCGGCTGAGTATGAAATTGTAGTTTGGCATGTCAGGTCCACTGATGAACGCCGGATCTCTCAGGGTAACGACAACAGTTGATGATACTCTGGTAATCAGCCTCAGTTTTTCATCAATTGTTGATTCATGGAGAGAAGACGTCAGTGAAGACGTCAGTGAAGGTGTTGGGAGAAGGCCAGTGCCAGCTTTGCTTGGGCCGTTGTATACCTTGTTGGAAGCCTTGCTGGAGGTCGGCCTATCCTGATGTCCAAATCCCAGTCCACGCGATCCACTATCCCAGGCTCCAGGACGTCCAGAACCTCTGTATCCATTAGCTTGGCCTGCCTGTGAGTATGAGTCCGATTGTCTGGCAGTATGCGCCTCATATCTAGCGGTGTACTCCTGCTGCACTTTGCCCATGAAGCTCGGGGTGGACCCTCTGCTGCCATAGCCAAGGCAACTTGTGCCGCCCAAGGCCACATCCTTACTTCTGTGCTCAGGCCAAGAATCATAACCGTACCTCCCGGTCTCAAGGGAGCACGAGGAGGAAGAGGAGCCATTGCCACGGCTACCATTATACGGTGGATGATCTGGTTCCCTTTGTCTTACATCATTCATCTCACCCCTCCTGCGCTCCTCCTCATTTTCTTTTTCATCCATTTCTCTGATTCCACTGCCGCTGCTTTCACCACTTACAAAGTGTACTGGTTCAAATCGAGGTCTGGATGTGAATTTTGACACGGACATCTTCTTCATGGGCTCTTCAGCTGAGATATGAAATAAAACATGATTAAAATATCAATTTGCATGCAAATATGATTGCCTAAAAATTATTCATAAAATATTTACACTTTGTTTATTTTGGTTGCAAAACAACAAAAATGTTTCAAAGCTAAAAACTATATTATAAAAATGTTTCTGTGACAGATAGGAAGATTGATTGATCGATATACAGACAGATAGACTGTTTTCAAGCATTGACAGACTTACTTCCATCAGATGAATATGGCCTCTTATTTGCGTGAGTGTTTGGAACTAATTCATATGAGGGCATTTCACCAATATCAATCCCTTCTGCCATACCAAGCACCTTGTGCATCAGTTGGGAGCCATACCTGGTCAAAGAAAGAACAGCCATAATGTTGACAACATGCTTTGGTTAGCATTACTTATGTATAACTTTGAAATTAAAATGTAATTTAAAAAGTATTCACTCAAACTACCACCAAAACAGCCCAGTTCTCACATCCTATTCTATTCAAAACAATCCCCACCTGCATCCCATGAAAACATGGTTAACCCACACCATCGACAGGGCCAGTAGCTTATCAAGAGCATTTCCCTCGTACTCTTCAACGTGTTTCACAATGAACTGACGTCTAACGGACCACTGCTTGTCACTCTCGTACTGCTGCCGGTAATCATCGATATTACAGTTCCAATGACGAAGACCAGCGGGTTTACTTGAAACACACGGGCCCGGTGAATGAGGTCTGATCATCCCGGTGTTTGACGGTAGCCAGCAGCTAACCGGAAACAACGTAGTGCGCGCAGTGCATGCTGGGAACGTCACACTGCCCAATAATATTATGATGCACGATACAGAATATGTGGGCTTGCTAAAACAGTCACGCAGTTGCTATTTAAGTATAGAGTCAGATGCTGCGTGGTATGGAGTCGTTTGCGTAACAAATTTAACAATTCAATATGCTCTGTCTATATTTGCCCAACATATTTACTGTTAACATATGACAACAAGATTACAGAGATGGCTGTCATACAGAGTTAACGTTACAATATTTCTGGACATAATGGCAAAGAATTTGTATTTTAAACAGAAAAACCGCAGCTCTTTAAAATACAGCGTTTGTCAAACATGCACTCTGGATTACGTTTGTTGTTTTCCCTTTATGGTTAAGCTAACCAACAGTTTAAATAAGATGGCACTTAAATTGACGCAGTAGCGTCTTGTTTCTCTCACACTGTTCTATGCCGTTTTGTGGATACACGACGATGTACACGAATGTATAACATAATACTAAGTAAAGCTTACCTTTGTCGTACAGTTTGTCTGTTTAGGGGACCTTGAGTGTGCAAAGCCGCTGCTATTTGAGGTGAATTCAGACGAACAAACGAATATGCAGTTTAAACTGACACTGCTAAAACTAATCCACTGCTGTAACCAGGAAAAGAGTCATTAATTAATTCGAAAACCGAGACTCAATCATTACCAGTGACATTCACTGCACTAATCTGTTAATAGATGATTCATTACATCCATTTAATCAGAAGCCTACATTGCTTCTCTTATGTAAGTAATGTTACATGTACATGAAACATTGTTAATGTTTTGACTTTACATACACATATACACATACACGTCACTACAATACACACATATATACATACATTACCGGTCACAAGTTTGGGGTCAGAACGATTTTTAATGTTTTTTTACATGAGTTTCTAATGCTCATCATGGCTGATTTTATATGATAATACAGAAAAAAAATTATATAAAATAACGTTTTTCTATTTTAATATACATTCAAATCATATTTATTCCTGTAATGCAAAGTTGAATTTTCAGCATCATTACTCCAGTCTTCAGTGTCACATGATCCTTCAGAAATCATTCTAATGTGCTGATTTATTATCAGTGCTGGAAACTTTTGTGCTGCTTAATATTTTTTTGGAACCTGTGATGACTTTTTTTTAAGGATACTTTTATGAATAAAACGTTAAAAAGAAGAGCATTTATTCAAAATATAAATCATCCTATTATAATATACATTTTTATTCTTTCTTTTTTGTTTTGAAAGAAATTACAATTCTTATTCAGCAAGGATGTGTTAAATTGTTAAGAAGTGATAGCAAAGATTTATATTGTTAGAAAGGATTTTGAATATATTTTGAATAAATGCTTCTCTTTTAAAAATTTTATTCATCAAAGAATCCTGAAAATAAATAAATAATAAATAAATATTTGGCAGCACAACTGTTGCCAACATTAATCATTCTAATAATGAATCAGCATATTAAGAATAATTTCTTTCTTAGGATCATGTGACACTACTGTATAGTGGTTGTGGGTATAATTTTAGGATGATTTTTTTTTTTAATTCCCTGCATCTATATAATGTCATGATGAAGAATGAGGAAAAATTTGATAGTGGTCCAAATAACACTCCAATGTTTATTAATTTCCACCATCACCACATACAGGAAAAAAATACAATTTAATACAATTATAATAATACATTTATCGTAAGTTGTTAATTTTTTACATTCACATACAAAAAGAAACTAAAACATTAATCTGAGATCCCATTATAAAGGCAGAAGAAACAAACATGACATCAGCATCAGACCAATGCTTGATCAGTGTCATTGAGTTCCTCTTAGTGCACAAGGCCTTTAGCCCATTTTTAACACTATACAGCTAATTCCTTTTACACCGATATTTGCAACAAGAAATCATCTATGGTCTATGGCTCATGAAATGAAATTATTTGGAATCTGCATCTATTCCTGAGTGTCTCTCCTTCTGACTTGCTCTTTTCCATCACTGGCTGTTGAGTCTATTCAAGGTTGATGTCTGTCCTGCATTTTAAAAAAAGTTTCATTTTTGTTAAAGCCTCAAAGTCTAAGTGTCAAAATGAAAACAAAAATAACATTCTGTCTCAAGATGGGAAAAAAAGTTTACATTGATACTTACACTTCTGCTCAATTTGCGAATAGACAAGGATGCAGTTAGAAAACAAGAAAATTATGCTCTTTAGAATGTTTCATAGCAGTGCCACTTTATAAACGGTCAAATTTGTATTACTTGAAATTGAAGATATGTTGTGGTCACAAATACAGAACTATCCTTGAAAAACTGGGCTTTATATACCTCACACACCCAAGCCACCCTCATTTTAGATATAAAAGAACAGAAACCTCACCTGTTGGTTTAGGTGCCATCAGAACCAAGGGGAGTTCAGCAGTAATATCACTGTGTATGGAAGATAAACATGTCTGGAGTACTTTGACTACTCACAATGGTAAACCACATCACACAGTGTACTGCTGGATTTATTTTCATTGTTGGTTAATGACAAGGTAACTCTAAGCACACTGTTCCTCATTAAGCAGTGTTTGGGCATTATCAAGGGAAAGATCTTCCTTATTAACACAGCAAAAGTCATTATAGAGAAGGAGGTAAAATGCTCTCTATGTCTCTTCACTGAGACATTGAGATGAGAAGATTTAGGGATGTCAAGATGCAAACCTTGATGTTAGGCTTCCCAAGAGACCACCTCCCATCATCAGGGTAACTTTAATTTTGTAGGAAACAACAAGGCCTTGTATTTTTTTATCCATGTTGGGGAGCAGACTGCAGAGAGATACAGAGATTCAGACAAGTCACCTTGTTTATCTGCCTTGCATTTTTATAAATACAAGTTTTTTATACTTTATAAACATACAGATATGTTATTTGGACTAAGTGCATGACTATCTGCCTAATACAGAAGACTTTTATATTTTCCAGCTATCAATGTATGGATATACTCAAACGTTGTAATAAAGATTAACTGACATTGTTGAAGAAGCCAAGTTGGTGTCTTCATCTTTCAGTTTTCCATCCAGTGAAAGGCCACGTTTCTCTTTGTTATTAGCAAGCAGAGGAGTGACTCTATATTCCTTCTCAAAGGTGGAGTTCGCATTAATTTGGTCCCTGTTTCAAAAAGGGGGTTTGTTCACCTCTCAAGAACAATGAAGAAAATACTTGTTTTTTTTAAAGATATGAAAAATGTGTACAATTATAATATTATTTGATTATAATATTATTTAGAATTATTTATTAAATGTGGCACAAAATAATACAAATACTATACATACATAAATAATACATAAATTATACATTACAAATTCTCACTCACGCAAACTCTTCATTCAGAACACATTTGTGGTATTTGTCCGCTGAGTAAAGCAGTACATCTGTAATTTGGTGAACTGAAACATACAATAAATTAAAGCTTATTGTGGATCATAGTGAGATACAATTAATGATGACTTAATAATGACGATTATCGAATAACGATTTTCAACCACTAGATATCGCAAGGGAACACCACATCTCAAACCAAAATAAACACAAAGTTTTCTTGTGAAATTGACCTTTGGGCTGGACTGGTTTTGTTACGTAGACCTGGCAACACTGTCAAGTAGTGTGTTTTTTTGTGGGTCAAATGGACCCAAACACCCCCCCCCCATCTGTATATGCCCCTGATTATATCCAATACAATTCCCCATTAAAACCATTACAAATTCTATAAGGGTTTCTGTTTGTTTTTTGTTAGTTTTTTTTTCAGCAGGGTACTTAGAAGATTGGTCTTTGATGATTGTATATATTACTTTTAAATGCTTTAAATGGGCGAAAAAGTGGCTGTTTAGTTCTCTAATATGAATTATAAAAATACTTACTGCTTATTTTGATTTTCTTCACTACTTTACTGGTCTCATTATTCACTTTCAGTTTGATAGGAATGGGATCTCCATGATAGTAGAGCTGAAGGGCGAGAAATCCAGCGTGAATGAATATACATAGAACTGCAAATGATGAAAACATCACAGTTTCATAAACGATCAACAACAGGCATTTAAAACACTACCTCTTTCTCCATGGAGGCCTCCACGTGAATTGGTTTGTCTGCAGTGATAAACTGTTTGTTGAGATCGGTTTTGGGTCCGGGTGCTAGCTCATTTGGTGCATACTGGATTTTACGAATAATCAGACGGCAGGTATCCCTATTATTGGTAGAAATATTGGAATCAGCATAACAATTTATTCATTTTGTTGGGGAGGTTTTTTATGTTAAAATGGAGCAGTACATACTTCTTGACAACCTTTTCATCTGTCTCGTCTTCTTCATTTGTAATATAGGCTTTGACTTCATAGTCAACCCCACAAGGCTGTAAAAGTAGACATATTACATATTAAAGAATCATAGTTTTATGTTTGTGAGTGCATTTGCACATATGTATGTTTTTCTGCTGTACCTTCCCGGCATCCTCTGGTCCTGGCTGAAGGGACACTGAGCATGGAAGATGTACTGGAATCTGAGACAGAACAGAAGAGACACCAATGAAGGACATCCTTGATTGTTTTCACAGTGCCTAATGCATAAATGTGAATTTACATCAAAAGTGAAGGGATGTCCTTGCTCTCCAGCTTTCTTTAAAAGCGCATCCTGCATTGGAGTGTTTGGGGGCTTGGTACCCTCAAAGGGATGCATCTGAATGCGCTTTATCCAGATATCTTTTCTAAAGGAAACTCCAATCACGTCCAGATCCTCTCGTCCATAACGGAAGGCACATGCAAGCTGTATCCACACTACAAAAATGAAATAGTGTCTAAATAAATGTAATAAGTGACATGTTTTCATCATGATAATGTTTTAAATGAATTCATACCTTTCTTTCCATTGAGAGCTGAAGGATCAATTTTTAGCACCCCATCTGAGAGGGAAATTACAAGTCTTTTGAACTAGAATAATGTGTGTAGATATACATGTAAACATTTAATTTAAAAAAAGTTAAAACTTTACCACAATCTTAAGGAATAATCTAAGTAAAAGTAACCAAGAACGTACCAACTGGGTCAACATGTTCCACATGGTCCACAAAGTCTCTTCTCCCCAAATAAAGACATAACTGTAATAAATGATTACTTGATTATCAAGTGTGCTTGTGTATTATAAATATATTTAGAGCAGGGTTGCCAATTCTGTGGTTTTCCCAACTTCCCAACTCAATAAAATGAAAAGGTTACACATATTATATTTGACTGAAATACTTAAACTGATATATTGTATTCTACTAATGATAAAACTATGCTAGTTGATGAGTTTTGTGAGGGATGGGAGCCATTGAACTCCTGTGAGGTACTTTATAAAATTGACTGTTTTAATAATTACTACTAGCCTATATATTAATTAAAAAATATGTGTAATGCATAATATCTACTTAAGGTCTTGGAGTGGCATGGTTTGAGATTTGATGGGCTTAGTTCATTGGGCTAGTTCTGATACTCAGATGTGGCAATCGTTGAGAGCATGTGCATACAGAGCAGATTAGCTAGAAGTAATGGGCAGTATAAAGGGAGCCTTACCATACCATTGCCACTATTCTTCTTGTAAACCCTGTAGAAACAACATAAATGCCTTGATATTATAATCATCGAGAGAGTACAATATACAGTGGGTACGGAAAGTATTCAGACCCCCTTACATTTTTCACTCTTTGTTAAATTGCAGCCATTTGCTAAAGTCATGTAATTTTAATTTTTTCCTCATTAATGTACACACAGCACCCCATATTGACAGAAAAACACAGAATTGTTGAAATTTTTGCTTTATTTGATTTATTAAAAAAGAAAAACTGAAATATCACATGGTCCTAAGTATTCAGACTCTTTGCTGTGACACTCATATATTTAACTCAGGTGCTGTCCATTTCTTCTGATCATCCTTGAGATGGTTCTACACCTTCATTTGAGTCCAGCTGAGTCCACCTTTCTATAAGACCTTACAGCTCACAGTGCATGTCAGAGCAAATGAGAATCATGAGGTCAAAGGAACTGCCCGAAGAGCTCAAAAACAGAATTGTGGCAAGGCACCAATCTGGCCAAGGTTACAAAAAGAAATTCTGCGCAGTGGCCTCCATAATCCTTAGATAGAAGACGTTTGGGACGACCGGAACCTTTCCTAGAGCTGGCTGTCAGGCCAAACTGAGCTATCGGTGAAGAAGAGCCTTGGTGAGAGAGGTAAAGAAGAACCAAAGATCACTGTGACTGAGCTCCAGAGGTGCAGTCGGGAGATGGGAGAAAGTTGTAGAAAGTCAATCATCACTGCAGCCCTCCACCAGTCGCGGCTTTATGGCAGAGTGGCCCGACGGAAGCCTCTCCTCTGTGCAAGACACATGAAAGTCCCCATGGAGTTTGCTAACAAAAACACCTGAAGGATTCTCTGGTCTGATGAGAACAAGATAGAACTCTTTGGCCTTAATACTAAGCGGTATGTGTGGAGAAAACCAGGCACTGCTCCTCACCTGTCCAATACAGTCCCAACAGTGAAGCATGGTGGTGGCAGCATCATGCTGTGGGGGAATTTTTCAGCTGCAGGGACAGGACAACTGGTTGCAATCGAGGGAAAGATGAATGCGGCCAAGTACAGGGATATCCTGGACTGAAACCTTCTCCAGAGTGCTCAGGACCTCAGACTGGGCCGAAGGTTCACCTTCCAACAAGACAATGACCTTAAGCACACAGCTCAAATAACGAAAGAGTGGCTTCACAACAACTCCATGACTGTTCTTGAATGACCCAGCCAGAGCCCTGATTTAAGCCCAATTGAGCATTGCTGGAGAGACCTGAAAATGGCTGTCCACCAACGTTTACCATCCAACCTGACAGAACTGGAGAGGATCTGCAAGGAGGAATGGCAGAGGATCCCCAAATCCAGGTGAGAAAACTTGTTGCATCTTTCCCAAAAAGACTCATGGCTGTATTAGATCAAAAGGGTGCTTCTACTAAATACTGAGCAAAGGGTCTGAATACTTAGGACCATGTGATATTTCAGTTTTTCTTTTTTAATAAATGTGCAAAAATGTCAACAATTCTGTGTTTTTCTGTCAACATGGGGTGCTGTGTGTACATTAATGAGGAAAGAAAATAACTTCAATGATTTTAGCAAATGGCTGCAATATAACAAAGAGTGAAAAATTTAAGGGGGTCTTTAATACTTTCCGTACCCACTGTATTTTGCATGCTTTTAATATGTTAGTCTCCATGAGGTGATTAGTCATCTGCATATGCCAAGCTTTGCACTGTTACTTTTAAACTCTTGTGGTAATCCTGTCAATCCACTCTAAAAGGGATTTCTTATAAATCCAGTAATCCACTAGGATTGAAAACCAAAAAGACCACTACAGATTTAATACTACTAGTAAACAAGGTGTAGGCGCATTACATGAAGGCTGCTTAATCTAGGTGTCATAAATATGAATAAAATATTGAATAGTCTGTTGGAATAGGATACAGAGAAATGATCGTCTTAAATGCATTTAAATGTTGATTTATGATGTTTTAATGTCTTTATGACTCCTATTTCAAGAATTTATAAATTGTTGGAAATGCATAGACTTACTTTGTCATGATAATGGAAAGTCACCTGAGGCTTTCTGAAATGACAAGTGAAAAAGTTGGAGTGTAAAATGTGCCAGTAGAAAACAGTCTTGTGATTGAGCAACATTAAAAGTAACCGAATTAAAAATAGTGTTTGGAAAACCATTCGTGTTTGTATTTTGTCCTGCTGTGATTTCTATCCACTAGAGCTAATCAGGGAAGAGGAGATTAGCATAACGATAGACCGCTTCATAAGCCTCCGGAGAAGCCACACACAGGATTAGCTCTTATCTGTTTCTAATGTGTCTTTGTGAATGAGGCCAACTAGTGGCAATGTACGTTGAATAATAAAGCACTATGTTTGAAAAGTGTTAAGTCATCTTTGCCACTTGGTGCAAAATGAGCTGTACTTTGCTAAATACATTATAGAAATGGGCATGAACATTTTAACAGAAGATAAGTTAAATTATTTCAAATGTGGGACTGCATGGCCTTTGGAGATATTTAAAAAAATACACATTTTAAATAATATTGAAATATTTCAAACAGGAGCATACCCAACAGTTGACATTATTAAATTACTATTCATGTGTAAATGAATATGAATAAATCACATGAAATGTAAGGCACTTATTTGGCCAGGAAAATTAATCCATCATGCTCTTGTTTAAAAATCACACTAGATTTCTATAGTATGATTTAGTGTGCTGTATGTTCAGTTAAACTGATTCGCTTGTGTGGTTCAAAGGTAGTAAAACGAAACCAATATTAAACTTTTTGTTGTGCTATAGAATTTATGATCACAATCTTTTCTCAAGTGCAATCAAGATGCAAGGTCTAAGCATCATATGTCACATTTAGCTGACTATCATTATCGACTATGAATATTCTTGATAAAGAGGACCTCATTCCTTTAGGTTAGAGTTAATCAATTAGCATAATGTTTAGTTAATTGGAAATCAAGACACTGAATAGCAAACAACCAATGCTCCTCAGTGTGTAGTCTACATGATAGCAATTTGTTATCTTGTGTTTAACTATCAGAAAAAAAAGATACAAAGCTGTCCACAAGGGCAGTACCCAATGTACAATTTATGTACTAAAATGCATCCTTTAGGTGTAAATGAGGTAAAAATGTGTTGACAACTTCTGCAAGTGAATAGGGCGAGACACTGCAGGTGAATAGGGCAAAAAAAACAAAAACTAATAGTTATCCCCTTACTTACCCAGTTGATAGATTACATTGATTATTGCAAAAGAATGTTATGTTTAAATATGCAATTGAAGCATTATGTAATGAACTATGTCTAGTACAAAAATCTGAACACCAGATGAAGTCAGTTTCAAAATTGTTGTTAAATTTTTTTTGACATATTAGAATCAAATGTTTTTACAGAGGGAATTCTGGTTATCTTTTTTTTTGTCACTCCATAATTCAGAAAATACTTTGAACAGCCAGAAAACAATATGTTTATCCCTCTGTAAAAACCTTCAGAACATAGACAGGAATAAAAATGTCAAGTTTGGTGTGTGTAAGTGCTACTGAAGTGGAGATTTATGGCTCAGTGTTGAAGAAAAAACTCATTTTGAGAAAACGGCCTTTAAAAATATGTATTGTACTTGAAATCTATTGACACAAACAGATAAAGTGCTATAAAAGAAACACTTAACAGTGTCTTTTGGATGTTTTCCTTCCACTAGTTTGAAAAAGCACTTTATGAAAAACTAAAAAGCCCAAAATCTCAAAATTGACAGGTGCTTGAAAAAACAGTGTTTTTGCCTGCAGTGTCTCACCTTAATACAATTTTTTTTCTGAAAATGTACAAATACTATGCTACATTTCAATCTTCGTAGTGGACAATAATGCTAGCCTTCACACTGAATAATCTCATATAAATGGATCGCAAGTCAACAGCTGACCTAAAGTGTGATGACAGTTCAGATCTTACCTGGTTTTGAGAGGACGTCTTTTGCTTTGCTCTTGACTGTTGCACGTGAGCACTGTTCTGTAGCAAGTGTAGATAGTTTCCTAGTGTGACTCCCAGTTTGTCTTGTCTTCCTTTATAGTGCAAACTCTCCTCCCTCTCTTTGGCTTACACAGCCTACGTTATAAAATGTTAATTTCACTCCCAATCCTATTAGTTGATTAGTACTCGTCTTTTTCTGGCTACAATATGTATAAAAATAGACACAGAATTGGACTTAGGAATTAGTTATTGAGAAGTACACGTATGAGTGAGAGTGTCAGCCTCAGGGTCATTTGGTTGGACAACAGAACTGTGATAATACGCTTGGATCTCTTGTCTGTGTTCAGTGCTCCACCTCCAACATAGCACGTGTCCCTTTAGGGAATGTCCTCACCGTGGCATCACTTTCCCTGTCATGAGGCAAGAATAACAGTAACAACTGCTCCCAAAGCTTCATAACGCAGAACACATTCATCCTAACAGGATGAGTTTGGATAGACATCAAAGTACAATCAGCTTGTAAATGTGCTATACAAAAAAAAAAAAGAACTTGAATTTGATTTCTTAGGCATAACTTACCTGATATTCACAGTGAAAAACCCATTTGCTATTCGATAACACTAATTTTGTTTGCATTGCTTAACAAAGAGGTCTATCAATCACAATTACGAAGCAGGAGGTTAAAGAGGTCTAAATGCATCTACACTAATGTTGAATAACTTCAGCTGTGTGTATATATATATATATATATATATATATATATATATATATATATATATATATATATATATATGACACAAGCGGAATGCACAAACTTGAAAACCCCTCTTTTATTAGATAATTTTGCTTGTGGAATAAATTTGGCATGACTGCCATAATGCACAATGTCACTGCTGATCATATTTTTCAATGACAGTGCATCCATGCCACTAGGTGCCACTATGAGTTGTTTTACATAATGACCCTAAAACACAGCTGAAAAGGTTTGTTATTAGTCCTAACTCTTTCTTACACAACCAAAATTAGAAAAAAGGGTTTGTTAAAACAATATGTCAGTATAATTTATATATTAAAGCACCTTTGTTAAGTTTATTTTATTTTTTATTATGTTATCCTTTGAGGGCTTCATTTAAAGGGCGTTGAATGGCAAATGCAGTGTTGAACATTGTTATTATAAGTAGACTAGTGACTGGTGTAAACCTTTTTCTGAGGATGAAAAAGGATCAGACTGGGACATCTGGGCTCTCATCATGCCTCACACCTGCTGTAACAGATGGTCTAAATTTATAGGGCTTGTGGTCTCTGCTCAAATGGCATGCAAAGGTGTTTTGATCGATATTATGCTTTGTTCACTCTGACACCAATTATGAGTAATGAATAATTCTGTAATGAAACTTTAGATGGCTGATAGGCTCTAACTCAATCTGATATAAACACTTCATCATTCACATGGCACAACTGTTTTTTTTTCCCTCACATCAGCAGCCATTGAGCTTGCTGCTCAACATCTTAATACTCTGCTAGTGCTTGATATTGCAGTTGCAGCGCGCTTCAGAAACCCTCCACCTTCCCCAGCTCCACCTGTATATATCTGTTAAGGGGTAGTTTCCTGTACTTTATATTTGTGGAAGTAATTTCATGTATGTCATATGTGCAGCAACAAGATTACTTGGATGCTCACAGTAGCATGTATGTGGATGTATTAGCAGTAGCAAGTCTCAGTTGCTCTGCCACAGCATAGCAGATCTATTCTGGCAAAACCAAACACATTAACATTGTCATGTGCTGTGAACATGTAAGAAATACTACTGCTGCACATATAACATATAGGAAAACCCCCATATGTAGCATAATGAATCACCTTGTAGCAGATCTATACAGGTGGAGCTGGGGAAGGTGGAGGGTTTCTGAAGCGCACTGCTATCACAATCACTTGCTGTATTCAAGTAGGCTATTTGAATGTTAAGCAGAATATCTTAATGGCTGCTGATATATATAAAAAAACAATAGATACACCATTTGATGATGTCACAATGTCAGACTGAGTTGGACCTACCGGACTGCGCCATCTAGTGTTTCATGACAAAGCTTTGGAGAGCTTCTGTCTCTAACTGATGGTAGTTTAAACAAACACACTCCTAAAGTCAGCATCCAATTGTGCAAATTATGTGCAAAAATATTTTTTAGGCTTATTTTGGTTTAAGTTATTGATTAGACACAATCACATATGAATGTGTATAATATGTGTATAATATGTTGTATGATGTTTTTACTTTCAAAATTAAGACTTCACTTAGGAACATTGCAAATATGTTATTTTTTAGTTTATTTGTCATAAAAGGAATGTTAAAAATGACATTATGTTTCATATGTCTTTTTGGTTCAGAGACATATTGAAATTGGGTGGTCTAGATGACAACACGTGACTTTGCTATCTCCAAGCCACAAATACTTTTACTGAGGTTCACATCGCAGAATTTCCAAACCAAATTCTGTTTTCAACTTTGCACTAAACATCTTGGTTTCATTTCCTGTGTTCTCATTCGCTTAGTCACTCCCCATATGACTAATTTAAATGACTTATCTAACGACTGCAGATATGCCCATCACTTAAAAAAAACAAGAACAAATCATGTTATATTAGAAAAAAATATAGTTGAGTTTAGGTATATATATATATATATATATATATATATATATATATATATATATATATATCAAATTTCAAACATTTTCTTTTAAAATTAACTACTCACTCATAGAAAGTAGGCTAGACAATGTAATATTATTTTCATAGGTGTTTTTAACTTAAGCAATTTAAATAGCCATATATTTTTATATTTAAGCATGAGGGATCTATCTTTAGAGAGGGCAAATCCTCTTCCATCACATGTTTGTTTCACATAATACTTTGGAATAAGTAGGTAATGCTCTTTGCTAGTCTGATTTTTGCAAGTCTTAATGGCTCACTCTGAATTAGCAGCCAATGCAGTCAAAAATTAATGTGATTAACATAAAGCTTAAGCTCTGCTTGGGCTAGGATTGAGGCGTTTTAGTGTGCGGTTTGAGTCATGATCCATCTAAACAGTTTGCCAAAAAAAAAAAAACTGCAAACAGTTCTTTGCCCGTGTTTGGTGCTAACAAAGACCAATATTCCCTCAGCTGGAAGAGAAGAAATATATTCTGTGACTGTATGAAAAGTTGGATTGAGAGCATGTCTTAGATGGCTTAGGCTTAGTCAGAGATGGATGTAATCCATTGTGTGTTTTGTAAACATGCCTCAGGGGGTAATTGGATGGACTTCAGAAAAGAACACAGAAAAACTGGCAGGTTAAACCATGTGACCTTCATATATGTATCCATGACTGGCCATCTAAAGAGTTTGGATCACACTCCGATGCTTTAACCAGGTTTAAACTGCAAATAAGACTTCATGACTTTCTTATGTTTTTAATTAATCTCTTTTATTTTTACTTAACAATATCTAAAATGTTCAATCTGTGAAATAAGACAAATTCAATTGGGAAGCCAAATTTCAAAATATATTTTCATTGCTTTTGGACATAGTTCATCTTAATACACCAGTATTTTTTTTCACTACAGCAAGACAAAATAAAAATTTTTTATAGGTAGATAGTAGTACTTTAAGAAATATGAAAAATCTTGATGTTTTCTGCATTCTGTATGTCAATTTATATTTTTGATATTTTAACTGGAAAAATAAGATAAATATAGTATACTGTACTATATATATATAATACTTATTCATTCATACATTCACCCACTCACTCACTCAATTATTTATTTACTTGTTAACCCAAAAATATTTATTTCTCCTTAGACCATCACAGATGTTGTTGAATTTGTTTCTTCATTTGGGATAGATTTGGGGAAATTTTGCATTACATCACTTGCTCATCATTGGATCCTTTTGCAGTGAATGGGTGCCATCAGAAAGAGAGTCCACACAACTCCAGTCCAACAGCTAACATCTTCTGAAGTGAAAACTGCATTTTAACCTTAAACCGTGGCTTCAGTGTATTATCCATGTTAACACTTCCTCCAGTGGAAAAAAAGACATTCCTGTTGTCCTCACATATTTGCTAACTGTGTTTGATCTGTATATATTTCACAGTAGGTTGCTAACAGCATTTCAAGTTGACTTCAAATGCAAAATGTAAATGCAAATCAGATCCAGGTATCAAAGCAACAGCAAGAGCAGAGCTGGAAAATTGTGCACGAACATTTCAGGTTTACATATTCAAGGGGATAAAAATAAATGTTATATACATTCTGTGATCGTTTGTCTTCACTGGTGGTGCTCTAAATGTTGGCACCTCTGTGGTCTATTGCCACAACACTGAACAGACAACACTACGCATAAAGGGTGCAGTAGAAACTTCTAGGGACTGACTTCCTTCATATCTACTTAATAGTGGAAAAACAATGACTTTTTATAGCCCACTCACAACAAACAGAGATTTGGGGGTGGAGTGCTTTATTTGTGTTTGGTGGTGAGGTTTGCAGACTGTTTTTTGCTGAGTAATGTGGGATGGTGTTAGTCAAGCAGCTGGAAACAGAAAGAGAGAAGAAAAGGAGGGCAGGAGGAGGAGAAAAAGGACAAAACAAGAGACGCAGAGAAAAGGGGATGATCGTATCCATATGGTGGAGCTTGTGTTCTTCACTTCCTGGACAGAGAGAGGGAGACGGAGAGAGAGGCTAGAGGAAGAGAGAGAGAGAGCTGGAAAACCAAAAAGGAGTGAGAGAAAAACAATTGGAAGTATAGAACAGTAACCCAGATCTTCTGAAGCTGTGAGCGGATGACTGGGAGAGAGCTGTAGATTCTGACTCAAAGCATGTGACTATAATTTAGTTACAGCTTGATTGTGAATGGGACAGGATAGGTTTTTCTGAAAATCCCTGGGAGGGATAGAGAGAAGAATGAGAGAGACTGGAAGTTCCCAGAAGCGCTGCACTCCGCTTCATGCATCACTGATGACGTGAGGTCACTTAGAGGAATTCAGGATAGTGTTTTCAGTTTTTCTGATCTCTTCCTCCTCTGCCATCTGGAGCTGTGAAGCACTTCCTTCCATTCTCCAGGGTTCCAAACATTCTGATTTTACATCTTCAAGATGTTAAGAACTAGATGACTTCCAGGTCTAGTTCTTACCTTAAGGCTTGTTGGTGAACCTCTGGCTGGAATTTACTGTCCTTTAGTAGAGTTTGCAGACATCAGCTGAAGTTCTCAGAGGGGTGTTGCCTTGCCCTTATAAGGCAAAAGCAACCGAGTGGAAAAGTATTTGAATTTGCGGTGTTACTGCTCCACTGCTTTTTCATATCTGCAAAGTCTGGAGCTGGTGCTTGTCTTCACTCTTGGTTCTTCTTCTTGAATATGTTTGCACAGAGGATGTTTGCTGCCAGACAATAGGAGTGTTTGTCAGTGGGTGGGCAGCATGCATATGGACACTCTGTCATCTACCTCAGTCTCACTCTCACAAGCGGAGTTGGCGCAAATCACAAGAGGAGTAGGTCGGTCCTGTATCTGCCCTCAAGCCAAATACGCATTCTGCCTTTAGAACACAAAAATGCTCACTGGAAGGCAAACACAACAGACAGTGTAAACAACAAAGCTTTTGGATATCGTAACACTCTCAGGATCTGATTCTGCATGCTCATGTTATGACAGAGAGGGGATGACGGTATGGACCTCTGGTTTTGGCATCACTGGAAATCAACAGTATCAATATGAGATCTTTCAGCTCACTTGTATCAACCACTCTGGTTTTTGGAAATTAGTCTGTAGAATACTCTGCTAAGAATCTCTTTTGAAAGCACCATGACAGCAGCAGCATGGTACCATCGGGACATCACCCGTGTTCGAGCCGAAGAGCTGCTGGCCCGTGCGGGGAGAGACGGCAGCTTCTTGGTGAGGGACAGCGAATCTGTGCCTGGAGCCTACGCCTTGTGTCTGCTGTGAGTAAAACACTTCAAGAATGGAATACACTACACAACTTCTGCACAGGATTGCAGATGAGTAATGAGTCAATGCTAACTGCCAAAAGACAGAACCAGTTTGCAGATTTTGGGTGGTTAGAATTAAAGTATTCATCCAAAATTAACATAGTGTCTAATAAGGTATTCAGACTATGCTTTCTATGCTAATATATATCTAGCCAGATCTGCAACACATATAGTCATGCATCTTCTAGCAACAAAGTGTATGTTTTGCATGAGTTTGTTCAGCACAACATGAAATTTGTGACCCTGGACCACAAAACCAGTCATAAGGGTAAAATGTTTGATTTATAATATATTTAATATTTATAATATGAAAGCTGAATTAATAAGCATTTCGTTGATGTATTGTTTGTTAGAATAGGGCAGTATTTGGTTGAGATACAACTATTTGAAATTTTTAATTGCTTTTAAAGTTGTCTGAATGAAGTTCTTAGTAATGCATATTACTAATCAAAAATTAAAATTATATATTCATATATTTAAGGTAGTAAATGTACAAAATATCTTTACTTAATATCATAATGATCTTTGGCATAAAATAATTTTTATTTTTTTTACCTTTACAATGTATTGTTGGCTGTTACTACAAATATACCTGTGCTACCCATGACTGTTTTTTTTTGGTCCAGGGTCACATTTGATAGTGTGTGATCGTCAGTCGTTTGTGTATGGTGGTTTAGGGTTAGGGTTAGGTTAGGTGTATGGTGCCTAGCTTTTTAAAAACAGTTCAGATTTTAAAAAGTCATATATTGTATTCCAGTCTTTTACACACACTTGATTGAGATGTGAGAAATTTATCTAGAATGAGTTTAGCACCACACCCAGCTGTCTATTCACACCACTTCCTGGTCACAAGGACCTTTTTAAGTAAATCACAATAGTTACCAGGTATTGCCAATAACATAAGTCAGTGAACTGTTACAGTCATTTTCTACAGTCTGTAACTGTGAAATGGATTTTACAGCCACGTGTCTGCCTTCACCATCAGGTTTCAACAGAACTTTGGCAAGATGGTCACCTTTCAGCTAGTTTAGTACTGTCTATCTCAATGCACATGAGCTCCAGGAGACAAGATCCGGTCCACATCAGTCCCTCTAGGCCCCAGCTTTATTCAGGACTTAGTTTTCCCTGTTTTCCTCCTGTCTCTGGCCCCTGTAGGAGGGAACAGGCTTCAGTGACCGCACTGCTTTCAATCCACTGCGGCCCACAGCCAGACACATTCCTGAAGGCTGATCCCTCCAGCTCCAACTGCTCTCCCTACTTTCTTACTCTCTCATTCATTCTCCTTTTCACTCGTTGTCTAGCTCTGGCTCATTCTTTCCCTTTGCCCTCTACCTCATCTCTTCTCTCTTCTCTCTGAGAAGACATTTCACATGCAAAACGTCTACTCACACAATCACACTTCCTCTCTGTGCTTTGTTCTCTTCATAGATTACCTAGAAACACTGAGCTTTCTAATTGTGTCTTCATTGGACCCAGTTAAATGCATGCAGGCTGTGTGGCCAAATGCAAATGAGCACAAATTCTGGTTTGTCTAACCTCCTACGGGCACAGAAATATGATCTTTTATGATATGACACATACTGATGGCCTCGGTGACCACATTAACAGGCTGTCTTTTATTTGACTGTGGCCTTGTACATGGTATAAATTAATTTTTACCCTACTTTCAGAATTGAATATGCTGCCCTGTGATGACCATGGAAACCATCAATGTCAGGCGTTCACATATCGTTTCATAAAACCACATAATGTTCCAATTATGTTGTTTGGCTAGCTATTTTCCACTAAACATCAGATGAGAAGTTTAGCAGAATGTCTGAGCTGATCTCTTCTGTACAAGCTGGGGAGAAGCGCAGAAATCATTATAAATATTGTACACAGAATGTGCAGTCTTATGAAGCCTTATGAGTTTAAAATAGACTGTAGTTTAAGTTGCTGTTCAGTGAAAATCTTGCTTGACAGTCTATGTTACCATTCACTTTCATTGTATGGTAAAAGGCAGCATGAACATCCATAGCAGAAAGACATTCGCTACATTTTGGTTGACGTGACAGAATGTTTTTTGGTGAACTTCTGCTTTAAAATGATTTATTTTACTGTATCTTCAACAGTGTGTCTGTCTTATCCATAGGTTCCAGCGACATGTTCATACATACCGAATCCTCCCTGATGCAGACGGGTTACTGGCTGTGCAGGTGAGCAGACAAAGGAGTTTGCTAATTATATGCAAGAAAGAAAATGCAGGTGAAAATTATGCCGTGTTAGACAGGATACCTTAAGCGATGGTATTACCTTTGAATGAATTTGCAATTTCACATGGAAATTACTTGACACTCATCTAGTTACTTTCACTTCTTCTTTTTCTTCAAAAAAGAAGCCGACTTGTTCTTGTCTGCTGTCTGAAGCATGCAGCTGCGTGGTTTCAAATTGACCTCGGTGGCACTTGCTGTCAATAAAATGTTTCACACAGATTCCTCCTGTACCCACGCTCCTGATCCAGTAGGGAATGACTGGAATGGGTTTGTCTGTCTGTGTGGAGATTAAGATATGTGTGACATAATTGTTTCTGTGTCAAAGATTCTGGCCACACAGCAGTACTAGATCCATTGTTGGTCTTTTTGCGAATTCTTTTCTATGCATGAGATGAGATACATTATGTTAGTGTGTTTCATGTAAAACACAGAATGAATAACATACATGCACAAAAAGAGTCATATTAAGTTGCTTTGTGTTGTGAAAAAGAGGCATTTTCTGTTTTCCTTTAATCGCTTTTCAAGAGCTGCGCTCTTGGAAGGAAAACATGCTGCTATTTGGAGATTTTAGGGGAAATAATGAAATGTTTCTGCCAAAACGGTTTCATCAACCATGCTTTGAAAATACAAGCTTCTAAAAAAAGGCATTCAAAGAGCGGGTTATTTTATTTGTCATGATGCCTGATGGTTTAAGTAGAGAGACAGAGTGTGTGTGTGTGTATGTGTGCACTTGTGCACAGTGGGTAGCTGGCTAGTGGCTGTTCGCGGTATGTAGAGTTTGGCAGATGCAAGAATGAGGACATCATAATGTAATTGTACCTTTGGTCTGTAAAGCGGAAAAACTGTAATGTTTTGGGAGTTACCCTATACCTAGACCAACTTCTTGTTGTGGCAAACCTAGTAATTCTGCTATTTCTGCCTTCCTTTTATAGTTTATGCAGGATATAGTGTCTCAAATTATTTTTTGTGTGTACAAGAATTCCAAATATTTCTTATTTAATAAAAATGATTATTGAGCTGATTATTATTCAATTATTGAGCTGAGCTGTGAAAAAAAAAAAGTTTAAAAACGAAAAAGTTCAAAATCTTTCGTCATCACACTTTTTCACACTTTGGATTGTATGATTTTTGTTGTTAATCTTCTAAAACACTGATGTTCCCTTTGCACTTTCCCTTAATCAGAATATAACTGTGATATTTTGTAAATACTTATGTTGTACTGATCTCTGAATCTGTTTGCCTGTATGAGTAATTGAGACATGTGTTTTTGTTTCAGGCCACACAGGGAGTGCAGGTGAATTGCTTCCGTACTCTTAGTGATTTAGTTGTGGGTTATCAACACCCACACAAAGGTCTGGTGGCCCCATTGCTTTACCCTGTTATGCGTGAATCAGAGCCCAACGATGAGAGCTCAGGTAAGATGGGATAATAAAAGCCTTAACCCACAAAAAAACAATCTCTCAATAAGTTGTTAGTAGTGCTTAAAGGGTTAGTTCACCCAAAAATTAAAATTAGGCTGCGTTTTACTCACCCCCGACCGAGGCATCCTAGATGTATATGACTTTCATCTTTCAGACAAGTCCAGTCGGAGTGATATTAAAAACTGTCTTTTATCTTTCAAGCTCTATCATTACGGTCAGCTGGAGTTGCATTGCTTCTGTCCAAAAGATTTTTAATAAAATGCGCCCATTCATAATCAAAAGTGTCTTACACGGCTCCGGGGGGTGAACAAAGGCATCAATCAATGCATTTTTGTAAGAAAAAAATCCACATTCAACAAGTAATATAATTAACTGATTCTAGCTGGCGCTCACTGTTGTAAATGAAGTAATTCAAGAAGAATGATTTGTGAGTTTAACTTTGCCCATGCGCCGCTCAGAAGTGACGAACACGGAAAAGCAGCAGAGAGACCAAAACAAAACAAAGGATTTGTAAAGAAGAATGTTGGAGGATTTCAGTATAAGAAGAGACTGATTTTAATTTGCTAAAGTAAGAAAACTTTGCTTCCTTTGCTTCAAGACTCACCGGCGCATGTACAACACTGATCTCATATATCATGCTCCCAGAGCTGCTTTTGTGTACAACTATTGGCACAAGCTAAATTAATGTGATTATTAGGTTTTGAATATGGATATTTTTCTCACAAAAACGCACAGGAGGCCTTTGTTCACCCCCCAGAGCCATGTGAGACACTTTTTTTTTAATGGATGGTTGCTTTTTATTTAAAATCTTTTGGACTGAAGCAGTGCAACACCGGCTGACTGCAATGATAGAGCTTGAAAGATCAAAGACAATTTTTAATACAACTGTCTGAAAAATGAAAGTCATATACACCTATGCCTCGAGGGTGAGTAAAATGCAGCCTATTTTCATTTTTGGGTGAATTAACCCTTTAAGTTTAGTGTTTGCAGCTCTGAGCTTTAAGCATTTAACCAACATTCACTCACTGGATGCTGTGAGCTGTGAAGAAGGGACATTTCGGTAGCTATGTAGATTACAATGATTCACTGTAGTTTATACAAAATTATAGTGTTTTGGTTGTTTTAGTATACATTTATTACAAATTGTGTGATCCTGGTTGTATTTGTGCAATATCGCTATTTGAATGATTTCAGAAAACAATGATTAATTAAATACAACAATAATAAAAAGTATGTTATTTATAACTATCTTTATTATACATATATTAGAGATTAAACATACCAATGTATTTCAACCCTAACATTGAGAAGGAGTCTATTGTGAAAACAAACATCTCCGAAAGATTCACTGTTTGAGTGAGTCTGATTCAAACTGCTAGTGAATCATTTTGACTGACTCATCAGAGAACCAGTTAAAAAGAATAATTTGTTTGTGAATTGGACATCATGGATTTGCCCACTTTTGTGACAGAAAACCATATGGACGGAGTACACAAAGTATTCCCAAACAGATTTAAACTTATTGTCGCTCATTTTTATTTTATTTGCGACTGTTTTAATAGCTAATCGGAGCACGCGTTATTAGCCTGTATTTTGTGTGAGGCTGCTAATGCACACTTCATCCCACAGGTATAACATTCAAATGTTTAAGTTCAAACGCAGGTGTCTTCTTGGTGCAGATGGTGATGATGAGAAGCCAGGTTCAACATTTGTCACCCATCCACCACGTGCAAAGTCCCCTACAGGCCATCCTCCACCCTCCAGTTCAGGAGCCCCTCATTTACTGCTGCAGAGGCTTCAGGAGCTCAGCACAAATAGGTACATTCATTCACACATGACATGACCTATGGATCAATATCAAACTATTGTCTGTGCCTGTATATAAAATGTTAACGTACCAATTTTAACCACTGCAGTGCAGGCTGTGAGATCATCATGTTACTGGATGAGTATCTGCATGGTAATGTCTGTAAGGACCTGGAGAATGTGAAAGGAGGCGCATCAGGACTGCAACACTTTCAGTGCATCCTCAGCCGTGCATGCGACAGTCTGCACAGGTGCTGCTTCTCAGACACCGCATGTCCCGTAACACATTGCTGCAATCATTTGAAATATGAATATCTGAATAATGACTGTTACATTTGCAAGAAAAAAGTTATTCATGATTTGTTTACAATAGTGAGATTGACCAGACGCTGTCCAGTTTGGAAACCTTAGCAAAAGTGTTTGATCATCCTAGTGTTCACCTCAACTTCTCCACAATGCAGGTACAACCCCCCTAAATGTTATTTTTACAAATACATAAGGCTTATACAGGCTGCTATTATCAAAAAGACATTATTAAAAAATTGGCTTCACATGCAACATTGACTGAAATATGAAGCATTTCACTCTGTGTGGCTCATATAGGGAACCACAGATTCAAAGATTTATAACATGTTCAAACAGGAATGGGATCTTTTTTGGTCTTTATTGCACAGACAGGCATAACTATTACTATTGCTCATACTTCTTATTAGGAATTTGAACAAAGCCCCAAGCCTAAACCCTAAGTTTATAAGTGCATAATGTGTGTATAATAGCTCAAATCATCATTGAAAAAAAGGTTTACTGTTGCTTTTCTAAGTGATCTGACTGACATAATTTCGCTGGTGATTAAACAGGTAGAAAAAAACCTTAGATCAGTGGTTCTCAACCATATTGATATTCAATATTCAAAGGCCCCACAATATAATGCAAGTTAATTCATATGGTATTTCTGCTGTAAATATGACAGATCTGCTTGTTTTCCAGCTTCTTTAATTAAGTGTGTTCATATAAAAATGAACCACAATTAATGCTGGGTTGTAAGGAAAAATAGTTCACTGTACATCTTGGTTGTATATTATAAAGCATTTCAATACAATGTTACTATTAATTGTATTATTACTATAATAATTATATATAAATTAAAAACAAATGCCATCCTGCAGCTCCCTTGGAAGTTTACTGAGGCCCCCTAGTGGGCTTAGGCCCCCAGTTGAGAACCCATGCCTGAAACCAGAATGTCATAAGATAAATTGTGCCAGGAAACAATCCCATAGCAACCACCCAAAATACCTTTGCAACACCCCAGATTGTCTTAGCAGCACCATGCATGACCCACAGCACTTCTGCATTGTGTAGGCGACTTCTGCATGCAGTGCAAAGGCAACGACCTGTAGAAGCAGGTTTTGTGCCTATAAGGCTCAGCTTCTCCTTCATCTTATATATTCCATTTGTCTCATAAACTTTATTTTTGTTAGAATACAGGGAAGAGCCCTGAAGAAAACATGGATAATCTACTTCACAAGCTCACTACACTCTGTAACCTGTTGTCATCGCTGGAGAAAAGGGTAGAGACACATGACAGTAACAGCATGCAAACACGCACAAACCACATGCACGTCATCCTTTTTGCACTGCTGTTTTTATAAAAATGATGATGATAACAATATAATGTTTTTTTTTTCAGGTTCTCAAAGCTTTACAAGAAGCTGTTACCAATCACAACTTATCTTTGCAAACATCCACTCCTCCTGAGTCTGTCACAGCCTTCAAAAAACAGGCCAGACCTAATACTGTCCACAGCTTTCAGGTAGCACATTCGTTTTTTTTGCTCGCTGGTAATATGCAAGTTTTTGCATTTTATTTATGTGCATGTGTTTGGATGTCCAGGTCAAGGTGGTCAGGTATGGCAGGCAAACAGTGTCGGTAGACATAGATGCAGGAGTGCTGCTGTTTGACAAGAAGACTGGCTCATTCGGTCTGGAGACTGTCACACACGACAGAAGTGAGTTTATCTTGCCTTAAAACCTTAGATACTTCAGTCTCCATTATTATCATACAAGGCTTGTAAATGGAATCTTTTACTTTATGTTTTAGTCGTGCAGTTGGTGAAGATTCAGAAAGGCCTTGCCAAGCTGAAAATGGTCATAGACAGTCATCACAATCCGCCGAGAGAACTTGTGTTTGAAAGCATGAAGGTGAGTAGAAAGACTTGAATTGGCTTACCTTAAATGGTCTAAATCTAAGTACTGATGCGTCTCCCACAGAAGCGAGAAGCTTTCTGTCGGCTGCTGCAGCTTATGAAGACTGCTCACTGCCAGCAGTCTGAGCTGGATGTCATCTCTGTGTTTGTGGGAACATGGAACATGGGTAAGGATGTGCAGTGTATCATTAAAAGTAAAACATAGTATGGCCTCAACAGTTGCAGCAAAATATTTCATTGTTGTTGTTTTTTATATTGCCTGCAGGGGGCACTCCACCACCCGGTTCACTTCAGTCCTGGGTTACTTGCTGTGGTCTGGGTCTCACCCCAGACGAGTCCATCGCCTCCCTGCCTCATGATATCTATGCAGTGGGTACTCAGGACAACCCACAGGGCGAGAGAGAATGGGCTGAACACATCAGAGCCACGCTTCGGAGTGCAACCAACATTGACTTCAAACAGGTCTGACTTCATGAAATCATTCTTCTTCGTATGTAATCACATAGCAGTATGAATCATTTGATTGTATAGCATTAAAGGGTTAGTTCACCAAAAAATGAAAATCTTGTCATTAATTACTCACCCTCATGTCCTCCCAACAGGGGCGTGTCTAGGGGGAGGCTGGGGGAGGCAGTGCCTCCCCTAGGATAAGCCCTGCCTCCCCAAGAAACGGACTGTCCCTCTGATGATAAATAAACATTTAAAAGTTGATTGTTTTGTGCATATTTTTCCATCAGTAGCAGATGAGTCTGACCCAAAAATCCAGTTTGGCGCTGTTTGACAGTGCGCGCGCGCTTCAGGCTTACGGGCTCAGAAAAAGTGCATCATGTGAGAATAGAACGCCAATGAAATGTTTACCTGGCAGAGCCTTAGAGCAGTGGCGTGTCCACAAGGGTGGCACAAATGAGCTTTGCCACTCCAGTTGCCACCCCAAAACAGCGTATGGGATCGAAGTGCATTGTGAGCGGAACATCGTGATTTTGACTGAAACAGGGTTTTTTGAAAGTCAGAGAATTCTGCGACTTGCGACTACGACTTTGAGGTCTAACGCTAAAGTGCCCTCGCGGTCCCGTCTGCCCCATGTCCTCAATTTCTGCCGAGGGTAGTATATTAATATTTTTGGTTGTGGTCTTGTGGACGATAAAAATGTCTCCACGATCTGCTTTTGAAGAAATATTGTTGCATTGTGCCGCAGCGCACATTCTATCAGCTGCAGTTCTGGCGCCACGGAACTATTATAATACATTAACATAAGTGATAACTCAGCGGTAGAGTTTCTCAAACAGGATACTGCACTTATTCACGTTTTTTTTTTTTTTTTTTTTTTTTTTGCATCTGTTTTAAATCCTTACTGCTTATTTAAAAGTTTCATTCGTGTGCTTTTCTGACGTTCGGTTCTTCTAAGCACAATCAAAGTGCGGCACGAAAACGAAAAAGCCCTTCAAACTGTGCCTGATTTCTAAGTTATGTTCTGTGCTAATACTGTCGAAACACACAAGGTTTATGTATAGACTAAGTTGGATATGTCTAAAATGAAAGTAAACAACTGAAAGAGGATGGATGTATGTATGCATGCAGGTCTTAAAGGGACAATAGGCTACATGCTGCCGTGTGAATTAAAGGGATAGTTCACCCTAAAATGTAATTTCTGTCATTGTTTATACACTCACATGTTGTCCAAAACCTATTAACTTCTTTCTTGTGCTGAACACAAAAGAAGATATTTTGTAGAATCTGTGTAACCAAACGGTTTCTGGTTCACATTGACTTTGATAGTAGTAAAACATACTCTGGAAGTCACTGTGAACCAGCAACTGTTTGGTTTTCTTCAAAATAATGCTTATTTTTAGCAGAAGAAAGAAACGCATTCAGGTTTTTTTCTTCACTTTTAAAATTTTTGGGTGAATTATTCCTTTAATGTTAATAAAACACCAAACCCACAGAGAAAAATCACTCAATACTCTTGACTGAAAAAAATTTTTTTTATACAGTTGCTTTAATAGGAATCAGTGTATATAGTGTTTTATTTTTATATTTGTTCATAATTTTTTTTTAATGCTCCTGCTAAATACATCTCTTGTACCTGAAAATAAAACACTTTATTTGTATTATATCTGTATTTTTAATGTGTATCTTTGTTCTAATTTTTTAATAACAAAGATAAAATAATTACAAAGATTTTTATCTTCACCCATGCACTTTGGCCTAAATATCCGCCATACTTTTTCATATTTTGTTACCTTAAAATGCTTTATAATAGGGAAATTAGATTGGCTGTGATGCTCAAACAGCTTGCAAAATAGAAAAACCAACATGACAAAGAATCAGGATAAAATCATGATTTCTAAAAAAACAAAAACAAAATAAAAACAGACTTATTAGATTTTTATTATATCCCCCACCCCCTGAGGGAGAACAAACCCATACAGACTCCACACCCCTGTAAAATAATAATAACATTTGCCTATGTCATGCACCACTAATAATAAATAAAATTAAATAAGCAAATAAAATAAAAATAAAACCATATTTAAAAACAGTTATGTTGCCTCTGCTAATGAGATCATAAATTAAATTCTTATAGTTTCACAAAAATATATTTTATTTCAACTCTCTAAGTCTCCTTACCCCCTGTTGCCTAATATGTTCCCTTTTATCTAGGCCTACATGTTTACATTTATTCATTTAGCAGACACTTTTATCCAAAGCCACTTACAACCAGAGAATACCATTCAAATACTGTTCTCATACTGTTCAAATGAGCATATGCATTTTTTTTTTTTACCTGGGGCCGCATTCACAAAGAAACTTAGAGGCTAACTGGCGAATTTATGGTAGCACCTACGTCTGGAACAGCTTAGAAGAAACAAATTAATTTACCTCTTGTCTATACAAACCTGACTTCAGATTCATTTTAAAAAGGCCTACTCGTGTAGCAAGTCTTCTCACAAGCAAACACCTGTCACTCATCATCAGGCAATCACTGTGATCTGTTCTATATTAATCTGTGAATAATAATAATAATATCATCATAATATTATTAATGTTGACCGGGTTTAACTAACTTTTATGTGACAGCCCTATAGTCTAATAGGGGCCCTGTACCTATCTCTGGGTTCCTGGCTTAGAAAAAGATATGCACTAAAACAGATTGTGTGTAGTAGGCTATAGATTATTTTGCGCCGATTTTTTCAGTTGTTTATGTTGCCCCCCCAAAAAAGCCAAATGCCCCCCCAAACATGACATCCTGGTAACCCCTCTGCCTCCCAAACCTGTAAGTCCTCCTCTCTTCTTCGGAACACAAATTATGATATTTTTGATGCATTCTGACAGCTCTCTGACCCTCCCATAGACAGCAAGGATCCTTACACAATCAAGGCTCACTTTTGCATCAAGTCAAAGTGACGGGAATACTGTTTGTGTGCAAAAAAGAATGACTTTCTTTTTTCAAAGTGAAGTCGTGGCCTAATGGTTAGAGGGTTGGGCTCCCAATCGGAGGGTTGTGGGTTCTAGTCTCGGGCCGGACGGAATTGTGGGTGGGGGGAGTGGAGTGCATGAACAGCTCTCTCTCCACCTTCAATACCACGACTTAGGTGTCCTTGAGCAAGGCATCGAACCCCAAACTGCTCCCCGGGCGCCGCAGCATAAATGGCTGCCCACTGCTCTGGGTGTGTGCTCACAGTGTGTGTGTGTGTGTGTGTGTGTGTGTTCACTGCTCTGTGTGTGTGCATTTCGGATGGGTTAAATGCAGAGCACAAATTCTGAGTATGGGTCACCATGCTTGGCTGAATGTCACTTCACTTTCACTTTATTTTACAATTTCACCCTATAACGCCATTTTGAATGTGGAGGAGACAAATTGTTGAACAAAGTCGTTCTTTTTGTTTTCTTTGCGCACAATATTTCCGTAGCTTCGTAAAATTACAGTTGAACCACTGATGTCACATTGTTTTTTTGTTTTTTTAACCATCTCTTCCTTGCTACGTTTCTGAGCCTTGATTGTGTAAAGATCCTTGCTGTCTCTGGGAAAGTCAGAGAGCTCTTGGAATGCATCAAAGATATTTTAATTTGTGTTCTGAAGAAGAGAGGAGGACTTACAGGTTTGGAACGACATGAGGGTGAGTAATTAGTGACAAGATTTTCATTTTTTGGTGAACTATGCCTTTAACGTTTGTTAAACTGGTAAGAGTAGAGTGTGTTTTTTGTGTTTCTCCTGTAGGTGGCAGTACAGTCCCTTTGGAATATCAGACTGGCTGTGTTTGTGAAACCAGAGCATGAAGGACGCATCAGTCAAGTAAACACTGCTAGTGTAAAAACTGGCCTGGGGAACACACTCGGTACAAGTCTGTCTTGCTCAAACAAACAAATAAACACACTCCCTAACTCTCCTTTTCTGCTGTCTTCTCATATCCTTCATGTCAGTGTCTTCTAGCCAAGCAAAACAAATTAATAAATTAATCATATTGATATATTTTTTAATGTACATTTTTTTTCTCGGTTGTTACAGGAAATAAAGGAGCAGTAGGAGTTTCTGTTCTCTTTAATGGCACTTCAATGGGCTTTGTGAACTGTCATCTGACTTCTGGTAGTGAAAAAGCACTCAGGTATTCACACATATCTTTAAAATAGAGCAGTGATTTCAAACTATTTTAAATGGTTACAGAGAAAAACTGGTCATCATACAGGTGGCTAATCAACGCATGACAAAAGAGAACATGAACGCATGACAACATATCAAAATATAAGATTATCAACTATGAGTGTTAACACAATCAGTTTATTCTGAATGAGTTTATTCTGAGTGGATGACTCAGTTGATTATTTTAATGTGTATTAATTATTTATTAAGATCAAATATTTTTTTTAACAGCTAGTAACTCGCAGACCACTGTTTGAGAACCACTGCATTTGTTACTCTACTTAAAGTCCCCATGAATAGTTTTTGGATTTCAGTATGAGTTCTATCTATAATTTTACATTTAGAAGATATAAGCATTCAAAACTTTCAGTCTCTCACTTCTGCTAATATGGATCACCAATTTTGATGATCAATTTTGATGATCAGCACACAGTGCACGATACAGACAGTATGAATATGCTTTTCATTTAGGCAAATTAAGTCTGGTTTGGTGTTGTGTTATGCACACGGTGTGCTCCAGAGACATGATAGCATGGATCCATATGCACATATCGGTGGAGACGTTAGGAGGAGAAACTGTTTTGACTAACTCGATATTAGAACCAGCACTGATGAGTAGAAGAGATAACACCGGTGCCATTTACCAATATATTTTCAAACTACACATACTCAGCATGATTATGATCACCACTGTTTTACTTTAGTAACAGTTAGACTGCAGTATTGGCTAATAGACTGTGGCTGCTATACGCAGTCAAATGTGGCTTTACCGAGCTTAACAGCTTTGGCCTGAGACTTCATTGGAAATTATGTCAAATAAACACAGGATGAGTTTGGCCAAATACACATACTTGTGGTCTTTGCACTTGACCACTTGACTACTACTTAAATGACGCATTTCCTGTATTTGGCCCAAGTGTTAAAGTGGGCGTAAAGACAAGTGCATGTACAATTTTCCATTATCCGATGGACACACTTATAGTGTTTTCAAAATGCAAGTGTTTACATTGCTTTATTTAGATTTTCAGTACTTTGCATTTAAAAATACACTTCTAAATTTCCGTTTAGTAACCTCTATAACAGGTGACAGAATTTAGTAATCATGGTGCTTCTAATTAAATGATAAAGCAGTTGCTAATGATGTTCAAAAGAACAAACTAATCTATGGTTCACTACCAAATGATATGTAATATTTAATGTGAAACATCTAGATGACATTGTGTAATTATCTGTGGTACACAATCGTTCAAAAATTTGGATAAAAGTTGAATAATTCTATTCAACAAATACACATTGAATTGATTATAAGTGACAGTCTTGCACTGATATCAAATATTTATGTTTCAAATAAACACTGTTCTTTTGAATTTTCAATTCATCAAAGATTAAAATATAAAGCAGCACAATTGTTTTCATCAGTGATAATAAGGAATGTTTTCTTGACAATCAAATCAGCATATTAGAATGATCATGTGACTCTGAAAACGTTTGCCGTGATAAATTACATTTTAAAATATATTAAAATAGAAAAACAAGTACTGATTTTGCTGTATTTGTGAGAAAGTAATTGCAGATTTCAAAAACATTTTACACACCCCGAATTTTGTTGTCTTAGGAGGAACCACAACTTCCAAGACATCCTCAGACTCCTGTCTCTTGGAGAAAAGCAGCTCGGCACTTTTGACATTAGCCTTCGCTTCAATCATCTCTTTTGGTGTGGAGACCTCAACTACCGCCTGGACCTGGATGCACTGGTCACATAACTTAAATCCACTTTATTTCTCTCTAGATATTAGTCACTCTTGCTTTACTTATTTCCTGTTCACTGCTTTTTATTTAACTGTGATCCATAGCCATTCAAACATTTCTCCAAGGAGACCCCATTAAGTGCATTGAGTTGTTTTGTGAATCCTTGTCCTCACTTGCTTGCATCATATATTGAAGATCATCTGTCCCTGACCGATGTCTCTCTTTTTGCAGGACATATTGAAGCACGTTTCAAAGCGAGAATTTGAGGAGCTAATGTGCGCAGACCAACTGACTAGAGAGCGGCACAGAAGAAAGGCCTTTTTTAACTTTAGTAAGAGCCACGGCTGCTGATCTCCTCCCGCGGACACCACAGACACATGAAATCAAATTTTTGTGTAATCAGTGATTGCACAAAAGATTTTGGACATTAAAAGACACTTTAATATTTCGTTTTTGATTTTGTTCTTGCTCTCTCTGTTTAGAGGAGGAGAAGATTTTGTTTCCACCCACCTATCGGTATGAACGTGGTTCTCGAGACTGTTATCTATGGCAGAAATACAAGTCCAGTGGGGTAAAACTTTTTGTTGTTAATGACATCATATTATCCTGTTTACACATTTAGTGACCTGTGAATCAAAATGAGTGATATTACTGGAGTCATTAGGTGTGACAGCATAGAATATTATAGTTACACATCTCATCCTTGTTTTATATTATTTTGTTTTATTAAAACTATTCAAACTTTCCTCAGGTGCAAGTCAACGGGCCCTCATGGTGTGATAGAGTTCTGTGGAAGTCCTACCCTGAGTCTCACATAATCTGTACCTCATATGGTGTGTTACTCCTATTTCTTTCGATTCTTATTCATATTAGTGTAGAAGCTTTCTAAAAAAAAAAAGTTATGTGAAGTGTAGTCTATGTAACCACCATGATCTGACAAAACTTTGTTGGTTTGCACTTTAGCTCGAGGGAAGTAACTAAAACACTGAACTGCTATTTTTGTAGCTTTTTGGAACGAGATGTGTGTAGCTACCCTGCACTACAAAGGTTTACTTTGGGTATGATTGTAGGTCTGTGGTCCACCATCAAAGTCATATCCTGTCCGTCTGCTTCTCAAACATGTCAATTCAGCCTCCTCAGCAAAGGCCTCCAACAAATATTAAGCTAGCAAGCACTGACCAGACGCTTATTATTTCATAACTACATCACATTAGTATGTTTAGTAACTATCTAAATTGCAGTATTTTCAATGGAATGGGAATTTGATGTTTGATTAATTAGGTTATTTATTAATGGGATGTTACTAATGTTTATGTGATGGTGATGGTTTTATGTTTTTAGACTCGTAAAATAAAAAAAACTTTTACAGCTTTAATGACAGATTTTCTTACCATGCACCCCAAATAGGCACATATTAAACTAATATTTTTACTTATCATATCAGGATGCACAGATGACATCTTCACCAGTGATCACTCTCCTGTTTTTGCAACTTTCGAAGTGGGTGTGATATCACAGTCTTCTAGAACAGGTATGGGGTCCTTTCCAGCTGAAGTCTTTGACTCTGGAGTTTTTGACCTTTGGGTCATTGCATAACTCAGAGAGTTATATTAGAGGTTGCTGAACGTGCATTTTTAATTAAGGAACCACCATTTCCCCTTGCTACTGAACACATTTTTTTTATGAGGCTGGTACATTTTAACAGCACCAGCATGATTAAGCCTAAAACAGTTTAACTTTTAGATAATTCTTAAAGGGTTAGTGCACCCATAAATTAAAATGTATAAATTAGTCATCATTTACTCAGTCTAATGTTGTTCCAAACTCATTGTTCATCTTAGAAACTCTTAAATCAAAATTTTTAAATCAAATCTGATACTCAGAACAAACCACATTGTTTGTTGCGCAAGTTTAAAATGTGACAGTACATGAGGACAAACCTCACTGGTTCTCATGTCAACCAAACACATTTGAGCTTCCATTTACTGAGTTTGATGTGATTTATGTATGTGCTTTGATCAATGTTTATGTGAATAAATCATACATTTAATTTTCAATGCAGTTGTACCTTTTCAGAAGCCTTTGAAATGTTTTGATACAAACTGATTTCTTTGCAATCTTTTTGAACCTAACAGAAACATTTAAGATTTCATTGGAAATTTCTTAATTTGTGTTTCAAAGATGAACAAATGTCTTAAGGGATTTGAATAACATTAAGGTGACAGAATATCTATTTTTGGGTGAACTAACTCCCACAGATACAATCAGCTGTCATAATTCAACAAGTATTTTTTAAATTGAGTATTTGTTTAGCGCTTCTCTTAGTGTCATAACTATCTGACTGTCCTCTTTGTCCATCTCTACGGATGTAGAATTGGGTTCAGAGAGAGCCAGCATTGAGCTGGAAGCGATTGAGGTCATAGTGAAAACTGCTAGCAAGGCCAAGTTCTTCATTGAGTTCCACTCACGCTGTCTAGAAGGTATCTTTTGTGCAATAATCAATGTTTCTTTTTACCAATCTGTTTCCTTTTGAAATGTCAAGAGGTCGTATGATAAATGTGAAAGTTCTTTCTTCTCCTTCTGTGTAGAGCCTCGTCGTTCTGCTGAGAATGACTCTCAGTTCTGTGAGGTACCAGGGTTTCTCAAACTTGGCTGGTCTTCAAAACAGTTCCCCAAGGTTGATACTATTTGGCTTAATGTGGTCATTTGGAGATATATTCAGTTTAATATGGATTTGACACTCTTGGTTGGTACACCAAGTGAAATTATCTTTTTTCTTTTTCAGCTCCACCCAGTGTTCTCGGATTTAGAGCATCTCCGGGATCAGCACTTGCTGTTGTCTGTGAAGTCTTGTGATGGCTTTGAGTCATATGGTACAATATCAAGCTCATCATGTCTTTTTGAATGAAGTTTCATTAATGGTTTCTTAGAAACCATTACATCATAAGCTGGAATATACACATCCTCTTAATTTCTTGTGAACTAAAGGCACTGTTGAAACATGTTCATATCGAGCTTGTTTACATCTGGTCACTTCATGCATATTTTCTGAGAGGATATCTATTTGATTTGTTCAAACGGTTCCATTTACATTTGGCCACATAAATGCAAAACGGATATAAATCCGATCTTCTGTTCCCATGCTCTATGCAAATTTAATGGAGTTCATGTCAACGAAAGCAACAGATATTCACAGCGTTTTACTGATCATCAGCTAATTTCAGAATCAAAGACCGCAATGTTAGTCTTACTACTTTTAATGAAGATGACTGTGTGTTGAGTGTCTGTGACTCACTCTCAGTTTTATTTGTGGCAGTTTGCACGTCGAGTTGCTGAAGGTACTCTGTTAATCCTCCCCCTCGTATCTGGCTATGTCATATAATACGGTGGCCGAGAGAACTCAACACTCTGCAACTTAAGAAAACACATGCAAATTGAAAAAACACCAGCAAATGAAGAAAACATCTTCATCAGTTTGACAGCACAAGTGTTGCAAATCATCACAACACATGCATATAATGAAACGCACTGTAAATCCTCACAACACATGCATATAACAAAATGCGCTGCAAATTCTTAACAACACATGCAAATTAAGAAACCCTGCAAATCCTCACAACACGTGCATATAACGAAACGCGCTGCAAATCTTCACAGCACATGCATATAACGAAACGTGCTGCAAATCCTCACAACACATTAAGAAACTATTAATGACGCATTGCAAATTTATTATCATTAAACTTGAAATTATATTTAGCGGAGGATATTAAAGTTAGCCATCTTAAGTAACGTTTTACATTTAATGATGTAATTATTCAGCTTATTTAATCTAATAATATCCAAAAGATAAATGAATCATGCAATCAGGGTGTTTAAAAAAAAACAAAAAAACCCTAATCTTACACTGACCAGTAGTCACTGCATAATAAGCAAATCCCAGCCAGGTCCGACACTTTTTGGGGTCTCCTTGAAACATTTCCATTGTGCTATTTGCAGCACGTTTGTTAATTTGCATGTGTTGTGAGGATTTGCAGCGTTTCCTTTATTTGCATGTGTTGTGAAGGATTTGTAGCGCGTTTCGTTATATGCATGTGTTGTGAGATTTTGCAGCGTGTTTCGGTATATGCATGTGCTGTGAAGATTTGCAACACTTGTGTTTTCAAACTGATGAAGATGTTTTTTTTTTTTATTTGCTGGTGTTTTTCAATTTGCATGTGTTTTCTTAAATTGCAGTGCGTTGAGCTCCCTCGGCCACCCTACATGTAGCCTATAACGTTAATTATTTCAACATTTTGGCAAGAGTAAAATTTACATATGTGGTTTCAACAACCAGATGCATTGAAACTTGTCCAGTTTCATCTGGAATGCATCCCAGACCACCTCCTGAAGTCGGCTGAGCCATCAGATTTAAATCCATCTCGAAAGCGTTTTGGAGGTTATTTACACCTCGTCTTTCCATGAAACGCATGAAGTTACCCAGTGTATACAGGGGAGGCCCATAGATTGTATATGTAATGGGAGTTCTGACATTTCAGGCGAGTGCTGTGTGGCTCTTCGCTCAGTAACAGGGAAATCATCGGATCTATTTGAGACATGCTTAACTCACAGAGGAGAAGAGATGGGTTCTATTCGAGGACGAATTGAGGTTTATGTACCACCAGACCGCCGTAGGATCCGGGAAAGGGTTTATGGTGGGTTATCCACATGATCTCACTCAATCATTTCCTCAAATATACACTGTTTTAGTTTCTCCTCTGCTTTGGCTCTATTTTCACTTTCCTATCTACCATGGCTTCCTCTTTTGCTGCTATGCTGCCTGATCTTGTCCAGATGCATTCTGAGACCTTCACTGAAATATGACCTTTAACATATTGTTCACTGACCACCCAGTGGCTTTGTCACAGATGCCTACAATATTTAAACATTTAGACATGAGACATATCTTCTGCACATTGCAGAGTGGCTCTGCATGGAGAAAGATGAGAAGGAAATGATGAAGGATCATTTGTCTCGCCAGTCTTCCTGTGCATTCTCAAACCAGTGAGTAAAAGATAGACCTAGGTTACTTTATCTATGGTACATAATTTTTATTCACATGCTTGTTCAGATGTTCCTTTTCTGATACCTTTTTCCATTGAACATAACTTTTATAACACTCCATGTTCCATCTGCAGAGCACCATCATCCTCATATATGGCAGCACCTAACAGCTACACCAATCCTGCGTACTTCATCTTTGAGGGGGTGCCTGTGTTGCGAAGAGTTGAAGAGATTCCCTCATCCGGCCATGAATCCCAAGTGGTATATGCCAAAGATGCTGTGATACAGCTCCCTAGAGTGACTGGAGGTCACAGCCATGGCAAAAGGTCTGCTCGGAGGTCAGACTTCACAGAGATTGAGATTCCTGGATCTTTAGCACCCTATAAATCATCTTGTGAGAATCAAAGCGAACTGGCGTCAACTGCCTCGTCTTATCAGCTTTTCCCAGGTCCAGACATTCCTAATACATCCCCAAACCAAAGACACACCACCTCCTCGTATACATCTTTACTGTTACAGTCCCATAAGAACAATAAAACACAGGATTCAGTAGTATCAGTTAAAAAAGTCACAAACTCCTACATGAACAGTTCTGTTTTTTCCCGGGACATACAGGCGCCACTCAAAGAAAAAGTCAGAAAGGACCATCAAAGGCTACAGCAAGATCTGCCCCCGTCAATGAGAAATGGACCAAAGCTGTACCCATATATATCCACAAGGGCTTCTGTTCATGAATCCTCAGTACCCTGGATAGTAGAGCAGCCATCTACAGCTTCAGGAGACAACTCGCTTACAGCCCTCCAAATTGCTAAATCACTAAGTGAGGTGGATTTTCAGACAGTAGACAGAAAGTACCAGTTTAATCAAATGCCGTCTCAGCAAAGGCATCGTGGATATAACTATGGTTTAGATAGTGAGAGAAATTACAGCTGGGAGAAAGAGGTAAGTTGAGTGGTTTTCTGATATGGATTATGTTGTTTAGTGCAAGGTGTAAATATAGATTTTAGGATTAGCTTTGGGGTTAAGCTTTGTTGAATAGAAAAGCAACGTGTGTCCGCAGGTGTCAGTCTTACATGGAGCTCCAGAAACAGTGCGGGAGCTGCTCAACACTCTGGGTTTGCAGCGCTACACGCTGGACCTCAGCCGTAATGGCTGGGATGATCTCGATTACTTCAGGTAAGGCTGATGTGATGTAGACTTCTTCATTTGCTTCTGTTCTCAGAGCCATTTGCTTCAGTTAATGATTCAGAAGCAGCAACAGTGCTTCATGAACATATATATATGTCAATCTGTGTGCTTTTCTCATGCAGTGGTATTACAGAGGAGGAGCTGTGTGCAGCAGGTGTGTCTAACCCATCTCATCGACGAAGAATTTTGGAGAACCTTCCCAAGATCTGGGACTGAACTGAAAAGACTTATCAGGTGTCTTATCGGGAGACCATAAATGACAAGTTCAGTATTTGTATTATTATTATTTTTTTTACTCTTCTTTGTAATTTTCAAGTTTAAATTCCATTAATAATAAAGTTCATCACACAATGTGTTCATTCTGTCCCTGTGGTCCTGAACATACAGAGTGGAATAAACTACTTACAGTCCAACACTTGCTTCTAACAATCCAAACAAATCATATCTATCACTAAAACACACTCTTTAATTGTTTACTTTAGCATTGAGCATATTGATACTCATGCTTAGTTAATGTGTATATAATAGCATGACAAGTCAACCTTGTCTTATCTGAGCATTAGCTGTGAAATGTTCTGCTTTAGTACCTTGTCACAGCTTGCCTATATCCATGTTTTTAGCCTAGTGTATTTATTCCTAGGAAACCCTTTGCTATAATTACCCTTTTAAAAGTGCATAAACCAATTGTTTGCTAACAGAGTCATCTGCTCATTTTAAGAGGAATGCATATTTTACTATTTACCCCAGGGATTTAATTGCAGCGATGCTGTACTCCCCTTTACTTAAAAGATAAGCTCATGGATTTTTAATGCTTTATTTAACAAACACAATGATTTCCAGTGTGGTCTTACATCGCTTGGCCGACTGTAAATATAACCTGCAAAAATGGAATAAGTACTGTTCACATTTTTCCTGAACATTGTAGGTGTATATTAATGTTCCACAGGGATTTTATACACATTGTAAAGTGTTGGTCTATTTGTTTTTATTCATATAAAGCTATAAAACCAACTGGGTATGCTTAATTTATGATGTTACCTTGACGTTAACTGAATTATCCTCCACTGCCCTAAAAGCCTTTATTCTTGCAATTGTATAATGATAAATTATGTAATATTCACTTTAGATTATGGTGATGGTTTTATTAAGTCACAGAAACATTTTTTACTGAAGGGTGCCATTTTTTTAACATTTGAAATCTACTATTGAGGGTCAATATTTGATCATCTTTAAACTTGAACAAAGTTTGGTACAGAAGGTTGTTTGCATATATAAAGGATCCTTGGGAACTTTAGTATATACATTTAGGATATAGTTGAGTCTTAGACATATCAAAAACAGTGAGTCTGGAGTGTTTGTAATGACATCAACATGTCCTAATGATGTCCAGAGACATGTTTTGCATAAATGCGGTAATCTGATAGATGGATGGATGGACGGATGGATCTAGATGTACAGATTTACAGAGAGAAAAAATATGAATTGGAGAAAGTTCAGTGTGAGTTCACATCCTGTGCACTCTTGGCTGTAGAAAGCATCTCAGTGAGTCTGGGTATTACATCATTTAAACGATACATTACCTTATCACAAACAAACTATCTTTTGTGCTCTGCTTTTTAATCACTCCAGTTTGTGGTTCTCTTTGACTCGTTAAATTGATTTGCTTTTTAGTGACACAGAGGAAAGTGGGAGTAGTAGGCGTTTATTCTGCACTGGCCTGCCTGACTTCACCTGACAGATATCAGATTATACGTATTCCAGAGATGAAGAGTGAAACTGAGCTGTATTCCCGGTGACCAACAGGTTACATCACATTTCCTGAATCACTGTCCCACTCATATTCCTGTACAATTTACGCAATATCCCATAACTCCCTTTTGGATTAACCATCAGGTCAGCACTGCAAAGGAAGTGGGTTTTACCTTACCGACAATGCAAACTAATCTCCCCAGCCTTCATAGAGCTGATTTTTTTTTTTTATTTCATTACACATTAATTTTTTTTTAGAACAACCTAGATGTCAGTGATATAATACTAACACAATGTCAAATAAATTTGAAAACCACATCACAGATTATTTGATTTCAAACTATGTAGTTTATTACTGCAGCCAACATCATAAAACAATTGCAAGCATAGCAGTAATGCACCCTAATGGCACTCCAACTGATCACTAGCAGTTAAAACTCTTTCTTACAGTAACCTTTTGTCCTGTTTATTTAGCTTTCCAGACACCCAGTCTTCCATTTTTACATTGTATGCCAAACACGGATCATATTATGAGTGGATGTATAAACGTTTGTGATTATTTAAATGGTTACTAAAGAATCAGTTACAGCACATGAGCATTAAGGTCTCCTCTCTAAGGCAGGTATGCACTGCTAACCTTTCACTGGTCAAATAGGACTGTTTCAACTTTTTACTAAATATTAACTTTGCTCCAAACAAATAGGTCTATAAGCTCCCCTAGAACTCTTGGGAAACGCATTTCTTTATTTCCGCTGTTACTGGATTTGGAAAACCTGGAACTTCTTTGGAACTGTACTGCATTATTATTTTGGAATGTAAAGACATAACTTGCACATGGTATGTAGCACATACAGTCACATGGCTTGCTGGAAGTGACATGACAAAGAGAAATAGAATAAAGGAAGGTCATTTGCGGGGAAAATTAGAACCAACTAAAACGTTTCTAAAATCCTGGAATTAAAATATTAAGCGTATCTGTCTGGAGTTGTTATGTACACCGGAAAGAAAACAGCACCATGTGTGCGTGCGTTGGGGGTTAAAGTATCGTATGATGTACCGTCAAGGATTTTATCATAAAAACTGGGCTATATCATTTACTATTACTAAAGCCAACATGTAAAGTTTAAAGAGCATGTGAGATGAGCTTCGATTGTAAATGACTATCTGTGTGACGGGAAAAGATGTCAGAAACTGATAAGCACATGATATGAAACTAAGAGGAGTTCAAGCAATTAAGTTTGGAAAATTACATGAAAGAGTAGAAAAAGAAGAGTTCCTCTTTTAATAGGCTATTTGAAACCAAGGCTTTTAGCAACCAATGTTTTAGCAGGTTTCTCGTAGTATTTAACAAAAAAAGTGATGAGATATTGACCAATGCCTGTCACTAATGTTGGTGAATTGGTTTTGAAGTTCCGAGGGGAGAAACTTCCCCGCCCCTCTCTCTCTCTCTCTCTCTCTCTCTCTCTCTCTCTCACCCAGTTCCACAGCCACAGCAGATTGAGCTCCCAGTACGTTAAATCTGGAGACCTAAACCATTTAAACAAGCTGATTTTTGAATCACTAGCATCAACCATCTAAGTGCATGTTTTGATCTGTTAAGGGACGTTTGTACCTCGTTCAAGGTGAGTGAACGGTAAGTGTTAGCACGTGAAAACAACTCCGCGTGCACCCCTTTCTCTCTGTGTTTTCCCAAACAAATTCTCGTGTGCGCTAAATGTGTGCGAAAAAGTTTTTCTTTCTTTTTTGTGATGTATTATAAAACAGCATAGTACTCAAACGTGAGATAGTTTCGTGTGAGCTTATCTCGGAAGTTGTCATGATTTATGAGAATAAGTTTTCTTGTGGATTTTGAAAACATTTTTAGACTCCTTTTTAACGAGTTCTAAGACTTATAATCACACAAAAGATTTTAGCTTATGACAATGTTATACACTTAAATCAACTTTACTTTGTGTTGCCTTGTAACTTGCTGTTTCTAAAAATTGCTATAAACATATTTTGTTGTTATTTTAACAGAGACATGAATTCATTCTTAAGGAAAAGCATCTCAGGGAATGTGTCCCTTCCGCACACCACACTGATACCGACATCTGAGAATAAATTGAATTTCAGCTGTCTCTTCAATGAGGAGTTCAAGTATATTCTGCTCCCTGTATCATACTCCCTAGTGTGTTTCCTGGGACTGATACTTAACTCTGTGGCTCTATGGATTTTCATCACTAAGATGAGGCCCTGGAAACCCAGTACAATTTATATGTTCCATCTGGCCCTGTCGGACACGCTCTACGTGCTCTCCTTGCCTATGCTCATATACTACTACGCAAACCGCAGCCACTGGCCTTTTGGGGTTTTTCTCTGTAAAACTGTGCGGTTTCTTTTCTATGCTAATTTGTACTGCAGCATCCTGTTTCTCACTTGCATCAGTGTGCACCGCTACCTTGGTATCTGTCACCCCATTCGTGCTATGACTTTGATCAAGCCACGCCATGCCCACATGGTTTGTGGTTTTGTCTGGACTGCTGTGATAGCCTGCCTGGTGCCCACACTGATTTTTGTCAGCACTTCTCAAAGAGGAAATGACACTTTGTGTCATGACACCAGCCGCCCGGATGAATTTCACAACTATGTTACCTACAACTCGGTGGTGATGGTCCTGCTGTTTATCCTGCCATTTCTGGTCCTCATGGTGTGCTATTGTTTAATGGCACGGGCCCTTTGCCAACCCCGAAAGGGCCTGTCCCAATGTCAACAGAGTTCATCCCGGAAGAAGTCCATTAAACTTATCATAGTGGTGTTGGTTGTGTTTGCGATTTGCTTTGTACCCTTCCACATCACCCGTTCGCTCTACTACGCCTACCGTATTCTAGACGCAGATTGCAGGTTGCTTAATATCGTTAACTTTGCTTATAAAATCACTCGCCCACTTGCTAGCATGAACAGCTGTTTGGACCCCATCCTCTACTTCCTGGCAGGGGATCTGTACCGCTCTAAACTCCTCCGAGTGTTCACTAGAAAGACTGCAAACACTCGTTCAACTGCTAATGTGCATGATAACAACATCGGGCTGGCCGTTAAGAATCCAGATGCCAAAGCTGGCACTGAGTTGAGACTCTAGATACACATACCCAGACATTTTGGGTAATCTTTTAAAAATCAGTTATGGAAGACTGCTGCAAATTTTGTGAAGACATCCCAAGCATTCTCTGTCGACAGACATCATTCTGCAGATATGCATCCAGAAAAAATCAGGACACTCTTGTAAACACTACAGTGAAGATAAAAGTAAAGGATTCATTTTGCTTCCTTTGTGCACTCCTAATGTTTTTTTTTTCTTCTTTTTTCTTCATTCAGTTTGCACTCCTGGTTACTTGTAATGTTTAAGTTTCTCACTGTTGGTCAAGGACAGTTTGACAGTGTTGGGTTTCTGTCAACACTGAAAACAAAACCTACTATAGAGTAGAGATGGACTCTGGCCTGTGAATGTTATTACAGAAATGCCAGTACAAAGCCTTTTGTGTCTTATGTTATTTGAAAAGGTCCTATGGTAAAAGTGAAATCCTCCTGCCAAAAAGTAGGACTTGAGTTTTCATAGTATTTAACCAATGAAAGAAATTCATTTGTATTGATTATTAAAGAATACCCATTTTATCCAACTCTCTTTGTTGATACTGAACAAATGGTAAAGATAAAATGAAATGCTGTTAAAATAAATATCATTTATTTGAATCAAACAGGAAAGTTGGAAAGGCACTTTGAGTGAAAAGGTGAATGGTTGTGGGGGAGGCTGAAATCCGAGCTGCAGTTGTGCAGTTATCCCTGCTTGGCTGGTTTTATTCCTCGTACATATGTTTTTCTCCTTTGGCGGAGCAGATCTACAGCTGTGTTGCTGCATGTTTGAGTATTTGTATAGCTGGGCTGAATGAAGGAAAAAAGATTGAAGGAATCAGATCTGTTTTGGCGTATTGAGGAGAGATTTTTTTTTTATCCAGATGTTACCTCTGTGGGAATGTTTAGGAATTTATGCATTTTATTATTTCATGTTAAGTTTCTTTTAAAATAATGTTATATTTTATGACGGTTCTCTGGTCATGGCTTTTGTTTAATTTTAAATTGCGTTAACATTATGTGTTTTGTGTTTACTTAGGCTGAGTTTTCTGTGCATATCCTGTGTTTTATATGCCCCTCTCTGATACAAACAAAATCATAACTAAAATAAATCAGAAGCAGAGACCATACTTGCTCACAAAATACTTAAGTGAATGAAAGGATCTATTTTATTGACAGCATGCTAGATAATGTATTGTAAAGCAATAATTTATGTCTGATATGTTCAGACATATATTTTTTCTTTTTTGTTTAATTTGTATTTTCATGTATTTTTTTATACTGCCAACATTTATTGTGCACTTCAATGCATTTTTGTATAACTATTTATATTTAACCATATATACTGTACAGTGTGAGATTGTGGGTGTCATTTAAGGATACAGAGAAAAAGATTAAACTGAAGTTTAAAAATTTGACAATTTAAATTTTCAAATGTCATTATAAAGAAAGTGCTTTTATAAAAAAGTAATTTTTATATATTTGTGTGAAATGGCATAATATAGCACATGTTGCATTTGACTTTTTTTTTTTTTTTTGATCGTGAAATAATTTTTTTTTCTTTCGGTCAGTAGAGGTCCCCAGAGCTGTTTTCAAATGTTTCTGATAAGTAATAAGTGCATGGACTTAATCCCCACATCTCCTTGAGCTCAGTGCCTTTGACTGTGATAAATGGACCTGTTGGCTGCTGCTTTTGTTGTGGGGTTGTTCAGGTCATGAATAGTTTAATATGCACAGGAGATAGAGGGTTAATATCACCCTTCTTTTCTTGTTCGAAAAACACTGAATACTTGGAAACAAACGGCATCAAATAAGTCAATGCCCATACACAATAAATGCATATAAACAAAAAGATATACAGTGAAGCCTAAGTTTACTCTATGGATTTTTGTTCAAAATGGCAAAAAACATCTGTAAATAACCTCTGTGAAAAATACAATTAAAAGCAAACAAACAAGTGTTTGAGTGTTGCCAATTACAAGGTTTTTTTTTGTTATTTTTTTGAAGTGGTAAGCCTTTTATTGTAATACTTTTACGGGTAAATATTATTCCCTTATATGTTGTTGTTAAAGAAGGTGAGTGATGTTTTAAGTCTGACATTTATTTCTCTTTAATAGTTCTGATTTTCCCTCCCTCTCTGTCTCTCATGTCCTCAACTGTTTTCATGCTCTCATTCTTGTGCACGACCCAAGGACAAGGCTTGGGAGAAATCAATGTTGTGAGCACCGCAATTCAATACTCATAAAAGACATTGAGCAAAAAAAAAAAGTAACTGCCAAAGAAGCATGGTTTTTCCCATCAGTTCTAGCAATAAGTAACCTTTATGTGTTTTGTGTTGTTCACTGACATAAGGGCTTTTACACAGTCTAAAGATAATTGATTTATTTGGTCACAAAAGCATGTTTTCGATCAATCACTATATAAATATATATATAGCTCTGTAAAATGATAATAAAAAGGTAGTATTTCATATTAATCTACGAAACAGCAAAACAAAGTGTGTGGTGTGTATACACACGTACACACATAATATACAATAGTCAACTTTTGAAGTGGATCAAAAAAGTGAATCAAAGTTAGACCTTAGACAAGAACGCATTTTGGGTTTAGGACAACTTTCATGAAAAGCTTTGATTCACTTTCAAATGTTGATGACTAGCTTCGCATCACAGGAATAAATGTGATTTTAATTTATATTGTATATTGTTATTACAAAATATTTATATTTAGAAAACATAGCTTCTTTTTGTAACTTTTTATTCATCAAAGTATCCTAAAAAAGTATCATATGTTCTGAAAACATATTAAGCAGCAGAACTTAATTATTATTATTACAATAATTTTAAATTGTAATATATCACAATATTAAAAAAAAATTCTGCATTTTCGATCAAATAAATGCAGGCTTGATGAGCAGAAGAAACTTCTTTTAAAACATTAAAAATAGTAATGTTTCCAAACCTTTGGTCTGTATCTGTTATACTGAATTACAACAGAACATTGTTTTGCCCGTATTTTAAAATTTGTATTTTCACAAAAGTTATTTGAAACATTTAAATTATACACTTTTCTTGCATTTGAAATGCTCCCTATGTATATGAAATCACCAAAATATATATGCATACTGTAAGCACACATACATGCAGTTCAAGTGTGTTTTATTTTGCTTTTGCTTTTTTAGAGAAAGGTGACATCGGATCTTCAGGTAGCTCATCAAAAAGGTGTGGTGATGGCAATGTCTATGTAGACGATTGTGTAAGTTCACTGACATTCGATTTTCACATTGCCACATATGTTTTACATGTATGCAGTCAACAACAATAAACATGATACACCTTTGCAAAATCTGCATGTTAGAATTAACCCTGATTTATGTAAAGGTAGATGAGGAGTTAAGGCTGTACTTTCCTATCATACAGACGTTCTGTTTCTACCTACTGAGACGTACTTTTTCTAAGCAAACTGTTCAACCTGGGATGCATGATGACTTTACTTTCATGGTCTCTCTGTTCTGTTGTTTGTCACATTCAAGAATAAACGAATGATTTCAAGGACGTGGACAAGGACTGAGATGCTGAGAGTGGAGAGGAAGAGTGACATAAAGAGGAAAGAAGTTCATTACCCAGCTGAAAAGGAGGCAAATGGCTTTCATAGTCGCCATGGGAACAGGGCTTTCTCTCTCTGACAAACCTATAATAAGGTACTTCACTGGCCTAAACACAATTATTGCATGCTAAAAAGGGAAATATTGCTTTCCGGTGTAATAGGTGGTAGATATTGATTCACATGGGTGTTCAAGCAGACCTTCAGTATAAATGTTTAATTTGCCTCTTAATTCAGATTTTGGCCACATAAACATTTTCACAAAAGAACTTTTCTTAATCATATTACTAAACAAAGTAATATCATATTATATGACAAAGAAGTGAATGCATTTTTACTATGATTTCCAGAAAACAACCACTAAAAAGTAATTGCGTGTAAGAATCTTGTCAGACATGTTAAACACAAGAATCAATTTATGACATAATAAAAGACTAAATAGTTTTATCCCAAATATTAATGTCTTTTCAGTAAAAAAATTTTGCTAACTGGAAATGCAATAAAATTTAGTGTGCTTACTTATTCTTTTAAATATGTTAGTATGTACAGGTCAGAATTAAATTTTTTACATAAATATAAGTGTTACACAAATGACAATGAAACATTATTACCACCACGTTAGGATATTTTAATTCTTCCAAAATGTATTTGAAACTTTAAAATTAGACCCTTTACTTGCATTTAATGTGCTTTCTATGTATATAAAAAAAGCTTTTGTAAAATCTATTTTGATTCAGACATTTAAATGTCTTTGAATAGAACATTTTAATAATATTGCTTAATTATATATAGATGAGAGAGAAAGTAAAATAGAATGTTTTTATTTATTGGAGTTCTTTAAAAAAATTCAAGATTCAAATAAATAATATTAACAAACGTTCATTAAAATAATATTAGCATTTATTCATTTAAAAGTGTCTGATAAATGAAATAAATCAATGTAATGTGGACTTAAATAATTGAAATAAGGCATGTGAAAAATCTTCAGATATTTCAAAGATATCATAATATTATATAAAAAATATATAAGAAATAAATAAGCCTCCTTCGGAGTTAAAAACTGCTAATAAAATCCTAGACTTGTGTCAGAGCCAGAGGGTTACTGATCAGTCTGCTCCGGGTGCAGCAGGGATGCTGGAGGCTCACGGCTGTATGTGGCTGATGATCACACATATAGAGCCGGGAGCTGTGTGTAAGGGTTACTGGGGATTAAACAGCCCAAATCAGCTGGGCCACCCCGACCTGGGCAAATTGTTTTAAACCCCATTACAGCAGCCACACTATTTCCTTCTTATCAAGCCCCCTGCAGCTTCTCATTAATATTCTAGATATATGGTCGTGCACTCTGTATCATTGTCTATTAATGAGACAGATAATCATTCATTCAATTATCAGACCGTCAGCCCACGATCGTGCCCACCGGGTTAGCCTCGTTTCTCAGTCGCCGGGCAGGCTGGAACAGAGGGGTGCCAGTCAGGAGGTGAGGGTGATAGCAGGGATTACACCACATTAAAGCCTTTAATAAGACAAACAGCTTGGGAGGGTTAATGCGGAGCAGGTTTCGGGAGACCTAATATCTGGCTTCTGTTTGTTTTTTTTAGAGAAACTTTTGAACAGGAAATATTCCTGATTAAACGGGCCCAGTCGACACTTTTAAACCGTCATGTGACTTGTGTGTTGACATGCTCTTTCTCATCTTCAGGATGACTCTGACCTCTGTTGGTCAGAAGCTGCTGGGAGATCAAGTGCATTGTTGATTCCTGCTGAGCATCTCAGATCTGTTCTTCTGCTGTGAGGGCAACCGCCTGGGCCACGACAAACCACTTAGGACAGTGATAAACATGTCTCTTAATTGACACACATGCACGTAAGTATACATCAGACCAACCAGCAAAGTGAGTGCACTCACTCTCCTTGAATGAACTTAACTTCTGTATGCACCAAGCTTTTGCTGTCGGTTGAAGGCTGGGAGACGCCGGTCCGAGAGGGTCAAATGAGAACGTGGAAAAGATAGGAGGTGAAATGTTAACAAAATCATAGAAAATCCTGAGTTTGATAAATTCCTGCATTTTAAATGAACAGAGGCGGCCGCGGCTGTGGGAGAGCTTTGTCGCCGGCCCATTTTCCTCGGCACAAGGCGCGCAGTGCCAGGGTCAGCGAAGTTACGAAAGTAATTAAACCAGCTTGATTCACCGCCTGCTGCAGAGAAAAGAAAGCAAGCTGTCATTCTGATTTAGAAAAATAAATTACAATTTTAATAAAGGGGTGTGGGATGGGGGTGTTGCGGTGTCTGGGAGCTTGCTTGCTTGGATGGGGAAGGTAGCAGGAGGGGGTGGTCTAAGGGTTTCTAGCTGCCTACTTATCAATAGTTGCAATTTTTTGAAACCACATCGGTATTACATTGCTGAGGCACAAGTGCCCTTAAAAAAAGAAAACCCGGGGAACATTAACATACTGATTTCATGCGCGTGGCAAAGGGTCTGTGCCAATATCAGAGAGGACTCAGCACTCCTATTGTCTGCTAGAACTCTGGTCTCCTCTGATATGAAAATTCAATTATATTATAACTAGATCTCGCGCTGCGTTTTGACAGTCGACGGTAGCGTTTTGCCAGCTGCATCAGTGTGGGGGACCAGAGGGTCCTGATAGCGCTGAGGCAGCCTTTCAGCCATTGACATGTTTTCGGGGGACAAGATTACTTAAATGTGTCGCATTTAAGGGAGGAGAGTTAATCTAATGCATTGCCATTATCTCTCTCAGGTAATTCCAATACCACCCCCAAACTGCGTGTTTACGCGCATGCACATCCTCTCATATTCCCACTTACACTTAACTGCCAACAGATTCGCCGCTGTCTCTCTGCTCGGCACAATGTGTGTTTATTTATTTATTTTTATCTAGTCATTGCCTGTAAATAAACAGGAAGTTTTGGCTGACGGGAATCGTTTTCTCAACGGCAAGCACTTTTGAAGCGACAGCTTTCATGGCTCTCTGAGAACTCGGGTTATTCAGTCTGAATGCCCCCGAGAAGTGAGTTAAGTTGTCATTGAATTACTCACATTCATTAATTCTTTCTCACAAGAGGTGCAGAGTGTGGAACTGTACCTTGTTAAAATGTATTGAGATGTTAAAATACATTGCTTCATTCATTTTACTTAAGGTTTCTGAGATGTATTCTTCAGAACATGTAAAACTCCAAAGAGAAAACTCTGTGAACTTTGTACAGTTACTTTTGCAACATTTCCTGTCACTAATAACTAGAGGTAGATTAATCAATGTGTTTTATGTTCAACAATGTCATTTTTTGTGTCCTCCTGTCAGTTGAAATGTTTAGATGGTGTACTCACTGTTTTGTTCAGGTCAACTTTAGGCCTTAAAGGTACAGTTCAACTTAAAGAAGATATTTTGAAAGCCAAATTGACTTTAACTGAATGGACAAAAAAAAAAGGGTTTATTTTCTCTTGTTTTATATACCATGGAGTAAAGTCACGACGACATGAGGTAAATTATAACAGTTTTCATTTTTGGGTGAACTATCCCTTTAAGATGTGATGGTGATATTTGAATATAGGAATAGAAAATAGTATAGATAAGGCTAGGGAGCACAGAGCGAGTTGGAGACTGTAGATATACTAAGAATCTTGATTGAGTTTCTTTTCATTGTGTGTGTGTGTGTGGTTCTGTGTGAGAGAGGCCAAGGCACAGGAAACGCCCCCCTCTTCAGCCCACAGCCCTGAGACCTGAGAGTGGACCCCCCATTAACCCAGCACACAGCACACACATACCTGCCTCCCCTCATTAGGCCGTGTTGAAGTACATGCTCACCCAAAAGAAGAATAGAAATCCTAATTAGTATTCTCTGCAGGGCCACAACCATTAGCACTTAATTAGCACAGAGAGCACCCCTCTTTCCGGGTGTGGGGTGGGAAGGGGGGTTACATTGAGTACAATATTTCTGCATATTCGCTGTGTGCCTTGGCCATGAAGAGTTTGCTTTTGTTTCGCACATGTGTGCTTGTGTTTGTATGCACATTTATGTTCTGTGTTCCAGCGGCTTCCTATGGTTGCACATGATCCGTTTAGTAAAGCGGTTGCATTTTGTTTCATTGGCCTAAAGATATGACCGTTATGGATCACATCTGGATTTATTGTCATTTGCATTTATGATACAAAAAATAAAAAATATATACATTGCAGTAAATGTAATTAGGTCAGTTACTCTCTTTTTAAATATATTCATTTATTTGGAAAAATGCCATTCATATATACTATAAATTTTTTATATATCTGTTTTATGAATTTAAATCTGTATTTTTTGGAAGGACATGATTATATTATATTATATTATATTATATTATATTATATTATATTATATTATATTATATTATATTATATTATATTATATTATATTATATTATATTATATTCACCTAAACAGAAGCACAGTTATTGAAAATTTTGTCCACAAAATTCAGCATCCAAGTCGATCTCTTAAAATTTCAGATAATTGGCCTTTCCTAAAGATATGAAATGTATGAACTATTAATTTATGATATCTGATATTCCTTTTGTAGATTGGCACAAAATGTGGATGCAGTGGATTTTCTTCTCTTTCATTATTCCTCCTCCAACTGCTTTCAGTCCTCGGCTAAGCCCAGGGCCGGTGCCACCTTTCACTTCCTGAAACTTTAGAGGTGGAGAGCCATCATTTGACAATTTGGCCTGAATGGGGCAGCCGGTGGATTGAATGTCATTTTCCCACCAGGCTTCCCCATCCAGCCCAGCGTGGAGGGGGTTGGACGAGGAGGATTGGGTGTAATGTGCAGAGTAAAATTAGCACTTTGATGGCAGGTAATGATTTGAGATGAGTGCCACTGACGTAGATTTCCAGGAAGATCTCTCTTTCTCCCTGCAGCTTGCTCTCTCTTCCCCTACGCACCTGTAAGATCAGACCGGGCCGGCCTCTGCTGTCAAAGCTGTAATTTGTCCCTGTTCAATATAATTACGCAATTCCAGATGGACAGTTTTCTGGGTGACTAATCCCATACTTTAAACCCTGGGAAGTCACACAGACCAGATGCAGAGCACACCTCCAGCAGTCCAAATTAAGTTCCTTTAAAAGTCTTGAGTCTTAATTACTGGAAAACAAATGCATAATAAGTGGCAGCAGTTAAACTCCATGTTTTAATATAGTGTAACAATGTAATTTTTGTGAAACAAAACTGCCCCCTGTGGCATGTATGGTAATAATGTGGATAACAGCCGTCTGTGGTCGGTGGGGTGTGAATGTGATGATGGCTTTTAGATGGGGCGATGGGCAGGGTCACAATAGCAGTGATTCTCACCTTTTCTTAATGAAATAGTCATTATTCCTCTGGGAAGCTGAATTATGCCACTTTGCGTAGAGAACATAAATACAACAGAAATTCTTTACCTCACATATTTAATTATGAAATCAAATTAACCTATAAGAATTTCCTCTATATGTCTGTAAGGCTTCATTTGCCCAGGGTCGCATATTAACAGATGGGTGTTGAGGGCTGTGTTAAATGTCTTTATTAATCTATGCCTGTCATTTTGACAGAGATGGAAATAAAACACCACTTACTGTCAGGAGCCTTCAAGACGATCAGAACAACAATTAAAGGCTGAAATGGATGAGCACAGAAAGCTCATCATTTATAGGGTTATTTAGGAACGTGTTTGCATTGCTTCAATTTGGCCGGCATGCTTACTGTTTATCCTTTGCAAAAATGTTTTTTCCTCTTTTCTTTCAATAATTACTCTATATGACTATATTGTATAAAGAATATATAGACTCTATTCATGTATTCAACTCTATATTGACTTTATAATATATAATACTTAAGTTTTACCCTTTTAACAAACCTCAGTCAAGCTGTAACCGTGAGCACTGGGCATCTCGTCTAAGCTTCAGAAGTAACGTTTTTGTTTTATTTGAGATTCTCTCAGTTTCACAGCTTCTCGGTCACATGCTCTGGTGTTTTTTAGGAGCTCCAGGTCAGTTTCCCTACCAAGTTTTGTGGTCTGCCATGTTGTCCATTCTGCTCAGCTATTTAAAAAATGTTGAATATCAACAATGGCTTTCACTGGGGCATTGTCAACTTTTGTATGAAGCAATCTTGGCTGAATGCGATGGCTCCCAGTGCAGGGCGGGCTTGGCGCGTTGCTGCTGCGGAATGGAAGACTGCTGCTCGCCTGCCCTTCTCTCTCTCATCTCGGCTCAAAACAGCACATTTTGAGACTCTTACCCGGCTCTCTCCAGCTAAACAGTCTACAGGACCCTAAAGATGCAGAGGGAAATATTTAGAAGAGCGGCTGTGCAATGGTGAGTGCCTTTCTGGAAAGCTGCAGCTGTGGGCTGGAGTACATTTGGGGGTGGGGGGGGCTTGTTCAGTGGTGGGGGTGGGGGGATTTTATTAGCATTTCACTTCAGTCCAGAGGCTAAACAGACTAAACTGTTTAAGGATTTTATTTTGACACAAAAAACATGAGTTGTTTGTGGGATTTTCCTTTTATTCATCCGTGCCGAATTAAGTCATGGGCTGTCATTCTGTTAAGTCATCATTTGTTAAAGCCGTCATTCTGCATCAGTTCTGCATCATGAATTAATTATTGGTTGATAGTACTCCCTAAAGAGTATTCATAACCATTTCCTTATTTAATCATCAGGCTTGAGTGTTCAGATTGAAAGACCTCCAATATTGTAATATGCAATTTAAATTCCAAGAAGTTATTTTATTAAAATTGTTGAGATTACAGGTTCGTTTCTAGCCTAATTTGTTGGGATATTTTGACAAAAAATAAACAAAAATTATATAAATATAACAAATTTGGACCAAAGAAAGGTTTTATTGATTAAAAAGTCCTTAAAGATATGGAGCAGTGCTTTGTCTGTGCCACATACAGTCTGTACGTAGCTCTGAAAGGTAGTCCAATGTCTTTGTCAGGCTGTCACAGAGAGGAAGCAGTTAGCGTCTGCGAAGTGTCCCTGCCAGTGCAACCGCAACAGCTTGTATCTGCCATTGACATGTCAGTTTCCAGGGCTTTGAGCTGTCAGCCCTACTGCGCCCTTCTCACCCCAGCAGAAAGCGAGAGAGTGGAAGAAAGAGGGTGTTTGTGTGCAGGTTGGCAAACTGCCATATTAGTGGCAAATGAGAATGCATGATAAAAATAGAGAAAGGCAGTAATGCACATTTGCTCCCGAAGGACTTTAAAGTGGGTCATTTTAAGTGCAGTACAGATTACAAAATAACTGTAAACCGTATTGACAGAACAACTTAAGTAACGAGTTTAATAAGCATAAAGATGTCGGTGGACTAGACCTATGAGGTTATTTTTAAGGAGAAGCATTCATTGTAAGCATGTGGGACTGTGCCCTATGCAGTGTACACTTATGAGGGTCCGGTCTCCACCGTGTCTCACTCTGGCAAGGTGAACAGATTCATCCCCAGGCACCCAATCCATTATCCTGTCAACAACAGCAGGTCCCTGCCACAGTTAGCAGCAACACTGGCTGTAATGAAATCATCAGTAATCCCAAAACTCATCTCATCATACCCAAGGTAATTAATGCATTTGGAGGGCGATGGCTAACTCTTAATTAAATTATGCTTCTTTTAATGAGGCCTTTATGTAGGGTAAATTTATGGCCAGTATCTCCATTATCAAGTGCTCGGCGCTCAAGAGAGATTTGTCATTTTCACCTCAAATCACTCGCAGATTAACGTAATGAAGCCCATGATTAATATATCAATTTATACTTGTTTGTTTCTTTCCTCCAGAATTAATGAATTACCCGGCGTAATTAGTTCTTCAGGATTTTGCCACAGCCAAAACCTCAGTTCTCGCTAAATATGCAGAAAGTATTATCGTTTCGTATTAATTTTAGAATAATTTGGAGATAACAACTTTGTGGCATTAATCATATTACAAAATTGGGTGTATTTAATTAATTAAAGATATACCCTGCAAATTAATTGTGCATTTTCACAATATTATCTTAAGTAATGAAGGTCTGACGAAGCGACAGTTTCATTTTTAAAAGGCACCAGATTAGTGGGGTCTTAATTATGTTTAAAACAAAAGCAATCTGCTTGCCACATTTGGGGCAAAGCAAAATCAGACAACTCAGCATTCTCTGCTAAACAAAAAAGAGAAAGTTTCTATTGTTTTGGAGAAACTGTAATACATGGAAATGATTCAAAAGATACATGGGAAATAATGAGGTCTGTAATTAGCCAATGATGGCATTTCAGTGATGGCAAATCTGATCCATTTCTGCAAGTCTGACTGACAAAAGACAACATAGAGTTAACTAAATGCTTTCTGTGTATTTTGCTCAGGATGTGATATTTATTTATATGGAACTTTACAAAATGTAAATGTTAGTTTTTCATTTTACTTTAATTATATTTATTTATTCTTGTCTCGTGTTTAAAAAAAGAAAGAAATCTGCTCTAGGCATGACACCCTTATCGTTTGTCTGACAGACACTTATACTAGAGACATTTTAAACATTATCACATTGCTGATGTGCAGGAGAAAGAGATATAGCTTTAACATAATAAAAAAAAAATCCTTCACAGATACACTTAGCTAAAGCTAATAACACTTCCAAACTCAAAGACAATTGCTTGTGCTGTTAGAATTTGCTCAGTGATTTAATCAAAACTATATTTATAGTAATTTTCTGCTAAATTAAATCAGTGGTTTAATTGAAATTAGCTTTCATTGGGATAGAATAAATGTAGTTAAAACTATTTTCATTTAACGCATCATGTACTAAATGTGGTTTTATTAATGTTTCGCTTAAAATTTTCCTCCTGAAAGTTAAAGATATTGTAGAAAAATGTTGTCATTGGGGAGCAAATATAGGGACTGTGTATTCAGACCATGTGCTGGATGTCTTAATGTCCCTGCAGATGATGTGTGCACATTAGCTTCATGCTGCATTAGATCAGAAATCCTATTCATCACTGGCTGGGCTAAAGAGCTTCTCAAATGTGCCTTTATTCTTCTGTTGCAACAACTTCTCTTATGTACTGTGTACTTACTGGGAAATTATCCTACTCCTTGAAAATATATACAAAAGTGGAATATAAACATATACATACAACACATCTGAATAGGGCACATGCTTTAGACAAGCATGCCTTGCTTCCAGTAAATAAGGACTTTCATTTGAAAGCTTACCACAATTAGGTGACTAAAACAGGACAATAAAACCACTTAACTAAGATGGTAAGAATGTCATTTGCATCAGTGTTTATATATATATAACCTAGAGTGTGACGGATATATAATTTCTTTTTCAGGTAAAAGTGCATATTTTATTGGACTGTATGATAACATGAAAAAACTGTTAAACAAGCTGTGGACCTCAGTGGAAGACGGATGCTCGTCTTCAACGGTGAATTACCTGTAGTAGCTCCATTTTCCTGCAGGAAAATCAAAGAAATTGATCCATGCATTTTCAGTGAGAAATCTGATTCAGTTTTTACATTGTGAAATGCTGAAACCATTTGATTTCAGATCTATTTTTATTTCCTGCCCCAGGGTCAGTTTTTTTTTTCTTTGATTATTATTATTTGTCTCATTCGAGCATTAGTGGCATTAAGTCCCATTGTTATTCAATCGGTAAGCTAGGTTATCCTCTGCAGGTGACTGAGAAAAAGTGCTGAAGCGCGCTTTACAAACTTGCTGAGAATAGACAATGTCTTGTAATATTTCTCTATTTAAAGCTGGTTTAATTAAATATGTATTAGTCATATAGTTTTTTTCAATTGCGCCTATTAATAAACTTTTTTAAAATAAATAAAACCGTAATATAGGATAAGGAAAATGCCTAACGTGACAACGACAAATAGCACGCTTAACACGTATTAGTGACTCAAAATACCTAAAATAAGTTAGGTAAAAATAGCATTGTACTTTTTCAAATAAATTTACTTTACAGCACTGCTGATTTAAATTTAAATACCGAACTCATATGCTTCAAATAAAACAACAGGATATCATCCAGTAGTTCGCGGTGACATCTGAAAGAAGGTCAAACTCAAGCCTCTTTTCTTTAATTGACCAGTGAATATTATTTTACCAGTGTCAGAACCAGAGGGGACGCAACCATTCAGCCAAATACAATAGGAATAACAGAGCGAGCTGAAATTGCATCTTCATTTGCATACTCGGTTCAAAAATCATGCAAATCCCAATGAGACGGTCCTTTATTGTGCCTGCAATTGAAAAATCATTCTGTTAACCATGGTAACTCTGGCCTTATTCGTGGCCAGTGAGTTGAAACAAAAAAGTTATTAATTCATACGGTATGACGTTTAAATGGATTCCGGTGCAATGGTTAATGGTTCGGCGAAATATAGCCTCTATTTGATCTCATAAATGGCAGGTGAAGATTCAATTAAAATTAATTATTATTATTAGTAGTAGTAGTATTATTGTTTCGTTTTGGCTATGGTGTTTAACGTGTTATTGTTCTATAGACAAAATATATTTAGCCTAATATTATTAATAATATTATAAACTTTTCCCCCAAAATGTATTAGGCTATTCACACGCCTTTCTATGAATTTGATCTTATGTTTGTACTTTTTTAATCAAGTACAAATGGTAAAAAAAGTATTGCTTTATAGCCAACAACAATGTTACATAAAAATTATTTATTAAAAATAAAAATAATTTCAAATAACTATATTGTTTTTCCGCATAATTTTGATTAGTGCTATTGTTTCTGTGTCGCGTGCAGATTATTGGACTATCAAGTTCACTTATTTAAACTGTAGAGAGCAGTTTAAATAAGTATAAGTAACTGTATAAGCAACCCTTATTAGAGTAGAAAAACGGTGTCTTTTTGTAGCTCTGTGTGCGCTTTGCTATTATTTACTTCCACTTTAATTGTTTAGGTTGAGCTAATTAACAAGTGAATCCAGGGCTCTGGAAAAAAAAAGGACTTTACACGTCGCTAAAGAATGGAAGTCATGTGGTGATTTATTGTTAGGATATTGTTGGTCTCTCAATAGTTCAGAACGAGTTGTTAAAACGTTCAGCTAATAAAAATCTCACAGCTCAAATACGTGACATAAGTCAGTAAGGAACTGATATTTATCAATGGCACGGATAAATAGTTTTGCACTAGCGCTTATTTTTTAGTGGAAGCCTAATTAACACACAATGGCCTCCTTATTGTATTTATCTGCTGCACACTGACTATTCGGGTCATTTGAACAGTGCTTATTGCCTGCTACACTAATGGACAATTCACTGCTCGGCCATCACACACGTGAGTGATTTTCGGTTTTGAGCTCAATGATGTTGAACACTGGGAGGCTTTCCTGGTGGTCCTCGGCCTTAGCTCTCGTTAATTGGGAAATTTGGAGAACAGAAGCCCTCATTACCGAGCTCCGGGTAACTGGGAGTTTTCCTTTTCCTGCTGTCTTCTACATTTCCATAAGCAGATTACAAGAGGATATGTTCCTGAAACCACTCGGATAAATCACCGGTTTCGTGGAACAAGTCTCCAAAAAGAACTGTTGTCATAACTGCCTCTACATCGCTATTTATAATAATCTAATGATGTTCTAAATTATGATTTTTTTTTTTTACTACATTGAAAACGACGGGAAAAGAGAATCCACTGTTTTTGTTTTGGGGGATGGTTACTTATTTTTATTGAAAATTAGAATTATATTTTATTTGACAGTGATTTTTTTAAAAATTATTTCTAGCCTACAAATCACATAAATGCATGTTAGTGTTTTATTTGATGTTACAAATTAACTTAGGCTAGCTATAGAAAAAAATACAATCAAAATAAAATCGTAGCATAGGCCTACTATAATTCAGTAATTTAATTGGGCAATGGTATATTATTAATTTTTATATATTATAATTCTTAATTAGAACACCGGCCTAACCAGATCACGCTTTCATATATTGCCCTATGATGAATAATGTATGCCCTGCTTTACAATTGCAAACCTCGTGCCTGAATATCAACATCGGGTAACAACACTCGTACTTGTTAAGAGTAGTTTGGAGAGTAAATAAAGGAGACGTGTTGGTGTACGAATGCTACAAATCGGTCACACACACGGTGAAACTTATCTAAATGGCCAAGTCGTTAGTGTGTGGTGTTAAAAGCCCATCGTGAATATTCAGTAGGCTACTGTAATCGTTCAGTCTCAGTGGCGTTGAATGTGTTAAATGATGATGTTCTCGATGGGTGATGTGCTAATACTGACCCACTGGAAGGTGTAGGCGAAGTTCTCCCCGGGAGACAGAAAATCTCCCAGCAGAGACACGTCTAAAGACATTTGCAAATCACACAATAAGACACGGAATGAGTCGAGTTGACAGTAACTGGTGGTATATAAATGTAATAATCAACGTACACTCAACACTGGCGTGGCAGTTCTAAAAAGTCGTTTTTAGAGGACTTGTTTGTAGTTATTGTCACTCATCAGAATTATTTTTTGCTTCAGGACAATATACTATTGTTCCACAGGGGGGCGTTACTGTATTAATTTTCTATTCACGAGGTGGTCGCGGACGCTTAACCAAAAATGCGAAGAGTGTTTCTAAAAACAACTATTTTTGTTGGTTGTTTGTCTTTACGCAATTATTGTGTTATAGTGTCATAGCAAACTATTATTCTGTTGACTTATAAAAGTTATAAAATAAAGTATGAGACAAAGAATGTAAATAAATTACTTTATGTTAAAATCGTACTTTTAATCAGTATCACTTTTAAGAGCTTTAATTCCCACAATAGGAGATTATATTGAAAATAATAATAATAATAGCTAATTAAAAATCTATATTAATGGTGAAGCAAAAAAGGTAGCATACCATTTGATGTAGCTAAGATTTTGCATCAGTGGATGCAAGTTTGCCCTTTCTCTTTAAAAAAATAAATCAAGCTTTTAATTTAATTATATGCTGAATATTTAATTAGGCCTAACGATTATTTTTGTGCCTTTATAGTGCCATTACTAGAGGCAAAGTTTATAGTTGATTCCATTAACTAGGATCTAACCTGATTCTTGTCTTTATTTTAAGCAACAAATTAAACGTGTTTTTTTTTGTGCTGTATTACGATGTACAGTTTGTGCATTTTTCGGGGGAAAATTCGAAATCCATAACCTATTCTGTACCTACTGAAAAAGTAGGGATTGGCCGCTTTAGAAAAATATTTGCTAAGTGATAAATTTTGTCAGAAGTGCACAGATGCCCCTGATGTAGTTATTTTATCCCACTTAAAGTGCATCCTGAAGCACAGTGCACAGGCAGCGCGCTGCTTGGATGGCAAAGTGTGAGGCGCTCTCTGATTGGTCGGCGCTGAGCTCATTGTTATGCTGTCAATCCAAATCACATGGCCGAGCCTCTATTAACAGCTGAGCTTAGCGCACAACTTTGCAGAGTTCCGTGGCAGAGCAGAGCAAGACACACGGGACCGGTGAGGAGACTTTTGAAAGAGTTCGATGCTTCTCATTTGATCAGAGTTTCATCTCTTCGAACTTTTTACTGACTACAGGCTACTTAATAGGGTGAGGCTCTTTAAACTTCAGTGTTTTCGTAAGAGTGCGCGGCACCACTTCCAAGTCGTTTGAATGTATAGCATGATGGAAACCGAGATTAAAAGCCCCCTTCCGCAGTCCAACACGGGCTCGGCGGCGGGCGGCAAAAACAACAGTTCCAACGACCAGGACCGGGTGAAGCGGCCTATGAATGCTTTCATGGTGTGGTCCCGCGGCCAGCGGAGGAAGATGGCACAAGAGAATCCCAAAATGCACAACTCTGAGATCAGCAAGCGCCTCGGTGCTGACTGGAAACTTTTGACTGACGCCGAGAAGAGACCTTTCATTGATGAGGCCAAGCGCTTACGAGCCATGCACATGAAGGAGCACCCGGATTACAAATACCGTCCCCGCAGGAAGACCAAGACCCTGCTGAAGAAAGACAAGTATTCCTTGCCCGGAGGACTCTTGGCACCCGGTGCCAACGCTGTCAACAACGCCGTGTCAGTGGGCCAGCGGATGGACTACACGCACATGAACGGCTGGACGAACAGCGCGTACTCCCTCATGCAGGACCAGCTGGCCTACCCTCAGCATCCCAGCATGAACAGCCCCCAGATCCAGCAGATGCACCGGTACGAAATGGCGGGGCTTCAGTACCCCATGATGTCCACGGCCCAGACCTACATGAATGCCGCGTCCACGTACAGCATGTCACCAGCATACACGCAGCAAACTTCCAGTGCAATGGGTTTGGGCTCCATGGCTTCAGTGTGCAAGACGGAACCCAGCTCTCCTCCTCCGGCCATAACCTCTCATTCCCAACGTGCTTGTTTGGGAGACCTGAGGGATATGATAAGCATGTACCTGCCCCCCGGAGGAGACAGCGCCGACCACGCCAGCCTACAGAGCAGCCGGTTACACAGCGTCCATCCGCACTATCAAAGCGCAGGGACTGGCGTGAACGGAACGCTACCCCTAACCCACATTTGAAAGACTCCTAAAAAAAGACTTAAGTAGCCTACTTCGGATACTTGAACATTTTGATTTGCAAAAAAGAATCGAAGTTCAATTTCGTTTTTAAAAAAGAAACTATTTTTAATCTCAATGAGTTGTCCGTTTTAAAGCATTTTATGACGACATATCGGGGACTTCAGAATAAATTGTATTGCAGAGGAGCTTTTTATCATAAGCTGTAAAGCAATCAACGTCTGTAGAAGAATATTGGACTTCTGACTTATTTGCCGTCAGAGTTTGTCTGTATGAAAAGGGCACGTGGCTTCGTGAAGAGGCTGTATTTCAAAAAGAAAAAGAAATGGAGGGAGAGTAGCCTATGTTCACTCATAAATGTTTACACTTATTTTTTAGAATGTCGGTTTTGTCAAAAATATGTTTAGTCTTTTTGTTGTTCATTTATGAACTAGGTTTTATTGAAATGAAAGACTGTGCTGGTTGCAAGCGCAAAGTTTGTTTTATTTATAGTGAGTTTTTTTTTTAAAGCTTGTGAACCATTGTACGTCTTGTTGAAATGTTACACTTTTTTTTTTTTTTTGTGAATGTTTCTTTCTGTGATGTTATGGCAGTATCAGGTTAACCCATTTTGTGGGACGGAGAGTTTTATTTAAACTGACGTTTCTACTCGAGCCCATCTTATTCCTAAATGAATAAATTTGTTGTACAAAAAAAAAAAAACTTAATGGCTAGATATGATTATTATTATTACTTTTTTTAATTCAGTGAATTGTTTGGTTCTTTGAATCGTATGTCTACCAGAAAACCAGTGACAGAATTACTAATTCGCTTTAAGCCAAATGTGGTAATTTGAAGCGATCGGTTAAATGAAAAGTAAATACGCGAATTCAGATACGCCCGCTACCAATCAGATTTCAACACCCCGAGGATTTTTATTAAACCGCAGATATATTTGTGCCTTTCAAATGCCTAAAAATACAATCTGTCTGTAAATGAATCAAGTATCATTCTATATATTGGACCACTGAATTAAAGCATGGCGCCTAAACACTGTATGTCATTTTCCCTGAATTATCATATGTATATACTGTAAGCTCAGTTCTGATAATAGCCTACTACAAATCATAAAAATGAAACTTGTTTCAAAATATGCTGTTTTCATAAGATTTACTTGCTGTTGGTGAGACAACTCTCCTTTGCAATAATGTGCAACACAAAACATAATAAAACTGAAAATCCTAAATACATAAATGGAGGAAAATATTTTTTTTAACACACATGAACTGTCATGCATATAAACTGTGTAATCCACCCTCATGCATTTTCACTTGTTGAGTCCAGGTACATACAGTTCCTCAGAAGTAGTTTGTGGTTTACTATAAATATCGTTAATCCTTTGAGTTTGTCAAAACCTGATGATGAAACGGTTGATAATTTCTGACAATTATCTTCATAATTAGTGATTAATGCAGGGATTATTTGGTTGCTATTTCACTATTTCAGCTACTATGTTGTGGCGATGTTTTTGGGGTCAGACAGAGGTTAAATATTTGCTGTACATTATTCAGTGATTTGACTATCACACAATATTGTATTTTTGTCTGTGTCAAGCAACCATTTTTCCATACCTTTCTTGTTGTAGTTAGCCAAGAAAAAGGAGGCACATACAAGGCTGTTATGGACTGCCTCATGTAATTTAGGGTGTCATTTCAACTACTGAGTTCTCGATATATAATATGTATAATAGCCTAAATGTTTTGTCTAACATATGTTCGTAAAGAATAAAGAATCTTCAATGTCTTTGCAACATCTTTGGTTCAAAAAAAACAAAACAAAAAAAACACCCTTCTAATAAAGATACATTTTGGCTGGAAATGGTTCTTTGAAAATTTAAATATAGATGTAATTTTTTTGTAGATTAACATATTGATTTCTAAAATTATAGATAAGCCTACTTTCGTAAATAACTGCTAAAAAGCTCTTTATGCTAGTGACCTTAAGTTTTCATATAGGATCAGGCTGGGAAACCTCTGTCTAATTTAATAATCCTTTGCTTATTCTTTTTACATCTACGGATTTGAGAATTTTTAATTGACCAAGCTTTTTTTTTTTTTTTTGAAATTTCAGATACTTGATTTAACTTGTTTCTGAAATGTCCCTTGTTCATCCGCGTTCAATAATTATCCGTTCTGCCATGCACCTCACATTTTCCGAAGCCAAATCAACTCACTGATTTGGATCACTTGAAACTTCTCAACAGTAAAACTGTCAGGGCGTGTATTTACAAAAAAATGTAAACCCTTTATCTCAAACATTTAGATTTTTGTTTAAATTCTCAAGTAAGAGATTTTGGTTTAAGTAATACTTTTAAGAACTCAAATTATTCGGTCACTTTAGATTTTTGCACTCAGCAATATTATATTTTGTTTTTTTGAATGACATTGTCACACTTAGTGTGCAACAGAATTTCACAATATTGGTGCACCTGATAGTTTTATACCATAGGATGAGCTGCACAGCATCTCGGGGCATTTTATTCCCCAGAGCCGTTCAGTTTATGCACTGGCTGCTGTCTTTCCCACATTCACTGACAGGTTTGATCCATGTCTCATTGCTGTGCTTGGATTAGCCCTGTACAACTCTATGGATGCCAACAGATTAAACGGACCTCCCTGAAAGTAATAGTGTGTTGGATACAGCCCATCAGGTTATCATGCTTCTTAATTTTAAAAGAAAAAAATATATCAATAAATAATTAAAGCAACTATGATGCAGTGGTGAATTTGTTGCATATGTCTGATATGAATAGTTTGCTGGGTACCAGATTTGTTTTTATTTTTTGACATTCACAGTGACACTATTGATATATTCAATTGCCATTTAAAAAAATACATGTATTTAAACTCACATGGGTGAAGCTGTACTGATAGCAGAATACATTAGGTCCCTTCCAGCACAGAGTGGGCCCCTCTCTCTCTCTCTCTCTCTCTCTCTCTCTCTCTCTCTCTCACTTGCTCGCTCAGTCATGTCGAGCACTGTGCCCACTCAGCAAGTGCAGGCATATCCCCACTTCCATCTGCTTATGACCTCACTGGAGCTGTTTGTTTAACCCTTTTTCCAAACCAACATAATTGCACACTACCACAATCAAGCATGCTGGATTTGGAGTTAGATGGCATTAGAGACAGAAAGCTTTCTCACTTGCTTTCTGCTGTGGGTCTTTTTTATATGTAAATATATATTGTTCAAGCTGTCTACCTTCCCCTTTTTCTGAGTGTTATGATTATTCCTGACGTATTTGAATACATGTGCCAATCTAAGAATTAAAAACGTGGCACTAGTCCTGTATCAATTTTGTTCACTGAACCTGCTCAGCAACTCTCATTGCGAACTCCTCATTCCAAATCGCTAGGTGTTTTTTTAGTACTCCTGATCACGAACATACACAGATTACAGTACGTCAGTTGAAGAATGGGTGTGTTTGAAAAATAAAGTGAACAGGCTCTGTGGTATTTCAATGGTGCCAGACTGGACTTGCTGTGGTGTTGTGTACTAAAAACAGAATATCCTAGTATTGATTAGCAGGCTGGCTCAAGGCATTGCTGTTGGGCCTGTCCACTGGAGTGAGACTCATGTGGGCTGTGGGGACGGACTAGAGTCGAGGTGTGGGGGTGAGTTAATCTCCCTGAACTGGGGCAGATGTCGTTGACGAGCCCCTATTAGATCAGCTCCCGCCGTGGGAAAATGGCATCCAATCCTTACGGGGTCAGGACTTTAAGTTGACCCTCACAGTCTCATCCCACCTCAGAGAGCTGTCCATTCTCCTGCACTTTATCTAAGAGACAGGCTCACCTCTCCTGCTTTTGGCCATTGTCTTGTTTTACTATTGTATGTTTGCTGTTCTTGTACACATAAACCTAACCTCTTCCTCTTCTTGCAGCACATGTCATGATTTTGGTTCCTCTCTGCATTTTATGTTCATGTATTAAATATGTGTTGATGCCTTGTTCAGTTTTGTTTCACTTTTCTCTTTAGTTCACACCAGTCTCTGTATCGATTTGCTTCATTGTTTGCCCCCAACACTCTTTTTGGGTTCCCACAACCTTTCATGCAACAGATCTTAAAACAACACATTTTTTTTTCAACTTTTGTGCAATAGAAAGTTTCCATAGATGTTAAAAGTTCTTCATATGTTATAAATGCCAGTCATTGTTTTAAGGGAAGAAACTCAGGCATCAGACATTTAGAATATGGATGTCATTTCTTATATGTATTTTTCTGAAAGTCATACATTTTAGGTACGAGTATTATCAGTATTATTTGAAATTTAAAGATGATCTCAAATCTAGTCTAGGTGAATGTGCCAACTTGTTTCTCCTCTCCAATGATTCTGATGTTTGTTGGTAATTATAGCCATGGTTGAATCTCCATGGCATTACACAACCACAAAGAATGTAGAGTGGGAGGTTTAAAGGGCGGCTGCTGCTCCAATTCAGGCTTGGCCCTGCAGTCCAGGTGCAAGTGACTTGCATTGATGTCAGCATAGAGTAAATAATTCGAATGAATAGAGTCTTAGCGCAAGGGGCCTGGCTATTTTATGGAAAGACTTTAGCTAATGAGATATAAATAGAGCAGTTTAGACACTTAGTAGGTGATATTGTGTTGTAGTTTGATTAGTCAGAATCTATTAAGTAATGTTGCCAATCTGTGGACCACTTGCCTTCATGGATATTAATGTACATTTTTTTTTTTTACATATTTTTTAGATGTTTATTATATGAATTTAGTTCAATTTTGCCCAATATCCATAAATTCCCATTCTATGTTCCCATTCTATACAACCATAACTTTTCACTGGTGCATCCAGTCTTGCCCACACTTTAAGTTAAACGATGCACGTTTGTCGTATTTGGGTGAAAACACGGTGAGAAGTGCTGGACTGAAGGGGAATTAGTCATGATGATATTTTAGTGAAACCCCTCGTAGTGCCGTGGAGCCTAAACTGAGAGTGTGGAAATTTCCCTGAATGTGGAACTACCCTGCCCTTAACGTCTGCACTGCTCTCTTGGGTGGAGCATGAGCAGGGAGTTTCTCTGACGCAGGACGGAAACAGGTTTTAGGGTGCCTGTCCAAGATAGAATTTGGAGGAGTATGAGTGACACTAGGGCAGATGGCACAATTTTGGGGACAAACAACCAAGTGAAAAATTTCAGGTTCAGTTTTTTTTTTTATTCAACTTGATCTCAACTATTTTACAAGGTGGTGATTTCATATGAATTTGTATGATGCAATTCATATTGAAATGTGTATTTTATAAGAAAAATATAACAACAAAAAAAGCAGTGATGAAGGTGATTCTCTCTTTCTCTGTCTCTTCACCCCTCTCTTATTTCTCCCTCCTCATGGGCCATGTAAGCAGATTGTTTGAATTCATATGAGCCACTATTTCACCAAAAACATAATGCAGTTACAAGTTGCAATGAAAGTGGCATTTCTCCCCAAATTCTTTCAGAGAAATAAAAATGGACGAGAAAGTTGTTGCCATACAGTAAAATTATAGAGTTAAAACTAAAACTAACATGGATCGCATAGTTTAGATAATTTTGGACATTGTGGAATTTGCTGAGAAATGTTTCAGTAAATATTGAAGTCTAGTTGCAGGTTTAGCTGACTACAGTATGACACATTAAGATTTTTTTTACTGAAACTCTAAATGTGAGATTATTAGGGTCTTTCCCTCAGGGAAAAACAAAACTTGAGAAGCAGAAAACTTCAAAAACTGATTTGCTATCCATTTAAAGAAAAACTAACATCCCATCAGGGATTTTTCTTTGTGGAAACTTTTGAAGCAGATCTTTATAGAGTCCACATATTTTGGTAAATACTTGAAGGAGAAAATGTTGATAAGTGATACACAACCTACATGTGCAATGACAGTGAAAGCAGTTGGGAAAGTAGAGACAATACTTGCAGTGCAGAGGTTAAGGGGTTGGGGGCAGGGATGTGAAACTGGGGAGATTAGGCCTCTCATCTAGGCCACAGATATTGATTAGTGTAGGTTGGGTCATCAAGAAGAAACCGAGATTGACAGATGAACAATAGTTTTATGCCTGTGTGATGACTCCTTGTCATGTCTGTGATGTCAGGGGTTTTGAGGATGCTCGGAAAGTACGTACATTAGTCCAAATCGCGAATGCCTCCTCTGTTATTGTTGAATGTCTTCACTCAGGTGAACATCTTGTAGCTCTCCAAGCGCATGGAAATAAGACTCTACGCAGAAGCGCCTCACTTGTTTATTGATTAGTTGCCATTGTTAGTCAGTCATTTCTCTGAAAGATGTGCATTTGTGCACCAAAGGCTCATATTGGGGCATGTCTGGAGGGGTGTACAAATGTTACGCTTGTTTTCTTTTATGCTTCTTTTTCAGTAAGTGCCCCACTCCAGTTTCATTCACTTCAGTTTCATTGAATCAATAAAAGAATGATAATGAGCCTCAATGTTTTGTAATTTCTTTCCATTACATAACTTATACTGTAAGGTTAAATGGGTCATTTACTAACCCTCATTTTTGCATTTTTTAAACACTTTTTGTCTCGACAATGACATTCAAAAATGACAGAGACATTTAGCAAAATATCTTCTTTTGTGTTCCTCAGAAGAAAGAAACCCATAAAGGGATGAAGATAAATAATGGATCAAATTTTGTGATAGCAATAGCATAAGGAATTGCATTTAGGATGTAATACAGTGGAATTTAACAAAAGACAGATGCATAGTTGTATTTGTTTTGATATTTCATGTCATAGTCAGTCAGCCGGCATTGTGTCCTGCTTTTAAGTGCTGTCCTCTTTGGTTCTCCCCCATGTTTAGTCTTTAGAGTCTCAGTCACAATTGCATAATATGATATTTTGAAATTTGCATTCATCAACAGCTTTATTATTTTGTCCACTCCAGCCTGTCACTCAGAGCAGCACTCCAGTGTCTGTAGCATGTGAGTGAGCCTGTAGAAAGATCAGTAGCTGGTGCGACTAGCTACTTGTGAGGGTGAGAAGGAACACCAGCTAATGAGCAGTAGCCGAAGATAACGTAAAATAAACAAAACCCAGCATAAAAGCCTAGCTTTTTTCCCTCGCATTTTGGACGCTTTTCATCTCATTGAGCATTGTGTACGCCGATGTTGACTGCGCCTACAGGCCTCGCTTGTCAAAATAATATTATTGTGGTGTTAAAGCTCATTATAATGCCCTGTTTTGTTGGAAACCAATCTTGGCTTTTAACTGTGGGTTAACGTGATATCCTTTTCACCATGCGCTCTATAGGTCAAATGAGACGTAAAGCTCTGAAATGCGTACTTTGTCCCACGAGTCGAACCCGAAAAGTTCATTCGCATCCCTCTCTCCAAACCCCCGGCAAATATCACACCTCGGATGCATAAACATGCCTGAGCTCCACACATCAAGCTACGCAGGGGGCCTGGCCGGCTATAGACCCGCACTGTGACACCAATCAGGAATGATGGCAGCCCCCTTTGTCATGCTAACAGGAATTGCCTCTTCTCTTATTCAAATGCTCTCCTTCTCTTTCTCCCTCCCTTCATCCCTCTCTCCTTTTCTCCCTTCTCACGGGCCATGTAAATCCATACTTAGAGAGTTTGAAAAAGAGGGAGAGCGAACGGGAGAGGGAGTGAGAACTCCCTGTCCCCAGAACCGTTGATCGGTGGGCCTCTCTCCTGGGGGTCAGCGTGGCTCTCGCAGCGCCGAGCTGTTTCCATGCCCAGCCGAGCGCATTTCATATTCAAATGCTCCAATCAGGCCTGTGACCCGCGGGGGGCTTTTTTACAGCCCGGGCCTTGGGTCAACGGGTCAAGATGGTGATTTAATAGCCAGGGCGATGGGATAAAAAAGGGAAAAGGGTGATTTAGTGACTGAATGAGTGATAAAAAAGCACTTTTTTTGTGTTGTCTTGGCTTGTGTCAGTTTGGCGCTTTTCTCTCTTCACCTGATTAGGCACCTGTTTGTGCCTTTAAAATGGCTGAGGACGTGTCAGAGATTGACAGTACGAGAATCAAAGGTTTAAGGTCCTTCTGTGGTGTGGTGTGTTATGGGGCAATCTTACCTGAGCATCTTGTTATTCATGTCTCGACAGGTGTGTTCGCTGCAAATTACACAGAGCTGGTATGTATGTGTAGGCTTGTTGTCATGTACTAATTATTCTGGAGACTGTCTTTGCATGTGAACGCTGAATAAAATCTGATGTTTAGTTGTCGTTACTTGGAATACGTCTGACATGCGGTGGTTTGCCCTCTGGCGTATTCCCCTAGAAGCTAATGACACAGTTGGTTTAACTTTTACAGAGTATTAGAACGAATTCCACTACACACAGAAATATGTAAAGTAAACCAATCAGAATAAAAATGTTGATGATCAAGAAATCAGAATGTATTTGGTTGATTTCATGTTTTAATTGACTGTTTTTAATTGTTGTTATTATTATAATTTATTTATTAATTCATACTGTAGGCCTATGTTTTGCCTTGAAAATTAATCAGAAGGTTGTTAGTTGGTATTAATTTATTTTTTAATTTAAAACTATTTAATGAAATAGGCTAATAAATTAAATGTTCCTGAGGTACGAGATAATGGAATCCAGTAGACTGGATTATACACTCTAATATGTAAAGTGCTGATGGTGATGGGTGTTAAGACATTTCTTGATTGGGAGTCGTTAGTATTTAGCTTAAGTCCGTTGAGATGTAAAAGAGGCCTGTGTGTGAGATCTGCGCTGCCTGCAGAAGCTCAGTAGCTGCCACCTCAGTGACTGACAGGTGGGTCAAAGATGGGGATTTAAGGTGGCTCGGGATTTGTGTGAGGCCCGATAGCCAGCCCCTTCTTTCACCCTGACGCAGTGAAGTTTTCAGCGCATGATGATGTGTGTGAGAGCAAGGGAATTAAAGAGAGTGAGAGAGAGACTTTGCTTAAAGTTGTGTGAGTGTCTGTGTGTGCATGGGTGAGTTTTAGCACAATCTTCAATGAGCACAGCTGTGTCGGTGTCTGGATGTGTTGTTCTTGTGGTCCGTGGAGAGAAAGAGCCCTTGCAGGTCTGCCGACAACCACCATCCTCCTGCCTGTCTCTCTCTTTCTGTCTCACTTTCTCTGGTTTATAGCAACAGGCAGTTGCGTGACCAGGAATATGGCTGATAATAAAAGTGTTATTCCTGTTCTCTCATCTCCACAAAAGATTGTGCATAATTAACTTTTCATGTCATATTTTCTTTTTCATTGAATTGTTTTGTCCATGGTTTTTGAGGATGAAGTCATGCCTAATTTGTTTACTTTGTGCCAAAATACAGAAATACAGTTTGATTCGATGGAACCTTGACATCAACAACAACAGATATGGCAAGTGTTTTCTAACCATTTTAAAAGCTGACAAGTCTATTTGCTTTGTGATGATTTGCTTATCATTTCCTTTTTTTTTTAAGAACTGAACTGTGACCCATTTTTGAGTCCCGATCCACCAGTTGCTGCTGCTCATGTAATATTGCTCTTAATAATAACTAGAAATGCTTTCTTAATAATCCTTTGCAGCATTGAGGGTTTAATGCAGTTTGACAGAGCTCAAGGGATTTGTGCTTTAGACCCTCAAAGGCTTCCCAAGTGTCATAACCCTTTGTGTAAAGCCTTTTAATGAAAAGGACTGCATTGTAAGGCAGGAGAGAGAATCACTGAACACTTAGGGGAGGAGAGCCACATTTTCGGTGACTCTAAGCTGAAAACAGCCATACAAATGTTATTTTCTTAATCAAATAACTGTATTTTACTATTAAGATTATAAATACACTTCTCTCCACCTGAAATGATGAATAGAGCTTTTGGTTTGAAAGTATTATTTTGTAATAGTCAAGATTTTATTGAAAAAGTGAATAAAAAAACAATAGAATTAGCAAAATCTTAAATTGCAAACCATACATACACAAGATATATAAAAAATGAAAGACAGTAACACTTTACAATAAGGTCCAAATATATCACTAAATGTTTAAATGAATATTGATTAAGATTAATTAATTCATTAATAAATGCTTTAAAAGTATTTTTCGTTGTTTTTAGTTCATTTTAATAAATGATAAACACTACATAAAACAGTGTGAATATTTAAAATGTGTGTGTGTGTGTGTGTGTGTATATAGAATAGGAAATCCAAAAGAACTGCATTTATTTGAAACATTCTGCACTGCCTTTACTGTCACTTTTGATTCATTTAATGTGTCCTTCTTGAATTAAAAAATTGTTTTACCTACATTTGACCGGAAGTGTATTTGTATATTATAAATAAATGTAAATACACTGAAAGGTAGAGTTATAGCTATGGGTATTTCATCTCTACCTATATTTAGTAATACTGATAATAATACTGTGTCCTGTGTCCTGACTGCAAACACTTCTCTTCGGAAATGTTCCCATACCACTAGCTCAGTATAATCCTATGATCTATCAAATATAACTTTTTTAGCTCTGTTACATGCTAGACCTCCCACGCAATAATACAGAGTTTTCTCATTGTGTGGTTTTCTCCAGAAAGCCTGTAAAATCTGAGAAAATCGATCCAAACAAGCCTTAATTCTGTCATTAGGTGAGAGAGAGCCGCTCTGTGATTGGCTGCCCGTCTGCTCCATATTCAGAGGTGCTGGATGAGGCAGAAGGCCCGCTGGGAAAATGGTGTTGTAATCAGGAGCCGGCTGTGCTGCCTGATCAGGTATGAAGTCAGCTTCCACCTTCCTCAAATTCCTTCCTCATCTTCCTCTCGTCTCACTCGTGTGGAGCCTGTTCTCAGGTACCATTACACTATATGACCGCGAGCTGTTGATAGCTGGAGAAATGAGGCTGTGAGAGAATGTATGTGTGGGGTTTGGGGGAGTATGAGATGTTAGTGCTAGTTAGTTGGGTGGGGGTACTTTTTTGTTCCCACATTTGATTATTCAGGTTGGTTGAACTAAATTTCTGAACCCATAAAATTCGGATCCCCTTTGTGGGCTATTTACATATATTTCAATCCCCCCCTGCTACAGTCTCCCCAGCTTCTGTCTTCTCCCTCCGAATGGGAAAAAAGAGGACAGAGCGACCAGGCCTGTCTGGTCTTTAAGATGTCACTGTGGTGTGAAATATAGGCGAACAAGCAGGGCTTTGAAACTCAAACTGAACCCACCCTCCAACCCCCCACACAAACACACACACACACACACACCTTCTGTTTCTCCCTCATACACAACACAACAAACCACCCCACTCTCTCCATGCCGTCTTAGTTGGTGAGCACTGTGCCCACTGTGACAGATCCATCTCTGGGGTGGTGTGTATGCTCCTGTGCCCACATGTGACAGTGTGTTTGTGTGTTCAGTAGGCTGGTGGGGTCCAGGCACCAGACGCAGATGTTTGGGAAGGGACTGGCGGGGATGCACCTGTAGTCACTCCATCATGTGCCAAAGCCTCTGGCATGACTTAAAGTATTGATAAAAAACAAAATTTGGTTAATGTGTCTATATATATTATTTTTATGTATATTTTACTGCAGTTTTAAGCATTTTATTTGAGTTTTAAATTAAATTGTATTAATTGAAATACCTTTAACCGTTTTGAGGCCCCCTTAAACATTTGCTAAAGCCCCTTAAAGTGGTTCCCAGCTCCCTGATTATATATAATGTATACTATGTACTATTTAGTATGGGGTAGTCCCTCATTTTAGTGAGATGTGTTTGTTGTTGTTGGTAATGCCAGTGTTTAAGTTAAAAGATGTTTTTTTTTTGGGACGTTTGGAAACCGTAACTCACCGTTAATTTTACATAACACAAACACATGTCTCCATGGATTGATTTGTCAAGGGGGCGTGAAATAGTTTAATTGTTTCAAATGAACATACTCGCGCCCCCGCATTGTGGATTAATTTTCTGCCCAAAGTCTCAGAGGGCCAGGTCTTATAATTCAACATGGGCCCGGTGCCCGACGGCCCACTGGAGAGATAAAGAGAACACATATGTAGCCAGGCTCAGTCACGCTCCAGTTGAGCCATCGCCGCACAGAGAGTTACAGCCGGCATGATGGGAACACTTGTTTGTTTAGGGTTGTTTTTCTGCCGAGTGCCATGGTCTGGTTGGATGGCACTTGTTTTGTGCGCTCCATCTGTGTATGTGTGTGTATGTGTTTGGTAAGTATCAGGAGGCTGGTGAGGGTGGTAGTTGGTGCGTGGGGGGGGGGGGGGGTTGTCAGGGTGGCATTTAGTCAAACAGTGTTCCTGGCCCCCAGTATCACCTCCACCCTCCCCCAGTCCCCCCAGCTTGGCCGTGTTCGCTCCCCAGTGCGCAGGCAGAATGCAGCGTCAGGAGCCCGAGCACTGAGCTCCCATTGTGTATGCTAAGCAAAGCGGAATGGCCGGGTGACAAAAGAGGGAGGAGTGGGGCTCAGGGCATACAAAGCCTGGGGGAGGGAAGGGATGGGGGGGGGGGCGTTCTGCTGCTGAGGGCTAAATAGAACCACTCAGCCCCCCAAACCCCATCCATAACCTCTGTCCCCACCTCCGAACAACGCACACCCCTCTTTCCCATCCCAAACCCTCTGGAGAAATGGGTGTCCACTATATGGGCAGAGCTGCAAACTTAAGCAGTCATGCTTGAGATTCATTTTGCACTATTTGGAACAGTAAAATAGGGTAATGCACAAAGTTTTAAAATGCATGGTTTCAAATAGAAAAATAAATTAAGTAATACTTGTACTCAGCAAAGATTAATTAAATTGATCAAAATGGGCAGTTGAAACATTTCAGATCTATTTTCCGAACAAATGCTAATAAAATCATCAAATATTTTTTTTTTTACATTGATACTGTGATACTAAAACTGATAAGAAATGTTTCTTGAGCAGCAAATCAGCATAATATAAATTATTTCTGAAGGATCATGTGACACTGAAGACTGGAGTAAAGATGCTGAAAATTCAGCTTTGCAATCGCAGGAATAAATCACATTTTAAAATATATATCTATAGAAATCAGTTATTTCAAATTGTAATTTTAAATTTTACTGATCAAAACACTTCTATAAAAAACAAAAGCAAAAAACAGCTCCAACCTTAATATTTAACAGCAACTTAATTTCTCATAATTGGGGGTTTTATATCTCATAATTATGACTGTTTTGCATGCTTACATGTTGGCATTACTCCAGTATATGCTTTTCGGTTTTATTTTGTCAGGAATTGTTGTGTGAGTCTAATTTATATAAAATTTCCAGCAGGGCCTGCAGGGCCTGTAACAAATGCAGTTTTACTTTTTCCATACGGGGTTTATGCATATATGGTGTAATTGAGAATAAAAGCTGATTTGACTTGATATTGCTTGTCTTGCAGAGTCTTGGACCCCGGGTGTACCTAAGCCACTATACCATTTATGTCATCCATTGGGCGTCTCTGGGTGCCTTTCTCAGTGATGATGTTCAAGTTAACATGCGAATGGCCTGTAGTCATGAAGAGCTCTGAATCTGCCCTGTGGGCTGGAAGTTCACAAAGCCAGGGGCAGGTCTTTGATGACCCTCTTCCTTGTTCTGCCCTCTCAGATGCAAGGTAACCTCAGCACATCAAAGAGAGACTCCATACAGAGTCCACTTGATGCTTTTATCCCCCCAAACACATACTCGCACTGCCCACCTCCACTTACGCACACATACACAGGTCAGCGCATACACTTTACATTAAAAAAATAAATAAATACGAATCACCCATCACAATTGTTTGGCTATCTACTGGTCTCCTTGCCCTCTGTTTGTCCTGGTGCTGTAGGAAGTGGCTCGCTGGGTGACTTTTGTGATGTGAAATGAAAGGGAAGGTTTGCATTTGCTGCAGTAAAACCATCGGGGCAACCATTCAGGTGCCCAAGACGACATGCGACAGAAAGAAAGACGCCTCCACACAAAGGTGTGTATGTGTGCCGGGCCAGAGGTGAGCCTGAATGTCTCTTGTCAGCCTAGCGTTCTCCTGGCAGGCATGACCTGTGGAGTCATTATCCCTCCAGGTAAATCACCTCGCAATCAGTGTGTCTGAAGCCCCCTGCTCTCCAGATGATTCCCCTGCTGATTGGCCTAACTGGACTCCTGTCTGAGGAACGATTACCCTTGCATTGTTTTCTTTATGGCACATAGATTGAGCTGTTGTTAGCATTCGCTTGCAGGGAGGAGGCAGCGTGTGTGAGGCCGGGATGTGAGGATGTGCTCTGAGGTCGCTCTCTCTGCGCTTGATAAGAGTAACAGGAAAAGCATAGGTGAGCTTTTATTCTAATGACTTTGAATGAGTCCTTGAAATGGCACACTATGATTTCTTGAACAGGAAATTGCAGCCAAGTTGGTCGAGCTTATGGCCAGATTCATCAACGGTGAACCTGGAGAATGAAATGATCAAGAAATAGTTGGAGCGTTGTTAGTGAGATTATTCGGCATTGTCTTAGGGCACTACTTAGACAATACTTTGCAAATTAGCTTTTAAAAGCCTGAGTTCCAGTAGTGGTTAAGCCTTTTTGTATTGATGTTTACCACTTTCGACCTAAACACAAGAAGATATATTTTCAATGCCACTCATGAGCTTGATTTTCTGTGTTGGGTTTCTCTTCTCTATTGGTAAATTGGATGCATTTTCATTTCTGTGATTACATGTAGGTGAATGAGCATTTATATGTATACAGAATCCAGCGGTCTCATATGGCACTGAAGGATTCCAGTATTCAAAATTAAATTTGAACTAATTAAAAAAAATAAAGAAGAAATAATATTACATAATAAATATTAAAATAAAACATTCTGCTCTATCTGTAGGTATGTAACAAATTAAATCAGTACCTTTATAACATGTTTTGTTACTCTTTGTACAGTTGGTCACAGTTAGAGTGTTGGTCACAGTCTTGTTTCTACTGAAGCTCAAGATGCTGGGGAAACTTTTACATTTAATGTGTGCACAAAAAATGAAGACGTTTTGGAATTCATAATTATTTTCACCCAAATTTAAAAGTGTTTTCATTACTGGTCTCAGACATGTGAACCCTATAGTACATGAACATTTACATTTATTCGTTTAGCACATGCTTTTATGCAAAGCGACTTACAATACCAAGTAATACCAAGTTTCTGGCTTTTTTTTCCCTCTTTTTTTTATGCTGTTGTTTATGATGTAGTCACGTGGTGACGAAAGAGATGAGTAATATTTAAATACATGTACATTTCAAAACAGCCTCCTCTAACTTAGTTTCATATTCACTCAACACTTAAAACTGAGTCTTGTAATCTTGCTGAAATGTAATTATCTGCATATTTCTTGCAAGTATATACGCCACAGGACAGGGTGTTTCCACAAAAGGAGTAAACGGCGAAGAGCTGCTTCAAAGAAAGAGGGTCTACACTTTATTATAAGAATTATGTATTCATTATGAATGTTTGTAGCCCTTCCGTCTTTCATCTTTCATATGCTCATAAAAGTGTGTGGAAAAGTCTCTCTCTATGTGTGTGTGTGTTTTTATGTTTGGGGAGGGGGGCCAGGGACATCAGGCTGGCTGTGTGAGGGAGTGTGTGTTTAAGAGAGGGCAGAAACCTGAGGCCACTGTGAAGCTGTGGAGACAAAGGGAGATCCACGTGAGACTCAGGCACATGCAGGCTTGGCTTACCTGCTCACCTGCTCTACCTCCTCCATGAACTTTTGGCCCTGAGAGCACAACCTGCAGCCTCTTGCCACTGGAGGCCACACCCTGTCTCCCTCACTTCCTCTCGCCCCCTCCGTTTCTCCTCTCCCGTCTCTCTCTTCTGACCCCTCTATTCTCCTTCTCCATTCACCCCTTCATTTCCCAGCCACTTCTCTTTCCCTAGGCTGCTCTCTCACCGTCCTCTCTGTTGCGTGTTTCTTTGTTGGTCCGTCCCTCTGTCCACTTCCCTCACATTTCTTCCTCCTCAGAGTCAGTGAACCTCATACTCTCTCTCTTTCGTAATCCCCAGTTCCCCAGTCGTCCTTATCTGTTGCATTCGTTCTCACTGGACAAACCTGACTTTCAGGTCTCGTTCATGGGTAATATCAACTGTAAATGCGCTGGCGAGAGAGAGATGAAGAGGTTGTGTTGAGTTTGGGCTCCTGGGTGGGGCTAAAATGCCACACAGCTGAGCAAACCTGGGCCACCACAACAACATTTTGTGTTTTCTTTTTTAATCCACACTTTCTCTCGGATGTCTGTTTGAGGAAGGAGTAGGAGGAGGAATGTACCAGACCCATTATGGGAAAATAATAGACTGAATGCTGATGGTTTTCTCTCTTTGTTAGTTTTCACCTAGAGTACATGAAGCAGGGCACAGACATCACAAACACAGAGCTTCTGCATCTGGTTCACATGAAAGGCCTGTGTATGGCTGAGGTAAACACGCCATGAATGAAAGGCCAGATTGACATCACGCTGCTTTGAAGTATTGTACAGATAGTTGGGAAGTGTAGGAAGTTTAGGATCACCATCCATTCACGTGGGGATTATTGCCTTTTTAGATTAATACTTTTTTTTATTTATTTTTTTCCTTAAAGACAGCAAAGGATTTTGAAAATATCAAAGCAAAATATCTATCTATCTATCTATCTATCTATCTATCTATCTATCTATCTATCTATCTATCTATCTATCTATCTATCTATCTATCTATCTATCTATCTATCTATCTATCTATCTATCTATCTATCACTTCTCTATCTATCTATCTATCTATCTATCTATCTATCTATCTATCTATCTAAACTTATCTATCTATCTATCTATCTATCTATCTATCTATCTATCTATCTATCTATCTATCACTTCTCTATCTATCTATCTATCTATCTATCTATCTATCTATCTATCTATCTATCTATCACCTGTCTGTCTGTCTGTCTGTCTGTCTGTCTGTCTATCTATCTATCTATCTATCTATCTATCTATCTATCTATCTATCTATCTATCTATCTATCTATCTATCTATCTATCTATCTATCTATCTATCTATCTATCTATCTATCTATCACCTGTCTGTCTGTCTGTCTGTCTGTCTGTCTGTCTATCTATCTATCTATCTATCTATCTATCTATCTATCACCTGTCTGTCTGTCTGTCTGTCTGTCTGTCTGTCTGTCTGTCTGTCTGTCTATCTATCTATCTATCTATCTATCTATCTATCTATCTAATCTATCTTAAGATACAAGACACATTCAATAGAGAGAGTTAATATGGGTTTAGTCAGCATGGTTGCTTGTTTTTGCAGTTCATTCATGGCATACATTACTTCATTCATCAAAATAAACAGTACAAACAGGATGGTTTCCACAAAATGTAGCCTGTGAAACTGCTGTTTTGTGTTTGGATGCTCAAAGGCTAACTCTCTGTTTGGGTGTGGGTCACTTCCTGATCTTTCTGCAGGTGGAGGCCTGACAGACGTGCCAGTCCTGCTGCCAACTGTCCTCCACCTCAGCCTGCAGACATGGCTTAATACTCACTCACACTCACACACACGCACACACACACACACGCGCACACACACACACACACACACACACACACTTATGCAGACTTACACATGCATAGTTATTTCAACCTCATCTTTAAAATCACTCAATCATGCACCCGTGCCACAAACATAAATACTCACCCAACTACACAGGCTACTGAAAACATGCATGATTGCCAGCCTGTCAGCCACATCATATGTCAACTACCTCCCATGATTCCCAGGCTGTCACACATGATCTCACACAGACCTGTTGGTGCATTAAGGACATCAGACAAGAATGCAGATACCCAAAAGCAATACGTAGTGTTAGATAACTATTTTTAAACTCTTACTATCGTGCTCTCTCTCTTATGTGAACACACCCATTTCTATTACATAAAACACCTTACTCAGCCCCCTTTCCCCCACCCTGGCCATGCATGAAAGATGAGTGACAGCTTACATGTTCCTATCAGAATCCGGATTTGAGAAATGACTCTATCAACACATCCCTCCCTCCGTCCTCACACGTCACAGCATGCAATGAGCAGTGCGTGAGGACAGCCTGTGTTATAATTGCATGTTACATACCTGTTCAGGGTGTTCTCATACTGAAGATAACACAGAGAGTGTGTAAGGATAAGGCTATATGCTAACAGTATTGAGTGTTATTCTTCTTGCTTTATTGAGAGTGACTTTCCATTTTATGTTTACCATAATAATATGTATACCCTAATAATATATATAATATAATAATATATAATAATATAATATACTCTGAAAAAACTTTCAACCTAAAAATGGTAACATCTAAATTAACTGGTTTTATTTAAGTTGAAATATTATTAAATATTACTGAATCATAATGTAATAGGGACTGAACTTTTTTTTTTTTTTTTATTTAACTTTAAGTCAAGTAGAAAATACACTTGAAGGTAATAATTATAGGTTAACAATTGTTACCGTGTACCAGTCAAAAGTGTATAATATATTTGTAAAAGCAATTAAATTAATTTATTTCTATTTCACATAAATGGTGTTTTCTTGAACTTTCTATTCATGAACCAATTCTGAAGAAATTGTATCACGGTTTCCACACAAATATAAAAAAGCAAAAAAAATGTTTTTTGAATTATTTTTTTTAACACTGATAACAATAACCATTATTACTAAATCAGCACCAACAATAATTGATAATAATTGAGCACCAAATCAGCATAGAATGATTTACGTCACACGGAAGACTGAAATAATGATGCTGAAAATTCAGCTTTATACCATACAAGAATAAATTACATCTTAAAACATAGATGTGTAGATTTTTTTTATTATTATGTGTATTTAATTATAAGAATTATTCAAACACAGAGATATACTGTAAAATTAAAAATGTATTATTTATATAATAATATATATATATATATATATATATATATTTTTTTTTTTTATAGAACAGTAAAAACAACGTTACAACAATGATATATTTGCCCATACATGTTGAAATGTCCTGTGGTCTGCCTTCAGCCTCAATACATGCATCCTCATTTTAATAGTAATTATTTTGATGGAAGTTGTTGTGATTCTTCAACACACATATTTTTTTGTAAAATGGCACAGTGTGGGGTGTACACCCAACATGAGTCAGTTAAATTTGTTTGCTTTTGCTTCAAAACTAATTTCTGGATAAAACTGCACGTACGTGCATGCAGTTCTGTATGTTTGTTTTGGTGTGCATAGCTGCGCTACGAACAAAGTTGTGACTATAAGCAATAAGATTTGATTCCATGGGTGGGTAAGAGCGTGTGCATCAGTGCAGCTTTTGTCTGAGCATGCATCTGTGCGTGTGAGCATGCATGTGTGTGTTGTGTTTGAGTGTGTATGCATTTTGTGGCCTCTGGGTCTTCCTGTGAGTCATTCTCATGAGGTAAACCCCAGTAAAGCTGTCCTAGTCCTCTCTAATTCCTCATTAGCTCACGGCAGGCTGTCTCAGGGGGATTTGTGCTGCCTGTGTGAGTGTGTGTCCGGGTGTGTGTTAGTTTGAGCCCATGCGGTCTGAACGTGGAGAACCACAGGGCCTCTCTGTGGGAGACTGCTGTGAGCCAGGTGTGTGTCCGCTGGCAGGTGCTTGTGTGAGGGGGAGGAAGTGTTTAAACGAGCTCATTGGGTGGGTCGGCACAGCGGTGCATTAACTAGATCACAGTTTGGGATGTTCTTCTCGGCTTATAAACTGTTGGTGTATTATAGCCTGTTAAAACACTTCTCTGGGACGTTCTCATGGCGTTAACCCTCACAAAAAAGTACCGCGGTACAGTCATGTTATTAGGTGGTCATACTGAATAATAATCATATTCATCAGATAACTTTTTTAGCATGTTTTCCTTTGTAAAGGACTTTTGAAACCAAGCAGTTCCTCAGCAGTGAATGATGCACCATTGAAATCAGAAATGTTTTACAGGTCGATGATGGCAAAGTTACACCTCTATTTTTAAATGCACTGAGCTCAACAAAACAGGTGAGCCAGATTTGTATATTCAGTGTTCATTTGATATTATTCTGTTTGTCTGGTGTGTAAAGGGTTTCTGTTACTGTTTGCTTTTGTCAGGGACACTAAGCCCCCCTCTAACTGGGATCAACTGTCTGCCTGCACAGTGGACGAGCTGCATCCTGCCCACTGCACCCAATTCACAGAGAAATGTACTCAAATCTTACAGGTATTTAATTTGTGAACATGAAATTAATCGGCCAACCCAAGGGCCTTCAGAAAAGGACATATGAATAAAAGTTTCATTTTAAGCCTGCCTGTAATACTGTGTGTGTATAGGAACATATTTATGCATGCATTTATTTGTTGTGATGCTAAAATATTGGGTCACACTTCAGTCCCATAAGTTTAATGGTTTAAATTAATGCATTGAGCAATGCATTTGTTACAGTATTTATTAATCGAATCTGTTAACGTTAGTTGATAAAAATAAAACAGTTCATTGTTATTCAATAATATTGACAAATACTGCATTTGATTTGAATAGCTGATGTATTAGTAAACGTTGAAATTAACATGAACTCATAAGATCAATTTCACCATTTCATTAATAAACTATTGTAAAGTGTTCCAACAGAAGTATAGTTTTACTTAATACACTTTAATTATCTAAAGATAACCAAACATTTAGCTAAACCATAGCTTTGGCTGTAATTAACTTAATTTTGTGTTTTTCGTTTTTGACAAAAAAAAAAAAAAAGTCAAATAATAACTGACATCAGAGGTCACAGACCCCCTGTTGAAAATCCCAAACTTATTTTCGAATACAAATGGTTAACATTAAAACATAGTTTTGGTGTTTACAACTATAAATGATCAGGCAAGATGCTCCTCTAAATCATTTCTGCTCTCTTTAGCGCCTACCAGTGGCAATATGTGGAAGCGCATTACTAGAGAGATTTCCCCTGAGCTCTCCACAGCACGAGCAGCAGCTTAAATGTGATTCTGAATGTGCTTTTATACTTGGTACTTTCCTCTGTAAAATCAGAGAAAATAGTTATTATAATTGATATGTTTCATTTTTTATGGGTTTGATATTTATATGACACATTTGTATTTAAGCAGTTACCTGGGCACTCCTGTAATATTAGGGAAGTGCATTTACTGTAACAGAGGACTCATTCTTCCCTTCAGTCAGTCCACATGAAGTGCTCATATAAGTATCTGTAAGGTGTGATTTTTTTTTTAAAACCCCCATCTTTTCAGTTGTATTCTGCCTTTTTTTCAGTCTGTATTGTCAGACATCTGCGTGTTTGCTGATAATTGAGTAATTACCTGTATGAGATAGCACTCCTGCCGGGAAACACTGCTAATCTCACTGACTGGCCTTCCCCGCAGAACAGCGTTTAGCTCAGTTAGAGGCTAAATGCTCAGTTTAGCTGCACAATTTAATGTGTGCATGTGTGTTTGAATGATCGCTCTCATTTCTGCCTGCATCAAATGAAGGCAGACGCAGGGAACGGTGTTTTGAACAATTTCCTTTTCTCAAAGGCTGTTTTGCACGACGGCTTACAGATGATAAAATGATAATGGCGACAATTTAGGGAATGTTTTTTTTTCTTTTCTCAGTGCTTTTCTCTGGAAGGGGCTTGGAATGTCAGCAAAGTGGTTGTAAAGTCCAAGTAAATGCAGTAAACTCTCCTAGTGAAAACTTGTGTAAATCAGCTTCTGTATAAATGATTTGCCACTGATGAAAAAGTTTATGTTCTATCAGATGTTTCTGGCAGTCACATAAACTGTGAATTGTAATTGACCATAGTGGGCATGTCTTTTGGAATGACAATCTCACAAAATAGCATTATTGTCTTGTTTTTGGAGAAAAAAAAAAAGTGTGAATATCCTTAAAACAACACCATTTAATTCAGAATGCATCTTTATGGTTTAAATATGGTTTACTTACTCCAATTGGCGATTTGTAGCAAATTTACTAAATTTGCATGGATTTATGTATAATATAATAAATAAATAATAATAAATCTTTTTTCACTTTTTTTTAAAAAAATTTCACTTTAAAAAAACTATCTAAAATAATATTGTAATTCAATATTGCTGCTTCATTACTAAGCTATACTATACAATATTTGACTGTATATAAATAATATATTTTAAAAAATAAAATTTTTACCTAAATGTATCAAAATCTAGTGAGGTTATATAAAAACAGACAGTTTTGCTTCCCAGGTACTGATTGAAGGATGATTAGATTTTTTTTTTTCTTTTGCTGAAAAATAAGATAAGGCAAGGCAAGTTTATGTATATAGCACATTTCGTACACAATGGTAATTCAAAGTGCTTTACATAAAAGAAGGTAAAATAATAATGAAGAAAAATAAAATAAAGAATAAAACAAGCAATTTTAAAACTTAAAAAATTATTACAAAAATGTACTTATTTAAAATGAATTTACATTAAAAAAAAGATAAAAAAAACTTACATAGAAAATGTTGGTTTTTAGGTAATCTTTTTGCTAAACCTTTTGGGATTCTCTTTATTCCAGGGGGCCTTTTTTTAAACACACTCACAATGATCATATGCATGTATCCTAATTTAATTATACCTTTTGCACAATAATCTAATCCATTTCTACAAATAAACATTGATTAATCCCTTTGTTTTATAAAAGGTTTGTGCCCATAAGGACAGCAAAACATCCACACACACAAATCTATGCAGTCCTCTGGTATTTGTTAATCTTTTTTTCAAATCCCTGCAGGTCCTGGAACAAGACTGAAACCGGAACAGACCTGAATATTCAGTTACAGATGCGTTTTCATGCGATTGTCCAAAAGGGGGGCAAGAAGCTGTAAATGATATGCCATGAGGAGATCATATTAATATAAAACACACACACAAGCATACCAACACACAAACAAACACACACAGACACACTCAAAAATAATCTCCCAGTACTTCTGTTGCATTCCCACAAGAGTCACACCCAGTCAGAACAGTAACATGAGAGCGTGTTTCACAGGGTCACTGCATGCATGGAAATGACAGGACGCTCCGAGGTGGAAAACACACCGATCGATATCTCCTCCACCAAACTCAGAGCGTTTGATTCTTGAGTTCGATTCAGAGCGATAGCGGATCTGAAGCACCCAGGGCAAGTCCCTGACACCGACGGCCCCGGCGGTTCGCCTCAGCGCTGGCACTCAGAAAGGGACAGCAATATCCACTGATGTAATGTGAGAGATAGTGATCTTTTATGTGCTGCTTTATAACTTGTGGGCGTAATGTGAGTTTGGGGGGCGTGAGGGGGTGATGAAGCAGTGTCGCTGGAATCCGCAGTGTTGTGAGAGCTTCATACCTTTCAGCTTCATTAAACCAATTTCACGCCGAGGTGAGCTAAGAGAGGAAACTCGGAGTCTCTGCCGCCGTAACAATGGCGCATTGAAGGGACGAGGCGAAAGTAAATTAGGTACCACTTCACAGACGGCAAATTAAAATCTGAAAGTTGGATAGGAAAAGTTGAGGGGGAGATGATTATGTCTTTATTGTGCTGCTCTCAATCTAAAAAACCCTACCCATCCTTTTAGCAACCACCTTTGCCCCCCACCCCCCAAGCCTCTCTGCTCAGAAGAAATAATGATCTATTTCTTGTGTGGTAATTGGTTTCTAAGATGCCCCTGCCATAAAAAAGCACAGATTTTGAATCGTGAAGCTACTCTTAGCCTTCCTTTCAATCACGTAATTTGGTTCTTATCAGTGAGATATGATATCCTGAGAGAATCGTATAAATTAAACATTAGTGTGAGTGCTTATTTTTGTACTGTCAATGTCATGTCCAGAGGTGCTCAGAGGTGTGATGTCTGTCAGGGCCTTTGCGTTAGAACCGATTCTTCATGTCCTTTAATTTTAAGACACTGTCAATGAAATTAAAGAAAAAAATAATAATTATCAGTGGTCTGTCTGTGTGTGTATGGCGTGGTGTGTGTACTGTGTGCTTTCTCTGAGGCAGTAGTAATGTGACCCTACAAAGAATAAAGGAGGCAGTGTAAACAGTGCGCAGTCATTAGCGGTGTGAAATCAGACACTGACAGTAGCAGGAAGAGCGCTGAGCACTGTTCTCTGTGTACTGAACACTGGGCTGGGTGTTGGTCAGGGAGACCTCAAAAAACAAACTTTCACAGTTCTTAAAAATGTAGTTGAGCGTGGGGTAAGATGTGTCAGTAGGAAAGATACATCACTACATTAATCTAGTAAGCTGTATGTTGTCACATGACCACACATAGAAATACCGCGTCACATAGCTGCCTGGGATTGAAAAAAGTAACCATATTGTATTATATTTTTTTTTTATGTCAGAAATGTTCTACATGGGAAGTAGAATTAGTTTTAAGTAAAGAATAAATAAATAAATGTTTTTTTTAGTACAAATAAAAACATTTGAAAATCAAGATTTAGTGAAACAAAATAACACTATATAAAGTCTTGTTTACTGGTAAAATTATATATATATATATATCAAAATGAATTGAAAAGGAAAATGTTTGGCAATGTGGTAAGAAAAATAAACTTATTACCATTAAGATTTTTTTTTACCACTATATGCCATTAAATGTATTGTACTTGCCATGCAAAAAAAAAGAAAACAAAGAAAAAGAAACTTTAACACTATTACAATTGTTCAGTTTATATAATATCTTTATTGTCTTAATATCTTTGTTTAAAAAAAGACTTTAAAAGGATGGTTAAATAGAACTTTTTTTATTTTGTGTTTAAAATTCTTTTGATTTAAAATGTAAATGGTTCCATATTTTATCTTTTTATATGACACAGATTACCCTAATGTGGGGTATATTGTGCCACTTTGTTAAATATAATTAGAAATCATCATTACACATTTTATCCTCTTGACTAGAGGTAAACTTAAAAAGCGGCCCAGCTGACCCCATTCTCTAAACATTAAACCTCTCTTTATAAATAGTGGTTCGATTTTATTTGTTTGGATTTAATGACTCTGTTTAGTCTGGGAATCCTCTACAGGAGCGTAATTGTTTTTGTCAATCTGTCTGTATTGTGAGATGCTCTCTGATGATCTGTCCTGTCTCTCAGGGCCTCACACACACTTTCACACCCTCACACAAAGCTCTGACAGCAGTAAGACTTTACTGCCCCTCGGCCCGCTGGCTTTACAAGGCAGACAGATCCCTCACGCTGTAAACCCATCAGTCAGGAACAAAGAGGGCAGGTGCGAGCCTGCCTCGAGTGCTCACCTGCACCCAGCGGGGGATGAAGCCCATTCAGCACACCCAAGAGGACATGCGTTCTTCTCCGCTCCTGAACTTCTGCGTTCCCAATCTGAAGGTCCTCACTTTTTTTGTTATCTACATCTTATCTGTGAAGAAACAGCTGCCACACAAAGGGTCCTGAGGAGATGAGAGTGCTCAGGATTACAGTCTGAAGAGAAGAACAGACAAATGATATAGAGATGACAGGTGGAACATCCCTAAATGCTCTCAAGACACTGTTTTCATTTTTTCAAGCATTTGTCCGACCCTTTTAATAAGTGACATTTATAGTATATATTTTATACATTTATGCATTCCTTGGGAATCAAGTCATGCAAATAAAAAGCAAAAAAATAGCCTAGTGGTTAGAATACATGATGTTCAGGCAGGAGACAGTTTTGACTCCGATTGGTGTTTTTTTATGTCATAATTACCTGTCATCCTGTCAATACAATAGCAAAATCAATTCCTAAAAACAAGCTATTGCAAAGAAATGATTTCACATATCTGTTGAATGCTACAATGTCAAAAAAGGTCTCCAATAGCTTGTCACTGGGGCACAATCCTCAAAAAGACAACTTTGTTCCTCATCTGCCCCTAAACAGTGCATATTAGTTATATGTACCAAAAAAGGTCTTATTTAACTTTATAAATATTGTAGCATATATGACACACAAGTTTCTAAGGCTTTTAAATTATAAACACAAATAAAACTGCTGAAAAACTTGTTTTACAAAATTATCTACATGCCATGATAGTTTATACTTTTGTTAGCAAGTAAAAGTCGTTTTAGTATAGTTGTACAAACATCCACATTGAGATCATGTTTCAAATGTCTTTTTGCTTTGAAATAAAACATAGACTTTTGAGCAACATTTATTTGCACACTTTTAATCAGCACTGTATTGCATTACTGTATATGTTTTTGCCCCACAATAAAAACGACATAACTTTTATCATAAAACTATGCATTTAAATATCATCTTATTAGACAAATTATTGAAATACAGCATGATAACTGATATTTATACTGTACACTTTTTAAGTAACCTATTTTACTCTTATGAAGATAGCACTGATTTTCATTACAACCTAAAATAATTTCATCTTAATTTTTATCCATATTAATTTCAGCAAATACACCCAATTGCACATTTTTGCCCAGTTTGTGCCTCTTTCTTTATCACGTATCACGTAAATATATTATATATCTCGCTAAGAGCCATAATAGCCTGATGTAACACATAAAAAATGTTTTAAGAAACTTGCTTAAAAACTTCAAAGTCTTTTTGAAAATGTGAAATGGAACTGAATTTGGGTATTGGACCAAACAATTGTGAAAACCTTTTTAATAAGAGGCAGGTTATACTCTAAATAACTGGCAGGGTTAATTATTACTGCAATCCTGATTAAACTGGATTGGTCTTTTTAGTTATTTATAATTAAAACTGAATATAATATAAATCTGCCTGTTCACTCATTAAGGGGGACGAGGACACATGTATGCAACAGGAAGCAGTTGGTCAGTTAGGCTGTCAGTGTGGTGAGCATGCAGAGAAGACACATGCAGGTTAACAGCAAGTCAATCAAACTCAGAGAGACAGGTGGACAGCATGCAGTCACATATTAAGGGGAGCAGGCAGGAAGACAGACAGACAGACGGACATACGCAGGCAGACGGGAAAGCCAGCAGACAGCGGGGGTAGGTGCCTGAGAGTCCGCTCTGTGGCAGAGTAACAGATGTGTGGTGAATCTTTAACTTTCCTCACTCCCCACTGTCACTGCATCTGTCCACAGCCTCTCTGGGTTAGTGTAGCCCCCTCCTGTGTGAAAAAAACAACAATAAAAACCTATCAGTGCACTTATTGATTAGCCCATGGTGTCAGAGATGCTGATATTTAATGATCTCCAGGTCATGCTGTCGTTCTGCAGGTTAAACCGTTCATTGAGTGAAACGTTCAAACTAAAATCAATATCTTTCAGCCCAATCTGTTATCAAATCTTCAAATTGTCATTTATGTCGAATAATCTGTTAAATCAAATGTTTTGAATTAGGGTGCATTTATTCAATCAAGTAATCAAAATTTTCTATTTTAAAATATGTTTTAAAAAATTACTCCAGTCTTCAGTGTCACAGGATCCTTCAGAAATGATTCTAATATGCTGTGCTGATTTGGTGCTCAGGAAACATTTCTTCTTGTTATTATACAGTTGTACTGCTTAATATGTTTGTGCAAACTTTTTTCAGGATTCTTTGATAAAAAAAGAAAGTTCAAAAGAACAGCATTTGTTTGAAATAGAAAACTTTTGCAACATTATAAAATGTCTTTTGATGAGTCCTTATTGACAACCAAGCTTTTGAACAGTAGTGACTGGTTTTAAATAACAAAATGCATGTATAGATTTTGGACTATATTGATGTTAAATTAGAATATCTATTGATTTCAGATTATCTCAACTCAGACATAATTTTAATTTAGCAGCACATTGTATGCCATTTCCTTATGATTATTATAAAAGGACAGCACATAATACAGAGTTTGGACTCTCAAGCTAATATAGTGTGCAAAAGTGATTCAGACATCCCATGCAGAATGTGACTAAACTAAAACAGCATCACACCTTATTGTCCCATACTCTACCCCTGATTTAAAATAACAGATATGTCACTGACATAATACTCAATAAGTAGTGTTTTATTGTCATTTATGTGATCAGCCTAATCCCTTTAGACGTCACAGGGTAAATAGTACTGGGACTATCTCTCCCTTGCGCCCTCTTACTCCCCCCTTAGTGCCATGGTTTATTTTAATTGAAAATTAGCAAAACAAAACATGGGCAAGAGGCTCCCTGAATGGGGCCCCTTTCTCTGGGAGCTCCTGGGCCGTTGAATAATGCATATGGGAGAGAGTAAACAGCAGCAGCGGGCCTGGCCCACGAACAATGGGCAGCTCTGAGCTCAGCCAGGGCGCCTGATTTTATTACTGACCTGTCAATCCTCCCCCCAGCCTGGGAAGCGTGGGACCGCGGCCAGGCAGCAGCTGCTGACCGGACAGCGCTGACCTGTGCGCTTAGGCGAACTGGATTTCACCACACGCCCACCGGCCCGGCCCCGCATACCTCCACAGGCCGAACACAGCTACGTGTATCCCAGCATGCCTGGTGTAGTCACGTAGATGCATGGAAGTGTTGCTGCCCTAAAAACAACAACAACAAAAATAGAGTTGGACCACTGTAATTTTTATCAGTGGTACTAAAAGAGAAGGATAAATCTGTGCTATATACATACATTTTACATTAAAATGTATATAATATATAACTTACAGTAAATAATTACAGTATATTTAATTATTTACTAATGAATTCTGCACTTTATTTATAATAACAGCTTTATTATTTACCTGTTGAATGAGGCAGGAGAAAGTACAGTTTGGGTTATTTTTAAACCACCATTTAAATTACAAATGTAACTTTCATGCAAACTTATGTAAAAGAGTTTGCACATCTCTGTCTGTCCACCACTTTTTATTTCCTCACATTGAGATTCCACTCTTGCCTCTTGGCTTTGGCCCACTGTGGTTGCCGTGGCAACCAGTAAATTGGTTAGCAGGATGAGTAATGATACGAAGGGGTGGAAAGGGAAGGACCCAACAAAGAACTTATTACAGCAGCAACTTTTTATAACATTTCATTGTTGTCAAGTGCTCCTGATATTAACCTGCCTCTGCCAGGGTTCCCCGGGCCTGAAACAGTGCGCGTGTATATTGTCAAGTCTCCAGAGAGAACAGAGAATGAAAGAGAGAGAGGGCAATAACTCTCTCTCTCTCTCTCTCTCTCTCTCTCTCTCTCCTCTCATTATCTTAACAGTTAGTGGGCTGTAGGACATGCAGAACACTTGTTAAATCACTTTAGGTTTACCTTTGGATTAACATGCCGAGATAGTAATATATATGAATGGATATCAACATAAATTTGTCTTTTATCCCCCCAAAAAACTCACCATATTTCCACAAAAATATGAAGCAGAACATTTGCTTCGAAATCATAATAATAGAATGGTTTCTAAGGGGTTAATTTGAAACTGAAGAATAAAGTAATGATGCTGAAAATTCAACTGTGGCATGACAAGAATAAATTACATTTAATAATATACTGAGAGAGAGAGTTATTTTAAATACTAATTCACATATTGTTTGACAATATTACAGTTTTTACTGTATTATACATGTTATAAACATTTTTGTAAAACTAGCCAAAATGCTCATAAAAGTGTAATCCTTGCACTGGATTTTTTTATTTTCTATTTTCTATTATAAAATAAATAGGATAATGTGTACAGTGAGGTGGCCATGGACACAACATGGTCATAAAATAAACCTCAACACTGTGCTAAGGCCCAAACCTGAAGCAGAGGAGTCCTGTTTCACCCTAAAGGAGTTTATTTTTGAAAAATTGGATGTATATTCTGTTCATGATTGGGTGACTGTACCTTATCCCTTACATAATCACCTACAAACTGTGATCCGATAAGTAACTTGATCACACTTTCTGGTCCATAAAATCAGATTTATTTGATAAATCAACCCCCCTTTTCCATTCCCAGAGAAGGCCACAGTACTCGCTTGTGAAAATCCCTGTGAAGAATCCACACAAGCATCTTGCAAAGGAGAGAGAGGCAGATTAGGGGGAAGTGATAGAGCTGGCGCAGGATGTTTGAGTGTTTGCTCTTGCTTTAACAACATCCTCTGTGCAGACACCCAGGCAGGCAGTCAGATGGGGTCAGAGATAGAAGACTGCAGTCAGCCTGGTCTGCTCCCTGACCCATTGTTCTACTTATCTCTGTCCTGGTCTATCTGCTGGGCCAGGGGCTATTAAGGAGTGGGCAGGGGGATGAATGACCACTGATAATAAGACAACGACAAGTGCTCCTGCCTCATTCAGAATCTGCAGGGAAGTACTGCCCCTAATTAGTAGATCAACATATTGGTGTTGATGCTCAATTATCCAAGTCCAGGTTGGATTGGGTTGGGATGTAAGATGTTGGAAGATACAGAGGAGGACAAATTTAATTTAACTAATGCATTTTGATATTGAGTATTTTCTGGGCTTGTAATCTTCAGTTTGAAAGGAGAAGCCTGGTAAAAGCATCTAAGAAAGTTTTAATATGTGCAAGATTTGAGCTTGGAGCAGCTCATAGCAAAATCTTAAAATGTTTGCACTCTTCAAAATAAAGATTATTTTTTGGAGTTTTATGGTTCCATGAATAACATTCATGGAACCTTCCCATTCCACAAAAGACACTTATAGTGAAAAGAAATGTTCTTCAGATTATTGAAATACACTTCAGACTAAGAAAAAATGTTTTTTAAGAACTGTTTACTGAATGGTTCTTCGAAGGCATTGATGTGAAAATCCTATTAATGTTGGTTCCATTAAGAAACTTTAACACCCATAGAACCTTTTCATTACATAAAAGGTTCTGGGGGGAAAATATCTTCAGACTATTTAAATGTTCTTCACACTTGGTTCTTTTTAAAATACTGTTCACTGAAAAGTTATTTGAGGAACCCCAAATGGTTCTTCTATGCCAGTGTAAAAACCCTTTCGGAACACTCTTAAATATAAAGGAGTTTTTGCAGCAATGCCATAGAAACACTATTTAGGCTTCTCCAAAGTACATTTCAGTGAACAGCTCTTAAAATAATCTTTTTTTTTTTTTTTTTTTATAAAATAATTAATTGCATGATTTTTACTGCACATTTATGTCATAGTCACCACTCCTACTCCTAAATATAATGTAGAAACATGATTTGTATCATGAAAAGCAATATACAAATAAACTTGAATTGAATTCTAAAGAAACTTTTGTGGAATTGAAAGGTTCACTGTTAAAAATAAAAGTTCTTTATTGTTGAGTCCATGAAGAATCTTTAACATCCACGGAACCTTTCCATTGCACAAAAGGTTCTTTATAGTGGAAAAAAGATTTTTTTTTATTTTAAGACAATTAAAGGTTTCTCCATGAATGTTCTTCATGGAACCAGAGATGCCAATAAAAACCTTTTTAAGAATGTATATATTTTTGGATTGAAGAAGTCTGAAACTTGAGATTATTCCCGAACACAATCAGAAGATCTTTCTGAACATAATCAGGGGCTCAGATTTCCTTTATCAATCACTGTGTTTTAGCAGGAAGGGGTTGCAGGGGCTCTCGCCACCCATCAATGTCAGTGTGGGAAACTGCATCCATCAAATAAAAGGCAGCATTGCATGTGGCTCAGGTAACATGGTAGGGAAGGGCAGAGCAATGCTGGCCAGGGGTAAGAGAGAAAGAGATCCTGAGGAGACCCTGACCCTGAGGAGTCCCGGCCTTTAGGTGAGCTGCTGTCCTGGAGGTCTGCCCTCTCTCTCTCTCTCTCTCTCTCTCTCTCTCTCTCTTTCTCTCTGTGTGTGGGGTGCATTTCTCTCTCTCTCTCTCTCTCTCTCTCTCTCTCTCTTTCTCTCTGTGTGTGGGGTGCATTGCTAATCTGGACCTGTGAGAATGTGCTCCCTCAGTAGGGTCACTAGTCCCGGAGGGACACTTCCACCCTTACACATGGTCCCAGAGGCAGAGAGAACATGTTGCATGCTGTAGGAATTCCATGATTTATTATTTTAGTACACATATTGTTTGATTATTAAGCAGTTCACATCCCTGCCTCTGAGAGAATAAAATCTTTCTTTGGTGTTTTAAAACACGAATATTTGGTGATTTGCACAGTTATTTGTATTTGAGCAGAACACTTTACTATTTGTGCTGATGATTAATTGTCATGAAAATAATTTTGATTAACAATTTATGTTTTAAATATATTAATGAAATATAATAAATTAGATGCATATAATTTACTTCAATGCTGTGAAAATTAATGCTATGCTATGCTATGCTATGCTATGCTATGCTATAATATAATATAATATAATAAAACAGTCTTATTGAACCTTTTTCACAAAACTGTGATGGCGCGTATAATGGTCATCAGCATTGTAAAATCTTCAAGACTCTGCATAAGAATGGGAAAAAAATATTACATAAATATATTAAAAATATTAATCTCTTGTTAATATAATTACCAATTAAAGACTAACAAGATTTTAAAATGTTGTAAGATTACATAGCTTCAATACAGCAGAGAAACTACAGAGGTCTGTGTAAGTAAACAGGTTTTTAAGTACTTATATGCAGGTTTCTCAGGATATTCTCTGAGAAAGCGAACTTGTCGTTTTAGAGTGCTACCAGCATCATTACAGGCAGTCAGAAATGCATTTGTGCTGAGGCACTGTTGATCAACTTTGAGCATACTGAATCTATCATGATAAGCAGGGTCTCTGCTTACACCTGCTGATATTTAGATAAGATTAAATGTGAGAGGGGGTGGGAGATAGTTTGGGCAGGTGGGGGCAGGGATGCTCATGGCAGGGGAGAATGAACAACATCTTGTCTGCTTGTGCATGAGTGCAAAGCCTGGGGGTCACGAGGTCTTGTTTACCTGTGGCAGGTATTTCCTCTATGGGCTGATAAGAGCCGACCAGGGGAAGTGCTCCGTCACAGGTGAGTGGAGAGAGAGCTGAGGAAGCCAGATCTGCTGCATAGAAGCGCAAACTCTGACACACAAACTCGTTGTGTAACCATGCCTCGGGCACAAAGCACACCTACATACACGAGGAGTAACTAACTGACGCTACTGATTTTTAATAGCGGGACAATAGCCTTACCTCAATAGTCCTTTCTCTTTCACGAGTAGCGTTAGAAGTCGATGCATTATTCGCGTCATCCTGAACGATCCTCTCTTTTATTATGTAGGTTTGGATTGTCCGATTCATTCTAGTGATTCGGTTTCTAATTGGTTCTTTTTATTTCTTATGTTGCCTTGTATAGGCCTAGTCCGAAGCATTCTAGTGAATCGTTCTAGATTCATCCTAAATGGTTCTCACTCTTTTATGTAGCTTTGGATAATCCGATTCATCCTAGTGATTCGGTTCATCCTAAAAGGTCTCCTGAGATATCTGATGTAGTGTTGGATAATCCGATCCATTTTAAATATGTCAATTTCTTATTGTATAGTCCGAATCATTAATGGTTCATCATAAAATGTCCTCTAAGAGCTCTTATGTAGCCTACTGTAGCATTGGATAGTCCGATTGATTCTAGTGAATCGGTTCATCTTAAATGTTCCAGTTTAATTCTGATTCATGTAAATGAACAGTCTCACTGTTAAAAAAAACAATCAATTATCCTAAACAGTCCTCTCTATTTCATAGGATAATCCGATTTAGGTGTATCCTAAACTGTCCTGTTGGAAAGTATGATTCATTTTAGTGAATCATTTCGTCCTAATCGGTTTTCTCTCTCATAATATTGAAACATCCGATTCATTACAGTGAATCGGTTCGTTCGGACAGTTCATGTAAATGAAAAATTTTGCTATTAAGCGCCCTATTCGAGTCTCTGTACTTAGTACTTTGCTTAAGTTAGATTCTGTCACCCTAATTAAAATAATTTATTCATTTAGAACTTTTTGTTTGTGTACAAATTATTTGCTTGCTTACTTAGCCTACTTACTTATTTTAATGTTTAAAAACGTATTGCCCTCAACTTCAATGTAGTTAGCTACTTTTGAGTTGTAGTTGTAGTGTAGTAGTTTATATATTTTTTAAAGATAATACATGGCCTTTGATGTAAAAAATAAAATAATGCTTTGAGGGCTGGAATTGTGCGTTACATTTGCAGCGTACACCAGGGTTTTACAACTAAACATGTCATAAAACTCATACAAAAATGCAAGCTGACTAGTTTAATCATTGACAATATCTCTGATCACAGCACTCTGCAATAGGCAATCCCACCCACAGACCCCTAATGCTGCCCGCCTGTGTCAGAGTTTGAAATGGAGCAGAGCAGGTGGGGCACAACGGATGGATGGAGACTGAGCTTGTTTATTTTCACTCTGCCCTTCCTCTTCCTCCATTACCTGAGCTCTGGGTGCTCAACTTGCCCTCAGGTGCTGAGAGGAGGCGGTGAGCCTGAACATGTTAACAAGGGAGGATCCCACAATCGTATTGAGAGACATGCTGCACCACTGAATGGAGCTTTCAGCGAGGAGTGTGGAACAGACCGCAAGACAACCCTCTCTTTTTACAGCCCTAAAAATACAGATTGACATTAATGACTAACAAAAGATTAGCCAGTGCGGTTTTTATGTGTTTGCTGTACATCCCCATTTGGTCACGGTCCATTTCTTTAATTGGTAATGAATAATCTGAATAGACCTGGACATATATGTAATTAAATAACCATTTGCGATATCCTGTGTCTGGAGTAAACGTACATATTTATGTCAATTTTCTATGCAGACCAATTATTTGTATGTGACCAGACGTCCTTCATTTTTCTGAAATGTCCCCATTTTATGTGTGTTTAAAACAGCCTGGAAAGTGAACTACAAATTTGCTTGGTTTCTCTATTTTGTTGTGTATGTATGTATGCATGTATATATATATGTGTATATGTGTGTGTGTGTCTGTGTGTATATAAAAGGGGGTCCCTGCAACTATTTAAGTCAAGTAACTTGGAATAAATATTCAATATCTTTATCTTAAGTAGATTGGTAATAAGCCATGAAAACGCCAATGACCTTGAGGCAATACATTTAAAAATTTATTTTAATGGATATAAATAGAAATATAAAAATTATATTATAATTTAATATTTTAATATTGTCATTTGTAATAATTTCACTTTTTGAAACTTACAGTTGCCCTCGGTACAGGATTGAGAACATGGACTAGAACAGAACATAGCCCTGTAGTTAAAATGTTTCATCATATTTACATATGCTTTCTGCTAGTGCTTAGAACAATCACAAGAGCACAAGTTATGAATAAGTCGAGATGAATTGGACAGAGGTGAGAATTGTTTGCGAGCACTTTCCTTCCTCAGGCTCTCCTCTCTTCTGCAGATCTGCTCATTATAAGCGAAGAGCCAAGGTAGTGCACAGCAGCCATTGTAGCCGATCAGAACCTGAAGCACCCTCCAATAAGCAGGAGAACAGCATCGTAGGCACCGCAGCACCCCACTTCAAACCTCCTAAAACCTCATTTTCAGGCCCCACAGCTGCCCTGGCTCTGCAAGTGTACTTAGCCGTGTCATTCTATCTGTCTCTCCGGACCAGAGGACACAGGCACGGTTTTGTGCATGCGCCACTGTCTCTGATATGACTCCAGAAATGGAAATGAGGCCATGAGTCTTCATTAGAAGAGGCAGGTGTCCTCTGGCCTGCCCAGGTGAAGACGCTAGGAGGAGTGGGCGAGGGGGGATGGGGTTCCTCACAAGGTCTGGCGGCCCTCGTTTCGGCCCCTCGTCCCCCTTCCCCCACGACACTTAATTGCCCGTGTAATGAGCTACTGTTGAATGGGCCTACTTGTGTGGAGGTACTTGAGGAGCCCGTGCATTAGGGGTACCTCCTGCAGCTCCTAATCTCAGAGCCCGTATACAGAGAGCGCCGCGTATGAAACGGCAGAGAGAAAGACACTCACCTCTCCTCTACATCATTCTTGTTTGCGTTCGCCCCCGCCTCCAGCCCCTCTGCTTTGTCTCCAGGTTCATGCTGGTGAAATTGGCAGGGCTTTGAAACCTGTGGAAGCGAGGCAGCCTTAAAGGCCCTTCAAGGCAGATGAGGATCCTGGAGTGTGAGAAGTTTTCTTGTGACAGGACACCTGTTTCTGGCTCCTATCTTGTCTTTCTGTGCTCGAGGTTGCAGAACACCTGCACACAGACAATTACGTGTTTGTTTACTGCAAAAATAATCCAGATCAAATATCACGTATCATTGAAAACCTTATACTGATTTAAAATAGTCGAAATTGTGAATGTATGAAGTTTCGACAAATTGTTGGATAATAACGCTAATGATAACAATAACACAAGTCTTAATAATCGTTAAAACTTTAAGAAATCGAATCAACTCAACTTTAAGGAGCTTAATAAAAGCAGTTGTGCTTATAATACACAGAACATTATCATCTGTTGGTGTGGAAGTTAATATAATTATCTTCATAGATATCGTAAGTGATATGAATAGGCCTTTATTGGTATACATTCATTTCATTAGTTCATTTTTGTTAGCATTCGGTGGCATGGGCGCTAATATAGTTTTTGCTATAGTTGTCTTTATAGTTACTGTTACTGGTGTGAACAGGCCTTTATTAGTACAAATTCACATGATCTCATTCGTTCATCTTTATTATCTTCCATTGGTGTGGATGCTAATATAGTTATCGTTATAGTTATCATTATTGGTGTGAACCTTTAGTTTGAGGGAATTCATACAATCTCATTTGTTCATTTTTGTATGATCTACTTATGGCCCACTGGTTATGTTTAGGGACGGACCTTAATGTTTATTTTTTCAAAAAATCATACGTTTTTGAAGGAATCACATCGCACAATTTCAAACCAAGTTGACATTTCATAAAATAGTTACGTTTTCACATGAGATCAGTAATACTTCAGAAACTCAAGATGTGCATTACGTATCATCACTTTAGATCTCTAATTAAGAGTACTCATCCAGCTCTTCTCACGCTGTTTATTGCACAATGTTAGTCCCCTCGGTCCCTCCGCAGGGTGCCTGACAAATAAGGTGCTGTTATTGGGCTTCTTCTCAGGGCTGTGGGTTAATGATTAGTGCTGCCGGGGGTTAAAGCCCAGAGATAGAGCCTTTCTCCTGTGCCTCAACAGATGTTGGTGGGCCTTTAATGTGGTTATCAGGATGGAGGGCCTTCTCAGGCCCGCTCCATCCATTGTGTGCTGTTGCATTCCAGGGCTCAGCCACGGCAACAGGGCATCATGGGAGCACAGCCAGGGCTCCCGCTGGGCCACTGTGGACCTGAGTTCTGACAGCCAGGGCAGCCCCCTCTCCCACACTGCATCCACACTACTGATCACACACTATTCTTCACACCTCCTGCTTCCTCCACACACACGCACACACACCCTGTTCCTCTGCCATCCTGCCCTTTCCCACACCACCTTTTATTGGCTAATTCATGGGCAAAAAGTCTACAAATGCTCCTTTTACAGTTCACCCTCAGATGAGCTAATTCCCTGTGGGCTGTTTAAAGTGTTTACTTCAAACCTCAGTATCCCTAGAGTCATGCTGTCCATTAGGGAGTGCAAATTTATTTAGTTGTATTTGCGTGTGTCTGTGATGCATAAAGGTTCTATATTGTCACACATATAAAAAAAAAAAAAAAATATATATATATATATATATATATATATATAATTTTGTTTTTCAATGAAAACTGTAATATTGTGAAATATTATAATATATACAGTATGTTATAATTGTATTATTCTACTATTCTAATACTATAATACAATTTCAAATAACAGTTTTCCCTTGAATATATTTTAAAATGTAATTTATTCCTGTAATGGCAAAGCTGAGTTCTCAGCAGCCATTACTTTAATTTTCAGTGTCACATGAGAAATCATATATCATTCTAATATGCTGATTTGCTGCTAAAAAAAACATTTCTTATTATTATAAGCAATGATGAAAACAGTTGTGCTGCATTCTATGTTTTTGTAAAAAGAAAATTTTGGATACATTGTTTTATAAATAGAAAGGTCAAACCAACAGCATTTATTTGAAATATAAATATTTTGTAACGTTATAAATGTCACTACTGGTGCATTTGAATGGTTGAATGGTATATAATATTTTTATTTTATTTTATTTTACAAGAAAATATATATATTTATTATATTTTGTCTTTTTTAAATGTATTTTATAGAATATTTTATTTAAAAAACATCTTATTAGCTGTTTACTTGTTTCTCTAGTACAGAGTAAAGATAAAATGTCTCACAATTGTGCCTTTATATTTATAATTGTGATTTTAATCTCTCACAGTGTGACTGCATTGTTTTATTGTAATTTTTTTTAGTCTGAAGCAGAATTGTTAGTTTCATTTTCTGCAGTGTGACTACTGACAAATAAAATACAAATATTCAATGTAGTCTTTTACTCTTAATGATCTCATTAAATCAGTATACATAGTATAATAATATTATGAAAGAATTAGCAAAATCTTTGAAATAGTCTGAGATCATATCACACAATTAAACACCAACTTTCCAAAGTATTTAATGTAAACTAACCATGTATAGATGAATACGCAGGCACATTTCCATCAATGTGCCACATATCTTCAGTGTCAGAGAGTTAGCAGCTGTGGGCTTGTTTGTATACAGATGCATGGAGCTCGTAATGATAATTACCCTGCAGCTGCACTCCAGGGCTCTGGGTTGCAGTTTCTCACCGTGCCACCATTGTGTCTGTGCGCAGAGCAAGAATGTGGGAAAGTGAAGTAATTAAAGTATTCTGTAACCCAATTAAGCAAACTGCCCCCCAGTACCATCAGCAGGATTACATACTCAGAGAGGCCGGTGCTTCACCCAGCCTTTCTCCCAATGATACCTGCTGCCGCCCACAGTGTTTAAAGACTAGTTTAGTTAGGGGGTGTTTAGCATCTAACTAGTCAAGTAAAGACAGTGTTTGACAGCCATTCTGCTTTGGCTAGAGAGTTCCAGGAGGAGGGATTGCTGGAAGAGATCAGTGGGAGCCACTGAGTGGGCCGAGACAAATAGGTAAGCCTCTCTCCTCTGCTGAGTAGAGCTATTCATTAGCGCTCTGATTTATGCATCCTTCTGCTTTAATCTGCAGCCAGGCCAGTGAAGATGGATGGGTGACAGTCCCATCGGTCACAGCGATTCAGCGCTCAGTCACCGCGGAGACAAGCAGTGAAACCAGGAATGTTGGAAGCCCACAACCTGAGAAAAAAATAATATAGAAAAGAGAACAGATTCAATTTTTGAAATGTAAATCACAAACTGATAAATGCAGTCGGTACTTTCCGGGAATGCAGTTCCAGTACTATTGGACAATTCAAAAAATATATATTACAGACAGAAATCTTATGTTTTGTGCTGTTAAATTTTTTTTAATTTGGCATTTCTTTTTGTTATGATTTAGCGTGTTTGATACAGGACGCCTACATATTACAATTAAATCTAATCTGATCTTGACAAACTATATCTTTGGAAAGGTATAAGACTCCCAAATATTTATTTTGCCAATGTTTTTTGCTAAAAATTATGTAGAAAAAGTAATAGATTAATTTATGACAAGAGTGCACCCTCAAAAATCAAGTCATCATACATTATAACAGGAGTTTTGACCTTTGTTTAAAAAAAAGACTTTTTCTCTATCAAATTTTAGAAATCATCAGAAATTTTATATCAACTGAAAACTTAAAATCTCAAAATTCATCCTTTGAAACCCATTTTAAAATCAGACATTGCATTACCATGTAAATGGTACATCAGTATCATGTAACAAAAATGTTTTCAGTCATGAATTATACAAATGTAGGTTTGTATCATGCACATTCAAGTCTATATTAAAAAATGTGAGTGACAGTTTTAACATTTAGTCTATATTTAATGTTTGTGTTTGTGTGTGTGTGTGTGTGTGTTTTATTGGATAATAAATTTACCCTTTGATTTTTCAAAATTGCAATTTTCATTTAAAATGAATAAAAACAAATTTTTAAACAACTCATGTAAAATCTACTTCATAAAGTCGACAAAAACATATTCTCAAAGTTAAAGGCCTTTCACTGACCATATATGAAAAAAATTTTTTTTTTTTGCATTTCAGGTCTTATTTGAATTTTTTTTTAATCTATTTTAAACTATTTCATCACATTATTATTATTATTATTATTATTATTTTATTATTTTTTCACAAAAAGGAAATAATTTAATTCATCTGATATCCATCTCTTCTATTCAGACCCCCAAAAAGAGATCTTGTCTACTTCCTCTGGAATAAATAAGCAACACATGTATTGGTTTAATGTCTTTTTGTTGAGTTGCTCTATCCGGTGCCCGTTTGCTGGGCAGTGTGTTTGAAAAGAGTGAACAATGACAGTCCACAATGAAGGTGCTCAATTAACTGTATAACCCAGCCATCAATTAAGACATCAATTACCAGTTTGATTGATGGGGCTAAATGATGCGATTCATTTTCTCCATCCAGCGGAAAAACACTGGAAGTCACAGTATGTGAAAATTAGCTGATGAATGTTATATTCAGTCCATCTTGCCTTGATAAGACATGCAAATACATAGTTGTTTTTGTATTCTTCCTGTAATCTGCATGAATAAATAATACTATAAAATACCTATACTTCACTGTGGAAAAAAACTGAAATTATTCGAAATTTTAAATTAGATTCCTGGTCACATTCTGAATGTAATTCTGTGTTTAAATATGTGTTGTTGTTTTTTTTGTTTTTTTTAGCATATTGCTGTGATTGAGATTTGTTTGTGCTTATTATATTTATTTCTTAAAATTCAGTTATTGTATATTAAGCCTGAAATTTGGATTATACATAGCGCTGTTATTATGATATCAAGTAATATATAAACAAATATACAATTCTTTTTAAATAACAGATATCTATAATTTCTGAGTAATTTTCTTTTTTTTTTTCATGTTATCCTGCACAAACCTTCAGAATCCAACTCAATATGCTTGAAGTTCTGAAATGAAATGAGGGATACATTCAAAGGGAATGGTTAGCTACAAAAAAACTAATTATGTGCCACTGCATATCATTTTGTTACAATGAGTACAAAGGTATTTAGATAATAAAGCAAGTTGTTGTAAAAGAACATTGGAAATGGTTCTATTTTCTTTACAGACAAGTTTAGAGTGTATGATTGAAAATATTTTTGTAACCAACTTGGTAATTTAATTGCTTTATAAATGCAAATAAATGACTGTTTGTAGAATCGCACAAGCTGACATAATTTACTTCCTTCTTTACATTTGTTTTATATGTATTCATACAAAATAAAAATGCAGGCACAGAATAAAAACATCTGTATTTTTCTAGTATTTCGTATGCTAAGTTATTTTAGATAGTATAGTTTGTTTTTGGCTTAATGTTTTATATTACATTTACATTTTATATGAATAACTTTCCTGTTATTCTAATCATCCTATCTGAGACGAAATTACATCACTTATTAGCTTTTTTTCTTCATTAACAATTTGACAAATGCCCCCTTTTTTAACATCCCCATATCATTCTGCTTGACTTTCCCCCGGTTTTGAATTCGGTTATTGATTGCCTGTTCTGTTTCACTTGGAAAAGGTTGATAAAAGGAGGTTTTCATTTTCTCTATTGGATGTGACAGCTCCCTAACAAGAATAATGGAAAGGCTCCATTCACAGGCAAATCAGCCCAATTCAGCGTGCCCCTACACACTCAATGGAGGAGTCACAGCCCTTCCCTGCCCATTCCATCACAACCATCTCTCTTCAGCACCCCTCAAACTTAACACAACTCTTCCAGCAGACAACATTCCTCTTTGTCAACCTCTCTGCCCGGCCATCAAGCGGATGAATTGGTCAATAAGCGCATGATGAATTTTTAAAAGGACTAAATAGATGACAACCCTCAGCTGATTTTCCGGGCCTGTCTGCAACAGCTGATGATGCTTTGAAAATCTCTCAGCACAGTTTCTGTTGGGATATACATTTGGCTTTTTAAAGGGACAATTCACCCAAAAATGTAAATTCTGTCATGAATTACTCACCCTTGTGTCGTTCCAAACCCATAAGACCTATGTTCATCTTCTGAACACAAATTAAGTTATTTTTGATAGAATTTGAGAGCTCACAGATCCACAGATACGTTGTTTTCATTCAAATCAATGCACAAGCCACATAGAAAACGTATCCGCGTGCCACAGCTGACACAGAACAACATTACTCTGTTTGCGTTCAGAGGATACTCTCCAAAATGGCACTAGGGTGACATGGACCAGACTAATTGTTGAAAAAAGTAATTTTTTTTCTTTTGTGCACAAAAAGTATTCTTTGAACCCCCTGATGTCACATGGATTATTTTATCGATCTTCTTGCCACGTTTCTGAACTTTGATCATGTAAGGACCCTTCCGGTCAATGGGAGAGTCAGATAGCTCTCAAATTCCATCAAAAATAACTTAATTTGTGTTCAGAAGATGAACGGAGGTCTTAAAGGTTTGGAACGACATGAGGGTGAGTAATTAATGACAGAATTTTCATTTTTGGGTGAACTAACCCTTTAAGACGGCAAATTGTGTGTTTAAACAAATTCTTTCAATCCATTGCAAATCTGCGTTTCCCAAACACAGAAATTATACATCCTCTAAAGAAATACGATATCATTCCTTTCACAATCTAATACCATGGATTCATTAAGAGAAACCCTAACCTTCAATCACATTTGTGCAAAACAGCATGTAATGACAAGAGGCCAAGCCCCTGGAATTCCTGTGCTTGCTGTACAGCAGCCAGGTGACAGCAGCACACAGGTGTGAGGATTCAGAGCAGCAGTGCTGGGCTTGTTCACAGGGGATTATGGTATCAGAATTAACCTGGCTGGAGAGAGGTCATGGCTATGGGCTCGGGCCTGTGTAGGGTAGTGCTGTAGAGTGAACCTAAGCTTCCCACGACCTGTTAGCTGTGAACTCCTGAACGCAATGGCATAAATAGGTTAAGTTGGTAGAGAAATATCATTCCATAAACAATAGCGTAATTGCATAGCACAGTTTTTAAACTCAGCTTTTATTGGTTTTATTTGCATCATATTCTCTAATGCATAAAAAAAGATCTCATTACAAACAATGAACCCTTAAATTAATGAATTGGTCACACTGCGATTAACCTCTAGTTATCGTCTTTTAAAATTATGCAGGGTTATTCAATCTCGCTTCAGAGCAGTATTAGCACAGAAACAAACGATATGGATTTAAAATGTAGCAACACTTGTTTTGCAACAAACAGCCAATCATTTAACCGAACAGCGCTTGATTAATTAAATATTCATGCGCGTTGTACGTCACAAATAGTTTACTTACGCGCTGTAAAAAAAGAGTTTATTTTACGTTCGTTTAGCGTAAAAAAGCGCGTGTTGTAAAAAAATGAAGATGTCAGTCAAGAACTGTGACGGAAGACGTATTGAGTGAGAAAAATATAGTTTTATTCTTACAGTTATTATGTGAAATCTATATTCTAGTGTAAAACAAGTTCAACTGATGGCAAGCAGTTATTTAAACAGGTAAGTTAAATTTGTTCAGTCAGTGATATTATTTGATACAGCACAAAATAACATTTAAAAATGGAAGTGAATAGGCTAATTTGAAAACACTGAAACGCTTTTTCAATTAGTACAGCCACAAGATGTAAACAATAGGCCTGTTTGCTTACTTTTACACCTTATTTGTGTACAGTTATATCTAACTTTAGGGTTTATGATAATACAATGCCGTAAACCCTTAAATTAGTGTACAAAAATCATTTAAACAGTGTTACAGCTCATAACAGAAATTAATGTAAATGCTGTATAAAAAATTCTAGTACAAAAAAAAAAGAGACAAAAATTAATGAAGAGGTTTTTGCTGCTTTTGACTGAACTTATATTGAACCTGCAATATTTATTTATTTTTTCATTTAGAAGGTGAAAGAGTATCTAAGCAGTCAGTATCTTTAAAGTGAGTGGATGCCCTACAGTTCAGCAAAATCATCTCTTTTCAGTTAATTTATGGCCATATGTTTAAACCGTAGATTTGACACACACACGCACACACAGAAGCGTCTAGAGGATCATCTAGGCTTAGCTTGATTCTTTGTCGATTAGACATGTTGTTGGATTTTTGACTCTCCTAAGCACACACAGTCCTCTGTTTCCTGCCATGATTTCTCGCCCTGTCCTGAAAAGCGTCTATGAGGAATCCACGTCCCGTTCTGAATGCACACTTGTTCCTACTCTCGATTGGCCATTCAGCCCCCTCTAAGGAGACAAGCCCCAATCACAATATTGTCAAGGCTCTGTTGGTTTTCTGGTTCAAATCCTTGTTCACGCTGTTTGCTGAGTACTCATCTGCTGTGACAGCCTTCAGACAAACAGAGGCTCCTGAAAGAGGTCTTCCACAAGCAGATCCTTCCTGCTGGGCAGTGGCTGAAACGGCCCTTTCTCTCGCCATCAAGTGGAACCCAGCCTATTGAGCCGGCCCCTGGGAGCCCCACATTGAGGCGGGCCACGGGCCAGCGCTTCACCCCTCAGGCCCTGGGCCACCCTCACGTTGTTCCAGGACACCTGTGCCCACCTACCGCCAGCGTGGGAACCCTCGGCGGTGAACCTTGTTTCCTAAATCAGCTGTGGGCTTCAACCTGAGACCGATTTAGACACATTATTTTTAATCCTGTGTTCTGGTGAAACAAAAGTTAGACTGAAACTTTTGTTCTAAACAATTTCGGGTGGGTAAAAAATGGCCAGACTGAACTAAGAAACGGGTTATCATTTTAGAAGTTGACCCACTTCTCCCCCCCCCCACCCCCCCCAACTTCCCAGATGAGGCACCAACTAAATCTCCATGGCACACTGCAGAAAAATGGCATCAATTAATCAACATTCATGAACCGTTTACTTGAACCCCCCTTTGTTTGAAACAGGGTCTAATCCAGACAGAGGCCTGGGTGTTTGGATCCCTGCAGACAGCAGCAGTCGGACCATTGTACGCTCACATCCACTGGCACTGCACAAATTCTCATTCCCTCACACTCTCATTTGCTCATTTGTCATTGACAGCAGCGCTCTCAGCTTTCCGGCGATGACAGCTATATTCTTTTTCGCACCGATGTAAAGGTGAATTTAAGGCAAGCTAAAATCATCCGAAGTAATTAGATTACATTTATGTGACAGTTTACACTCAAGCGCAAGTATCTGTCTCATTTTCCAGTCGGAAGTCGTTCGTGCGTCTTTGCGGGGCCAGAAAAGGCAGGAAGTTCTCTCTCTTGACGTATTTCTCTCCCTCCCTCTCACCGAATGCCAGCTTTGCCAATTCACTCCGCCGCATGTGTGAAGACATCTGTCCATATTCCAAATCTCCCATTTTGGTGCAAATGATCCTCCTTGAAGGAAGCAATTTTTACAATGTGGCAATTCTCAGATTTCCATCAAGGCTCAGTGCCTTTGCCTTTCGCCTCAACGAAGAAGCAAGTTTAATTGGAAGGCTGCATTTAAAGTCATTCCACAATTATACAATTATACTGAAGATGCATGTCTGCATGTTGCTCAGTTTGCACCAATTTACTGCACTTTCTGCACAGTTAAGACTAGCGCTCCTTTCAGTGGATGCAAATTCCCCTCATTTGGCTCCAAATGAAGCATAATTGCTCATATTCAAGCAAACACCTTGCTATGAGAGGTTCTTCCTAGTTAGTTCATATTAAATCTGAGGAGAATGAAAAAAAAAAAAAAATCCCAAAATCCATTTGCGCACACGTGCCAGCTGGATCTTTCTGTTTGGGGGAATGATGAGGAAATGGATGATGCAATTGAGCACATTGAACATTAAACATCCTGCTAGTACTTTTAATTCAGCAACCGCCGTCTCCAAACTTCCCTGTATGTTCCTAAATGCCAATTAAAGAAGTAAAAACTGCTTCCATCCATCAAGTTGGTTTCATTTAGATTTAGCCTAAAACGTGAATCAAAAGCGATTGTATTTTGCCATCACGGATGACGCGGCATCTCAATTAGTTTAAGCGCAGACGTTTCCACATTGGGTTGTAAAACGAAATGGAACTATATCACCCAGACATTCCACCATCAAAGTATACTCTAGCCTTTCCGCTTTTTTGTTTCGGATGCCGCAAGTTAGAGAGGGTCTCGTTGTTCAAAAGACCCAAAGTATCTGAAGTGGCGGCGCAAGCACACCACCGACAATGGCTTACAAGAGTCTGTTTTAATTCATACCCTCTTTTTAAAAAAGGGGGACAGCACAACAAACTGTTGACCCACTGATATACAATTAAGAGTGATGCGGCAGTTAATGCTACAAGCTACTCTGTTTAACAGTCTGTCTTTGACCCACTGCCACTGAATAAATATAATGCAGAGAGCGAGAGACCGAACGAGAGAAAGGGAGCCAGGGAGATTTTAAGCCACAGATAAGTAGTTAAAGACCTTTATAGAGTATAACACCATTATCCTTGCTGAATAAAAATAGGATTTAGTGTTTTTTCCACTTAATTTGAATCAAAAGAATCCCCACCTTACATATTGCACTGGTAATGTAATGGAGAGAGAATCACAAAAAGGCTTTGTGGTTCTGACACCTCCTATAGTGGGCCTGTGTTGTCCCGTGAGCAAAAGGGAGAGCAGGCTTTTTCTTCTTCGCCTTGCTATCTGCTAACACATTCTAATTGATGCCGCTGCATTCCTGCACTGTGCACATTCAATGAATAACGAGTGACGGACTCAATGCCCATGAATTAGTCCCTTCTAAGAGAAGCAGTAAAACAGCCCCCCTGCCCCCCGTCTCTAGATCTCCCCCCTCTAGCCACCGAGCTCCCCTCAATCCTGGGCCAAAGCCTGCTCCAGCTTCACCGCCCATTAAAGTGCAACTATTGTGCACCGACGCAACCCACAAAAGCTGTCCGTCTCTCCGAGGCCTCTAAAGCCCGGTCTCACACAGACTGGAGTGACAACCTCTGCAACTCCCCCTGGCCTCCTTCCCACCCTCGCTCTTCCCAATAAACCCCCTAATCCCACCCCTTCCACCAACGCGCACACACAAGTTATGCTCTCTCTCTGTCCCTCGCTTGCCTCTGCTGTGCACAAAGCATCAATCTGTCTTCGGTGTTGGCACCCTCGGCCCTTTGTCCAATCTGCAGGTGTCTATGAAAGCAGCTACGGTTGCCCTAGACCCACGCCTCACCACGCCTCGCCCAGGGACAGGAACTACTGACAAAGACCGAGTGTGGGAATGAGGGATGCGTACAGGGAGTGAAAGTGAGGGGGCTCCCCTAAAATTGATGTCTGAGGAAGTCGTGCAACTTTTAGGAAGTCCTGTCCATGGAGAATAACAACTTGTTAGAGTGACTAGAGCTCGGTGTCACTATGGGAAGAGATAGTGATGGAATGCCAGATGTAAATGCCTCTTTTTGCTCTCATAAACACACAAAAGACCTTATCAACTTTAAAAAAAAAGTTATATATATATATATATATATATATATATATATATATATATATATATATATATATATATATATATATATATATATATATATATATATATATATAGTTAAATGAATCAGTGCAACTATTAATAAACAAAGCAAAAACAGCGAGACATCCTTGTAAAGAAGTGAAAATAAAAATCATTAAAAAACAATTATACTGAATAAGTAACTTCTTATCAATTGTTCTCAGATGTCATCAAGGTATGAATAAAGTGTGTATTTATTTAGAAAATTAGCCTATTTACAATCACAATACAGACAGGTTTTAAGTACAAAAATGCTTCAGTTACACATTTCATATACAAAATGCTCACCATATTTCCTACACTGTTCTGTAGCCCTGAACGTTTATGCTTTCCATCAGCAAACTAAGTGTGTTAAGGATGCAAAGTGTTGCCTGTATAAAGTTTGAACCTTCAATGAAAAAAACCGTGTATAATTAACCGAGCCAACACTTACTGCATTAGGGCGACATCGTGTGGGTTTATTACGTATTGCAGATTAATTTACTGAGCTCGAGCTACTTTTTATAAAACATCACCAGGGAAGCTTGAAATATTTTCATGCCAGGTTTATTATAGTTATCTAAACCATAAAACATTTTCGTTGCTTAAAATAAAGGTTTACTGAAATAATAATAATAATAATAATAATAATAATAATAATAATAATAATAATAATAATAATAATAATACAAACATGTTATTTCACCTTGCCACATTTTTTGTTCCCAACTAAACTAAAATGACTAAAAAAACATAAATCTGAAATAAAAATAATAAAACTTTATGTAGACACACACATGTGCATATATATATATATATATATATATATATATATATATATATATGTATGTATGTGTATGTGTGTGTGTGTGTGTGTGTGTATGTATGTATGTATATATAAACGGATAAAATGACAAAATACAGCAAAATTACTAAAATGAAAACTATCAATTTGAAAATAATAACAAATATTAATAAATAAACACTGTAATAACCTGGTATCTCATTGGCACCAAAGAAAAAAGAAGAAAATACAACACAGTGCATATAGCCAATGGTGCAGTGTTTATATATTATATATTTTTAATTGATTGTATTTTTTTTGCTCCCTGTCATATATAAAAGAAAGTATTAACTAGAAATGTCCATCAAAACAAATGTACATTTAATAATACATTTACATTTATTAATTTAGCAGATTTTTTCAAAGCAACTTACAATTGAAGATATTAATGTTATTATTGACTCAACCTGCATTACACAGATCGCTGTACAGTAAAATGCTTTCTATCATGAGAAAGTGATTTCTCTTGTGCACTGGTTGTCAGCTGTACAGTATACTGTCGCACACTGCTTTAACAACATGCTCCAAACCACGTGTTTTCTGTAGAGCTGCGGGGATGTTGATGCCCATTTCAGCATCTGGGGCCATGGGGACACCCTGGATGGATGGCCAACAGCATGTAACATGTGCAAATTATGAGATTATGAGATTTACATGAACTTCTGAGCATTTTTCCCTAAGTTACAACAACAGTAACAACAACAACAACAAAAAACTCAAATTGTTTTTACTTTTTCTTACGTTTGTAATAGCAAATTTCAAAATTTAAATAGGCTGTGAACCAATGCCCTAATATCATTTTCCACTGATGATAAAGTAGCAAATCATGGAAATTAAATTTATATAATTGAAAACAATTAAAAGCTCAATTATTAAATTATGCATTATCATCTGTCATTAACAAATGAATGTGTGTGCATGTTTTTGGACAATACGGCTATTAAAGGTCACAATAAAAATATATATATATATATATGTAATGTAGCCAATGTCAATGACATTCTGAGTGGCTGCTAGGGAGTTTCTAAGGTGTAACAGGTAGTTGTGGTTGGTCCACTCTTAAGAAAAATGGTTCTAAACAGTACCAGAAAAGTGTTCCTTGGCTTGTAACAATAGAAGAACTCCAGAACTTCAACGACTAGTTATGATTCTCAACCTCCAAGAAACTCATTTGTCACCAGACAGTCCTTTTTACTTTGAAAAAGTTTTAGCTTTAATGCATATGGTCCAAACATACATCGACCTTCTGGTGGCTCAACTATATTAGTTAAATTTTAAATCAAGACATGATCAAGTTGTCTTTACTAGGTGTAGACTGGGGCATTCAAGACTTACCCATGGGTTTTATTAATAGGCGAAGCTCCTCCTTTATGTCTTTCATGTAAAGTTCCTTTGACTATTAAGCATATTTTGTCGAATTGTAAATATTTTGTGATGCTGCTAGAAAACGCTTTTATTCAGAAACATGCTTGCATGGAATATTTGAAAATGTACCACCTAAATGTGTTTTAGATTTTCTATCTTATGTTAAGTTGAAATGTTTTATATAATGTAAATCTTATGGATGATACTGAACCTTTTTGCCATGTAAATAGCCATGATGGTAACATGGCGTAAAAAACTTAATAAACAAACAAACCAACAATAGAAGAACTCTTTTTCGTGCTAAGTATAACTTTTTTTTTTTATAAGGTTCCATAAGGAACCATGCTTTGAATGGTTTATATGCTCTGAATAGTTTACTTTGAATAAAGGTTTATTTTTAATATAATTTTAGATATAATTTTATATCATTTCTTGTTGTTTAGTGACTGGGAATGTTTATGCATAAACCAAATAATATTTTAGAACTTTAACAATATATATCATACTCTCAATATCCCTGTTACTTAGAAGAGGACTGAAGTATCCTCAACTGAACAACTAGAGGTGTTAACGTGTTCTCTTAATATAAAAGTTATAGATAGATAGATAGATAGATAGATAGATAGATAGATAGATAGATAGATAGATAGATAGATAGATAGATAGAGCTTCCAATAGGCCTGCATAGAGCAATGGAAATTATATGGAATATATATATATATATATATATATATATATATACACACACACACACACACACAAATGTGCTGCTATTTACTATTAAATGTTTCTTTTTTTAATGGGTAAAAACTGTATGCAGTATAACGTGCTTGCAATCTAAACATTAACCACATGGTGGTGCTATAACAAAATCTATCAACAGGCAGAGAACGTGATTAAAGGGGTGAGCAAGGACGTCCATTATTCAATCATTCTGGTAAAATGCATTTTATCTTATCCCAGACACGAACACGTAGTATTATTAATTGTTCATGTAGTCTATGTAGACTGATTTTCTGTTATGATTTAGGACAGTGACACAGTGATTCACATTGTCAGCCTGAAATAGCCTATGCTAGAAAGTGGTGGTTTAATGCATGTAAAAATACGATAAAATAATGTGAAGCTACTATATTCCATATACTGTATATCACATTTAGTGATTGAGCTTAACTGAGTCATGATACATGATACTACAGCATACACTAAACAACATACTGTAGCTTACTGCAAATAAATATCATGTTTTTATTAGATATAATTAACTTAGACCTTGTTATTTATATAAACAATGTATTCTGGAATTTCCATGATGTGTCACAAGATACACTGCTAAACCAAAAAAAAAAAAAAAAAAAAAAATTATCAGCAGTAAATGAAACAAAGTGTAGCTCCTTTTAAACTTATAATGAAAATTACATCAACATTACAAATAGAATACCGGTATACTAGTTACGTTAATAAACATTTTAAAAAGAGAGAGAGAAAAAGAGAGAGATTAGTACCCAACCAAAATACATTTCCCAGAAACCCGCGGAATGTGATGACGGCACCGAGGGGCGGGGCTTGTTGTCGTAGCGGCTCTTGCGTTAGGAGAGTAAAATGTGTTTGACAGGAATCTGAACGAGAGGAGGGGGTAGCGGCACACGAGTGGAAATCCGCACCTTCAAGAGACTCCCCCCCACCCCCCCTCGCGTGCAGACTATTAATCGCGGGGAGGCGAATGCGGTGAATTATTTGGAGGCTCAGCAACAGGGCACACAGAGTACATGATGCCGCTGATTGTATCAACCCCGCGCGTGGGGGGCTCCCGCGACTAACGCCGCGCAAAGTAACCAAAAAGGAGAATGCGAATGGTTAGAGAGGACAGGATTCAATTAACATGGAAACGATGTAGCTTCACCGCCGCATTGCATATAGCTCGGGGAAACGGGATAGAAAGTAGATAGCTAAATAGGGCGCATTTTGCCGTCATACATGCAAACTTACTTATCATCAAGCTCAACTAGCAAGTAACGTTAGTTGGCTGCTACAAAAGGAACAGCTGCTCGACAGTGTCTTCAGGTAAAAAAAAAGAAGACAGAAGAATTAAAGATGTTACGGAGGAGGCTCAACCGATTGGTATGTATGGCACTCTATGTGTTTTATTTTAAAGAAGATGTAATGACCAGCCTGAGTCTGAGAACAGAGCGCATGTCGACGAAACATCTCAAATGCTGCATGAGTGGAGCGCTTATTTAAAAACTAGGAAGCCACCATGCAGAAAGCTCAGTTTCTCAACACCACCAAAGCTGTAATTAGTTGAGGTATGCAGTCAACTTCCTGTTAACACTGGCCGGCTGTTGTAAAGCGAGTCGTACCCATCACATTTAGCGATTCAAAACAATTTATGGGCTTTAGCAGCAGTGAATTGTATTTATTTATTTATTTGTGTGTGTGTGTGTGTGTGTGAGATTGATAGTTGTCTGAAACGCTTTTGAGTTGTCTACCTAGGGTTAGGAGGAGAGGCTGGGTTTGAGACACTGGCGACGTCTCTGTTGTGGTGAAGATAATCGTTCAGATGTGTCCTGCCAATTTTTTTTTAAGTTGAACTGCATTCCTGATAGCGCTAATCAAATAATACTACTCAGTCTCGCAAGCTAAGCCCTTTAAGTGCTGTACTTGAATCCAATAATTAATTTCCTAATGCCCTTCGTTGCTGTCGCAATCTTTTAGCTGCAAACTTTATTTGGGCACTTGATGCAGAAATTCTGCTCTTACCACATGATTGCAGAGCATCCTGGCAGTTCTTGGAGTAGCTCTTGAAGTCTAATGTTGGGTTTAAGATGAAGCCTGTTGTTAGTCTTGGCTGTTTTAGCCTTTGGTTGGAATACTTGTAATCAAATTCCTCCCTTTTTGTGCTTCAATTATTGTTGTGATTCACCCTTACAAATGAATTCACTATGCTCTCCATATCCTCAAAGGGATAGTTCATCCCAAAATAAGCATTTATTTCCTCACCCTCATGCCATTTGGAACCTGCATGACTGCCTTTCTTCCATGGAACAACAAAATATGTAGTGAATGATAACTGATTCGGTCATTTTATGAAGAAAAAAAACTAGCAGTGAAAGTTTATATGGAAGAGAGAAATTCAATTCAGGGTTGGAACAACATAAGGCAGATTAAATCATGACACCACTCTGCCTTTAATACGGCTGTGTGAGATTGTCTTGTAATGTGTTGATAGTATAAGGTGAAACCGCTCATTTAGCTTAATATATTATTCTTACCATTTGTTATTTCTGGGTCTGTGTGAGCATACCAGATCCTCATTTGCTTATTCTTGTACTAGCATAAACCAGATCTTGGTTTATTCCCCTCAAAGTTTATGTACCGGATATTATTATTAGTTTGCATAAAAGGAGGCTTCCTAGATCACGATTGCAACTAATCAAGTAGCTATTCACCAGCCAACCTCTTAATCCAAAAAAACCCCCTGTATGTCTTTAAATTCATCCCGTTTTAGGCACTTCACACAGAACATTTTTATATAAACGTGCTAGACTTATGTCGTGTTCGCACCATGTGTCTTTTGCAGATTCTCGCAGTTGAGCATTACTATGTCTGGTTTAATTAAAGGTTCCTAGATTGTGCCCCCCCCCCATCATTCATGTTCGTAATGCAAATGCATTCACTGTAAATGGCTTAAAGACAACATTAAATGAAATTTCATTCTTATTTTCTTAATGCATGTTATCTATCTTATTGTGACAAATGAATCAGATTTTGTGTGATTAAAAAAAAAACAAACAAAAAAAACATTCAAAATGTTTTAATTAAAATGTCAGAACTGGATAACTGATGTATGCTGGACTTCTCCAGTCCTTTTAGTCAGCTTAAACCGGTCACTGCAAGCTAACATTCATCTGCCTTCATTCTGGACTGAATCCCCCATATCAACAACTGATGCATAGAACCAAGTCTCTGTCCTGTATAGTATACGTTATTTTGATAATCCATTACACTCAGATGTTCATGATGGTGTTTTGTTGTGACCCCGCTACCTGATTTCTGATTCAGGTGAACCCAAAACCAGCCTAATTATTCATGGCTACCTTAAGACCAATAAGTAAATGTCCACATCTCTACTGGTCAGTCACATAGGTTCCTTTTTTATGCTGGGCCATATATCTCTTTTTATAGTATAACTCTCCCATAACCTGTTGGTGCCATTAGGTTAAATGGTGCTGCTGGCAGTATGTGCGCTATAGATACCAGCAGTAATAGACCAATATAAGGATACCATGCTCCGATATATTTCCGCAGGTCTTTTAATGTTACACAAACCAGCATATTCTCTTGCCCTGCCATGGGCTTTTCTTTTTGTTGTAGGAATCATAAATAAAGTTTGCGTTCCCGCCATACCTGTTTTCACTGATGCTGACAGTATTGTTATTACAGCATCTCATTTCAATACGTTCTTCTCCGATAACATGGACGACTGTTTACTGGAAAGTCAAGGTCTGTGTAAACTATACGAGTGGGAATCTCAATCTGTTTTGATGTGCATTAAAAATTGTGTTAGCTGCTACAGCAATGCACCTTTGATTGTAGTTCTCTGACAGGAATGCTAAATCTAGGTGCTTTTGTTGTCCTCTCACTCCTTGAAGATAGTGGCCTGTTGTGTCTTGACTGCTGGTCTGGAGGAAAATGTGATCGCATTCAGGTTTGAATCTGTTTTGTAAAGATGGGAAAACAATATAGATAGATATGAAAGGCTTCGTTTTCCAGAAAAGCCTGCTTTTTGTTTCTGCGGGTGAGTGCAGAGGTAGTTTAGGGAAATGCAAGAGTTTGTTCAAAGGTTTCTTTTCTCATGTGTTGAGTAGTGCCTTGACTATATTAGAGCTGCACAATAATGGTTAAATTACTAATACCAACTATTTAGAGATACATTTTCAAGATAGATAACCAGTGTTGGTTAATATTGCCTAATCATGAGAAGCAGAAATTGTAATCATACTTTAACCTTGATTAATCATGCAGCCGTATCATTTACAGAAGTTCTCAGAACAGTCAGGGTTTATTTGTTTCAGTTAGACTTCAGAGTAGCTGTTGACACATCTAATGTACATCAGGCCCTGTTTGACTGGATGTCTCTGTTGCGCTGTCACTTCTCTTTGACGGTTTCTCACAGGTCCTTCCTCTTCACCAGTTAATGGTGAAGTCAGAGCTTCCTTTGGTGCGCATGATGCCCTCTTAGGAAAGACTTTGCCTCTTTGAAGCAAACCCCTGAGGAGATCTGAAGATGGTGCTGTGCAGATTATTAACCATGGCTTACCCAAAGAACACTGCAAATGTCCTTTTCCCCCATTTTCTATAGTTTTTCACCATCTGTAATCATTTTTTAATACATTTAGTGATATTGTGAAACATCCGTGGGATGTTTGTCTTTCCCTTCTACCATATTTTTCATTTTATTGTGATTTTTTTTTTCAGCTGCAACAACAGGAAAAACATGAAAGTGTGGGTGGGAGAATATGTACTACAGGGAAATTAGGAAATAACCACACTTCCCATCAAGATGCATCTTTTTTTCTAATTGTATTGTACTGCTGTTTTCCAGTGGAAGTAGTGACAGATCTTTTCTTCCCTATTGTGACGTACATCTCAGTGAAATTGGTTATCAAAAAAAAAAAAAAAATGTTGAGGAATTGTTTCTATTCTTTTTGAATTTGAGATGTGGATGTTGCACTCAAATGAATGTAAGCTTGTAAGAAAGGGGCGGAGTTAAAGCAGACTAAATGATAGTAGACTGCCATACATCACCAAGAAGATGGTGTTTTCATTGGAAGATTGAGTTATGACATTTTATAAAAAAAAATAATTAAGCCTATACATGGACGATGTTACCAATAAGATCTGTAATAGGCATTTACAAAAATATGTAGTGCATTTTCATTTCATGTTGACTTTAAAACTAACCAGTGTCCCTCAGCACTATTGCTGGCACAAGTCCCACAGAATTCTGGCATATTGAAATCTTGCATGTTCATCATGCAGCTTTTTCCTTTGTGTACTACAAGCAAGGTACTCAAATTTTAAGGACGTCCCATTGCTATAAGCAACTGCTGAGATAATTTTACATGAGTTTCTATGGTATTTCTTTCAACAGTGCTGAGATTTAAAACCAAACAGGGCTTTCAGTACCCCTCGTGATTGGCTGTCTTGTCCCTGCTATGTCCGAGTGGTCAGCTGTACTGTCATGCAAGGGCCGCTCCGTCCTGCTCCACTCTGCTGCCTCCTCTGTGCTGTGTCCAAGCTGCTAATCAGTCGGCTGTCTGGCTGTGCCTACAAAGGATGTTTTTGGGTGTCCGGGTGATGCAGGAGAGCATCATAAACAGAAGCCGCCGGCCTCAGGGAACCCGGTGTGCAGGTTTGTTGGAAAGCAGCTGCTGTCAGACAGCTCACCCAACACTCATGCGTGTGTGTGTGTGTGTGCACGCTCTGTGAGGAGTGCTCACTCCCCAGGCACTGTGGCTGTGTGCATGTGATCTGTCAAATGCCCATCTTTACGAGGTGTAAAGTAAACCCAGTAGGTTGCGAATGTACACAGGGGGACATCAGATAATAAGTGTTGCCTTTGAATCTGTGCATAAGGTCTTGCATTTTGAAATAAAGCTTAAGAACCTATTTGAAAATGAACTACCATGTTAGCTAAGAAGTGGGGTCATTACAGCTCTTCAAGATAAATTTAATAAGCTCTTTAGATTCTGTTTCACACGTCTTCATCTAGAGTGTGTAAGTGTTAACGCTGAGTCACATTTTCCTGCAGTCTGAACATAGCCTAAGTGACTTCTTGAAAAAAGCATAGCATCTTACATACATAAAACTACTGAATAGTAGCGTAAACTCCTTTTTCACATTTTACTTCATAGAAGCATATTGATAATATTACATGCTGCAGTGCAGAATTACGCTCTGTTCTGAAACAATTTATGCTGTAAAGCTGTGTGAATTTTGTGAACGATCAACATGTGCACTTAAAAGAATATATGCAGGTTTCTTACCACAAATAAAAAAAGATTGTGAAACATGCCTAGGCCTAAAAAAAGAGAAATGGCTAATTTATTGTAACAAGTCTGCTTTTCCGTCTAACCGCAGACAGCACTAAGTCAGTATAGATGGAGTTGATTATATTTAGTAATCATGCAGTAAATGCAAATTATTTAACCATTTATTTTTTCACCCTAAATTCTGAATGTTAAATGTAATACTTTATACTCCAGTAATACTCATGCCTTTATTTTAAATTTGATAATATTTTTTTATTAAAATATATTTTTTTTAAATAGTAATTTTTCAATAGCATATTGGTTTTGAGAGCTTTTTTTCCCCTGGAAGTAGCACTAACTACTAAAATTTTAGAGACAACTGTTAACCAGTTTCTGTTAAGTCCAGCCTTACTGTACATTATATTAGAATTGGAAGTGCTTAACAATTATGAACAATTATTTGGGTTTTTATATTTTTACAGCACAGCTCATGCTTTGAAAATGCAGTTCACCATATATTTAAAACAGATAAGCTATAGCCTTGTCCCTGGTATTTTGTGTAAGCTGCTCTTTGTGTTAGATCAGTGACCTTGTACTCTCACCATCTTATAGTATTACTGGAAGAATATCTGACTTAATTTGTTTTGACCGCCTAGAAATGCTCCTCAGCTGGAATTTTAAGCTCCATCGCAGATCAACCACCTGACATCACAAACAGCCCCTAATCGTCACTGACCACCTGTTGCAGAGTAGTTATACCAATGATAACCATGTAGATGGTGTGATGGGCTTTTCGGGGTATGTGCGAAGTGGGTGAGGGGACCACATTGGCCTGCCTGGGCCAGTGATTTATTGGCCTTGTTTCATCAGGAGAGCCACATATTGATTAGAGTCCTGCTCCGTTTTGCTGCCATTTGTCTTGTCCCTCCCGAACTGGCTGGCAGACAGAAATGCTTATGCTGACTACCACTTCTTTCCCTCTCGCTCTTTCTCTTGATCTCTCTCTCTCATTGCACTTCAACTACCCATAATGAAAACGCAGCCAGCCGCACAAGGCTGAACCCTACATCCCATCAGAGTCAGGATAGGTGAGAGAAGACTGTGCAGAAAGCAGACCAGGCAATGGAAGTGCATGTGCAGATCTACCTGTAGTATCCCTCTGTTACCTTCCATGTATAATAGACAGGCTTTCAGAGGCTGATTGCCAAAGCGAGGGCGTTGGAGATGGAGCATCCGGGACTATCTCTAAAAGCAAGGCTGAATTCTCAGTTTGTCATTTTAAATAATTTACGTGGCTCGTTTTTAAAGTTCTCACAGCGTTTCTCCATTCCCAGCTGTATTTCGTCACCAAGGCTTGTGGACTTGAAATGCATTCCTGTCATCCATATATTTATAAAGCATCATCCTGAGATTCTCTGTGTTGTGCCCTAGCTACCAGCAATACCCCAAGAGCACTTGTGCAGCAATGTGAAGAGAATAATGAAAAGTGTAAGTCTGTGATAGGGAAACAGAAAGTGTGACTTAGTGTTTTTTGGTACTTTTGCTTCTGTAGGCAAAAAAGAGAGACTTTCCACTTATACCAGCGAAAGCAAAAGGATCTATTACACGGCCTTGATGCACACCCACACACACACTTGGAGTTGCCGGTTAAATAACGGGCTCTGATGAGAACTGGATGAGCCCACGCTGGAGCTTTCCCATCAGTCCACTGCAAGGACAGAAATGAATCTTTACTCAGCTCACCGGTGCCTGTGAGTGGAGCCGTGGCCCTGGAGCTCAAACAGCTTGCCACCTCAGCAACCTGAGTGCTTCGTAACGTATATTAGTTTGCTTTTGCTGTTACGCTCTTCGACAGAGCTAGCTTTTTCTCTGTCCCTTCAAACACAATTTGCTGTAATTAATTGAACGGTAATTACAGTCAGTGATGCTAAATGTATAGTGCTGGGATGCAGATTTCTTTCGATATGTCAGCATTTAGATGCAAATATCCAATGTTAAACAGTAGCTAGAACGACTCCCTCTTTCCCGTCACTCCTTTCTCTGCCCCTCCCCCCTTTCTCTCTCACTGGGATTAAAGCCACAGTGCAGTCAAACTGATTGGTTTATCCAAAGACGCAACGTGCAAAGGAGACATGATAGTACCTAAATTAAAGCCATGGTGCTATTGTCCTTCTGACATGTTAGTTAGAGAGAGTTCTCTATTGCATACATGCAATCTTTTGCACTATAGATTTAAAAGTAGTCATTTTGTAATGTTCTCATATATTTTCTTTTAGATGTGAGGATTTGAGATGTTGTCCTTAAGAAATTTTTTTTGAAACCTTTTTCTGGCTATACAATAATTCTTACCCATTACAAAGTGAATATTTTATTTGGCACATTATTTTTTTCAAATTAACTTGTGCATTCATTTTATTGTCTGTTTAATCTTATATATGTTAAAATGGTTTTGAATGAGTTAACCAGCTGGCAGAGCAGTTTAGTTTACCAGTGTTCAACCATTTTAGCTCAAGTGGGTCAGTTCCCAGTTTACTGCAATTGGATTTTTAATTAAGTATGTGTAAATTTATGCCATTATAGTATAGCATACAGCATAAGTCGCGTCTTCACTGAAATTACCCAGAACTATTGTACCAGGAACTTTTTTCCCTCCAGAACTGTTGCTTTCTGTGTTTCCACCAGAGTCTAAAGTACCCTGAAGATTAGGCAAATATAGTCTAGTGACTTAGGTCTGTGCCCGTTTCTCAATACAAAGTACGCAAATTTCTGACTGGCATCCTCGTTAGTTCGGACTTTGTGATATCAAACGGTATTGCCTCCTTTTTATTTCCATTTTAACATATTAATAGATTAATTAAAGACCAAAGATTACCTGTTAGATTTACCCAAAACTAATTATATTTGACGTTGAACCACTAAAGAGACATCAGAGCACATATGAGAAGGTCTAGCCAACGTGAGACTGCTCTAGAAGTATACATGAGCACTGAGCTCCCACTGATCGCGTGGAGCTGATGGTCTCCGAAATCGGTGAAACACATTTTTAAATAGGCGCTGTCTTTATGAATAAACTGAATATTTGAGTTTTAGAAAACTGCATTCTCACCCGAAATACTTTTAAAACTACGTTTCATTACACAAAGACAGTGATATTTTCAAAATTATATGAATAAATGTTTGTTAAAATCACAATGCTGCCTGAACTCAACCGAATCAGCATGCTCAGTACCCAAGTCCCGCCCCGAAAGTTTTGGGCCTTTGAAAAAGTACTACCTTGGGAGCAGGGACTTTCTGAGGGGCAATTTTTTACCCAGAAATTTATTTAGGTCCAGGTTCCTGCGGTGGAAACACACCGAGTACCAGCCCAAAGTGCCTAGTTCCTGGGTAAAGTTCCAGTGGTGGATCAACTTTATGATTTCAGTAGTTTAATTAATTTCATAATATCATTATCATTTTGTCTTGTCAATATTATTGTTTTCTGAAAATTCTGCCATTAATAGGGTATTTTGGGCAGATGAGCAGATTAAAATATTCACTCCACGAGTATCTACTGTAAGCTGCTTCAGAGTTCCTGTTGCCAGTACAAATGCAATCAGTAGAGCCGTGTAGATCAGTCTGCAATAACATGTTGTCTCCTTTTTTTGGACATTCGGCTTGTTCTTTTAGTAAAGAATATTATCGCTAATATTCAATATATTGCCCAGCCCTATTGCAGACCAAGTTGAAAAGCGTGTTTCATATCTCTTGTAAATTGTACTTAAATACAACATGAAACTGCATTCACAGCTCCTTTACCTTCGAGAATATTCAGAGGCAAATAGTGAGGAACAGGACTTTTGATTAGATCAATATCGATATGCTGATACATGTATGGGACAATTCACACTGTCAGAGTTTTTTCTTGTTAATGATTGGCTGACTGTACATTTTTAATGCTTATTACATGACTACAAAAAGAGATTAGTAAGTGAATAGGAAAGGATGTGTGTAGAGAACTAGCAGTACAAGAGAATGAAACTAACTTATAATAGAATCAGTCATTATACACAAATATTTAACTGCAAATCATCTCACAACTGACCAATCAGATTCAAATAGTTGAAGGAGAATAGTAATACAGTAATGTTTTTAGTACCTAATTTCCCCCACCTGTGGGACCTGATAAATCATTTACTACAAGGTACATTAAAAAAAGTAAATGGTCTTAAAGTTTGCTTTCATGTGGTCTTTGAAGTGTAATAATGTGTGTAATGATGATTAATGAATGTAATGATGACGGTTATCTCAGTTAAGTTAATAAACAAGTTTCCAGCCTCACTGACAGCAAGCTGTCATCACAAGTCACATTCTCTTTGTGCAGACAACAGCACAATGGCTTCCTGTTGTTTTCTCTCCCTCAGCTTTTCCTTAAACTTTCACCTTTCTCACATCCCTCCGTAATCTCACATGTCTCTGCAGATTCGGTCTGAGAACTGGGCTTGAGCCAAGCAACTTGCTTTTTCACTTGCAGTTCAGAGCAAGAACAGGCTTGTCTTCGGTGAGCGTTTGGGAACACTTCTTTATATAATTTACGTCAAAAAGTGAAACCAAAATAAAAAGCCATCAGCATTCTCATCACTTGCTGAAAGCCATCAGTGAAAACTCATCTCACACATCATTTGATCTTGCGACTTGCAGAATCCCCGGATGTAGTTTAGTTACTTTCTTTTTCTGCATCTGTCCTTTTCTCATCTCTCTCTGTTAGTGAGGCCATGTTAATATAGGCCAGGCCACAGTACAGAGTGTCTACTGCTGCACCGCTGCTCACACTTCTCTCACTACCAGTCTTCACTTCAGCGTGTCGTGATGCTATTAATATCCTCCTGGTGCCACCCTGTATTCTGCACATGATGGAGAATAAAAGACTTGGGAGTCAAGGCATTGTGGGATCTGCTGTACTCCATGGCGACTACTACCAGTGTAAAATGTGATGAATGAAGGATGGTGGTTAAGCCTTTTATTCAGGTTTATTACCTGGTAATGCGCAGAACGTGCAGAAGCAGCAGCTGAAGTCCTAATGAAAGGCTGAAGATGTTGATATTACTTGATGTATTTCATTTTTTGTCCATGAAAGCTCAATCTAAATCCGATCTAAATGATGTTCTGTAACAGACACATTTTTGTTTATTTAATTTAGCTATGCAAATGTAGGCTTGATGTCGAAATAATGTTGGCTATGTTTTGTGGGAACTCTGCTCTGCCTTGCGTAACTTCAGTGTAACTGTAGCCAGACAGCTTTTTTTATTTGGCTTTAAGCTTGAGCGTTTTACTTTTGTAAAGCGCAGAACCGGCACCGTGAGTGCTGCCCACATCATTTATTACAGTTCAGAGATGCAGGAACCTACACATGTCCAATGATCTTTTGATACAGTTGTCCTATGTGAAAAAAGTGTGCGACTTTCTTCTAGGGCACTGGTAAATTTTGTTCCGAATTCTGCCCCTGGCATTTTAAACATGTCAGCTTTATTGAAATTTTATGAATGACTCATGAGAGTTTTGATAGTATCAGTGAGAGTGAAAGAAAAAAAAAACTATCATGTGTACCATCATTTACACCATTAGTTTAATATATAATATTATGTTGTTATATTATGTTATATTATATTACATTATACTATTTTTTGTGATTATTTAAATTATTATTTTATATTATTAAATGCCAGTGCAACTCAGAAAACAGATAATTTCTGTTTTATTATGTTATGTTGTGTTATGTCAATTTGTATATATTCCAGCTATTGTCCTAACATTTGATTATTATTATTTTTTAAATAATGAAGTGGAATTAAATAGTTTTAAAATACATGTTAAATGATAAATGTAATATAGATTTAAAATAAAAACAATATACTGTAAATGTAAGATGTTTTTCTGTAAAGCAGATTTGAAACAATGTATTTTAAAGAGCATTTGAAATTGGAATTGTGAAGCCATTATTGATCCTTACGACTAATTCCTGTTGGTTTTAGGAGTTAACTAACTCCGTTCTGCCCAATGAGAGTGGTTTGGATTTCTAAAAACATGCCCTTTTGGACCCGCTCAACTTCGCCCTGCTGTTAGCATCAGGTTATGAGCTGAGAGCAGTGAGTGGGTGTAGTATGGTTTAATACAGCCTTCACAAAGCCCCTTACACTTTACTCCAAGTCTCTAAATCCGAGCAGTTATTTTAAGCGTTCAGTTCACTTTTTCTTCCCCCCCCATGTGAGTGCTCTTAATTACTAGGTCCTTTTTCAGTGTAGCAACAGTCTTGTTCCTTTGGCAACCAGTGTCTCCCTCTGTCAGCGTTTGGCCGCTCAGAAATAGCATCCTTGCAATTTTGAATATTCAAATTAGTATGCAAAGTCAGTAGTAGACCATTTGTTTTACCATTTGTTTGCGGCTGCTACTACAGGAGTGGGCTGGTCACGTGTAGCATCTGCCCAGATCAGCCCTGGGCCACGAGATCTCTGCTGACATCTTCTTTCAGGAGTATTTAGAAGCTCATTGTTCACACAGTCATTCACACTCGACTTGAGCCTGTTCTTCTGCTTTTAAGCTGTCACTGTCACTATGATGTCTTGCCTTCTTGCCCTATTTTCTAGTATAGATTGCCTGCTTTTCTGAATGTCAGTGGTGGGATAGCACTGTAAATAAGCCACTTTGTTTGTCATGTTGCTTGTCTTGTGTTTTTATGTAATTCAGGGAATCTGGTTCGTATAGGTTTTCAGAAAAGGTGAAGAACCTGGGCGTTTATAAGATGACCCAATTGAAATGCAAAAAGTACATCCACTCAGGCAAGTGAATGAGGAAGTGCACTGTATGGAAATCGTCTTTTCAGTGAAACAAATTCTTGCCTTGTCACCTTCTGTAAAACCCAAAATTAAAACTCAAAATGAAATGTCCTTTTTATAATTTACCTTGCTTACACTAAGAGGCTTCTGATGAGAAGCCTCCCTGTAATATGCTTCATGAAGGTGTGTTACAATAATGCGTATTACTTTGTACCAAAAAGTAAAATTTTTTTAGTCTGATAGCCAAAAAGTTCAGTTGTGGTTATAAGACCGTAGAAACCTCTTTCAACAAGTTTCAGATCTCCCATGTGTAGGGTTGGTAATCATTAGAAAATTTCCGGTTCCGATTCCGGTTCCATTTAAATGATTGTTTTTTTACTATTTTACCTTCACTGAATGTAGTGTTGCTGGAAGCTAGTAAGTAATGTTGAGTAATGCTAGTCCATCAAACAGCATGTGCTTCAAAGTTGATGTTTTTTACAGTATCAATAACATTTAGCTTTTCAAGCATGAATAAGCTGGTTGGCCAAATAGTCCCTTGAGGGCTGAGACACTTGTTCAATTCCCTAAATTAATGAAATATAAACTGTTATACTTCTTACCATGTATGCACACTCCGTAAAGCCACGCATGTACAGTCGTGGGAAACGTGTCAAAGACACAATGCGGTGTGGAGAGTCTGTGGAGTGTGCGTCATTGGAAACAATGTGCTCAGTTATTAAAGAGGCAGGCTGGCGTTTCTGTTATTTGGTTTGTGACCTGCTTTACGAGAAACGGCGAATTATCAGAACACACACTTGGTCACGTGTCGCACCAGAACTGTTTTCGGAACCGAAACTTAGAAATTGCTCACGGATCCGGTTCTTTTAAAAAAAAAAACAGAACCGGTTCTGGGTTCCCAACCCTACCCATGTGCCTTCATGCGGACTGTAAGTGTGATGTCAGCGCAGCAGTTATCTCTTCAGTCTGAAGCTTTTAACTGGTTTCTTGCACTATCCCTTCTCAAGGGCAGTCGACTCGTGGTAGATTTACAGCTGGGGCTGTACTCTTTCCATTTACTTAATTATTAATTAAACTCAGAGGGTGTCCAAACTGCGGCTCGCTGCCTGTTCCGATGCGGCCTGGAGGATGTTTTAAAAATAGAACAGATTTTGGCTCGCTGTTGTGAAATTATATGCATTTCTGAACACTGTATCTGTCACATACAGCCAAATCGAAGCGCTTCACCTCTGCAAGTACGTTCTTCACAGTTGCCATCGCACATTCTCGGCCCAACGTGATTCTGTTCTGTAGTACAAACACTTGAGAATGTGTATTATGCAAAGTGCTATATGTGTTGCTTGCCTGTGTAGAAGTCTTTGCCATAATGCTGTGGTCTTGTGGGTGTTTGCTAAGGTCTTCATAGTGGTTTTTAGCAGGTTGCTATGCAGTTAAGAGTGTGGCTGGTTGCTAGGTAGTTGCCTGCTGGTCCAAGTCAAGCAGAGCCTACCTCCAAATTCTCATGTTTTCCTCATTTTGGTGAATAGATATGACACATTCATCGTTTTGATATCTGCCAGGCAAAAATCATGGATCAAGTTGCTTAGATAAGTAATACAACAGCCGTACGATTTGAGGTATTTTTAATTTCTGTAATATTTACCAGACTTAAATATTTAGGTGTTTAAATCCCTAAGTATTAGCAGTCGTAATAGTGATGCTTGCCTTAGCAAGTGCTGCTAATTATAACTGAAGCATGCCTTTCTGCTGAACACAGAGTGAAATGATATGATTTACAGCAATCAATTGTTAATTCAGCTGTTATTGCATGCACCGCAGTGTGGTGGATAGAGGTCATGCTATCACTCTTTCATCTTTCGATCCACTCTTTATTTACTGCTGAGAAACACTGAACGTGAGGTGCAACAGCTTAGGGTTCAGGAAGTGTATTTATTAGTGATATATCACAGACCATTTCTCCTCCCATTGCTCAACAGCAATGCAATCAATCATTTGCTGAGAGAGTTACTCCATCAGAAGCTGACTCTGTGTTTTTGTGCAACTTTAAAACGTTTCATCAGAATATTCATTACAGTTCCAGGTGCCTGGGCGGCAGGAGCAGCTCAGCTTGGCAATTTTGTCAGGAAGCCTCATTTGTTTTACCTGGAAATAAAATATAAAGCCTTAAAAGCAAAAATAGGCGTGGAAATCATGAGCCATGACTGTGCAATCTTTGCATTGTCCATTTATCAAAGGTAGCTTTGTGTGAAAATGCAGACTATTAAACACACACACATTTACTTAATAATAATTAAAATAAATTTGAATGTGACTTAATGGTTAAATGTGGTCTAAGCAAATGCCTTTTGTCGGTCTTTTTACAAATGCCCATATGTCAAACTTTCCTTAAGTTAATTGCTGAATGTTAATAATTGTTTAAAATAATTTTTGTTTCATCAACTGAATGATCTTGACTTGTTTGATTTGAAAGCATATTTCAAATTCATTGTGTTCTCTCTCTCTCTCATGTTAAGGCATTTTCAATGGGGTTCCTCTTCTTTCATTGAAAGTCCAGGTAACTGAACCTTAAAAGATCCAAAAAGCATTGTAAAACGAATGCGTATGAATTGAGTAACTTTTTAAGTCTTGTAAAAAGATATGATCGCTTGATATGATAAAATTTTATTTTTTAGTAATTTAAATATATACACTAATCAGCACATTAACACATTATATTCAGAAAACATGGACGCTTGTGTGTGTTTCGGGTTTGGAACAACATGAAGGTCAATAATTGAGAGAATGTTCATTTTTGGATGAGCTATCTGCTTAATTTCCTCTTTTTGCAGCTATGTAAAGATTTTTTAAAAGATAATTTTTTTTATGATCAAACAAAAAATAGCAATAAATTTAGGGATGCACCGAAATTTCGGCCACCGAAAATTTTCGGCCGAAAATGGCCTTTTCGGTTTTCGGCCGATAGACTTTTATCACCGAAACAACACGGCCGAAATGTTGTGATGACGCAAACAGAAACCGCGACGTGCACCTGCATAGCAAAGACCACGAGCTCCCCGCGACATTCACTTAACACCAGTGAGAACATTCTCTTCGTATTCCTTTATTCGCAGCACTAAAACGTCTCCTAACAAAGAGATTAAGACGGACCACGAAGTAAAAACAAATAAAAGTACAGTCTTATAGAGTCTGTTAGCACACGTCTCACTGAGATCTTTTCGGATCCTCTGCACTTCATCGCGAATGTGCTTGATCCGCGTTATAAAGACCATTACTTGGATGCGGAAATAAGTCAGCGCGCACGAGAAATGATCAAGGCCGCGCTGGATGAACCCGCGTGGAGACGGAGAAGCGCCAAGTGCAGGAGACAGATCAGAGCGCAGAAAAAAAGACTGGTCTCTGCACCAGATGAGTGGCATGCACCATCGTTGTCTGATATGTTCAGTGGAATTCTGCAAGAAAGTGCCTCAAATAATAATAATACGTTGGCTATTTTGTTCTTATACACACACACAAACATATATACATGTATAATATCAGATTGTAGCCATATTTATGCTAGATTTTCTGCTAGATTTCTGCTTTAATTTGATAAAAATGTTCATTTATGCCCTGGCCCTATTTAAATACACTCTCTCAAATATTTCTCAAATGTCAGGCAGATGAGAAGCTCAACTGCTCAACAGCTAGATGGTTATCTGTCTGAAGTCCCTATCCCCAGAAGTGATAACAGTCTTGTCAACTGGAGAAGTGATGCACTTTCTAGTCCTACATAGAAAAATTTCAAATGCACTTCACCTAAATGCACTTTGTTTTTATGAGAGAACTGTTCATTTTAAAAACCTTTCTGCAGCCAGTAGGCCTGTACATTATTATTAAATATACACATGAGTGGGATAAATTTTTAGTTTGAATTTAATTTTATACTGTGCATTGTTGCAATGTGCTTAATAAATATTTACATCATTTGTAATTATGTATTTTTATGTTTTTTTTATGTTATGTAATTGTAATTATCTTTGAAACTTTAATATTAATTTATGCAATTGCAATGTCTTAATTTTAGTAAAGTTAGTACACGGTCATAGCAATAAATGCAATGGTACTAATAATTGGCATAATTTATTTCGGGGTTTCGGTTTCGGTTTTCGGCCTTGGTTTTCTCTTTTTCAGTTTTCGGTTTCGGCCAAGAATTTTCATTTCGGTGCATCCCTAAATAAATTAGTTTGAAGTGACATGAACAAGTGTAAACATTGAACCAGTTTTCATTTATTGAGGAACGGCTCCTCTTATAAGGTGAACTAGGCAGTTGTCTGCAGTCATAGCACGCTCCTGCTTTCTTCTGATGTGAGTGTTGGGCTCAAACACATGGTGAGCCGTCTGCATCTGAGCAAGTGGTCAGCAGCTGTAATGCTGGCACAGTCTGAATGCTGCTTTATGTTTCCATTGAAATCACAGCATGCTGAGACCACTGCTGTGCTTTACTTGAATCCATGTAAACTTGATGTCTTTAAAGTCTAATTTGATATAGTAATGATATGCTTTACTCAATCCCCTAACGTCATGTTTATTCTGTGGCAGCTGCGTCGGTTCTTGAACGAGCAAACAGTGTTTGCGTTATTGATCCTTCACTGCTTTAGACAGTAGCAGAGAGTGGGGTAAGCTGTGCCACGTTTTATTGACTTGACCTCTAGTCAAGGAGAACTGAGAAAGAATCCCTCAGATACTTTAATGAAAATTGTTGTTGACAAGACTAATATGATGATATTTCCTGCATTTGGATGCAAAGCTCACTTTTGGTTGAGCCACTGGCATGTTCTAACGCACCGCTACCATTTTGGGAAAATAAATGAACAAACAAGATTGTAGAAGTACTTCTTAGCTTACTTTTAGATCTGAATACATTTGTTTTAACAACTCATTTTGTCTACTTCATAGGAACATTTATCCAACAATTTATTTAAACCATTTCTAGCATAAAATGTTTTCAGTTTCCATATCCTATATTACATCTTTCCCTATAGACCCCTTTTGCGCGGACATCACAGGTACGTCACGGCGCTAGCTGGAGGCAAAACAAACGGAAAACTGGAGGCGGCTGATACAAACCAACACAGGGTCGGCTACACAAGGAGCTTAAAATATCGTCTTGTTGTGTTGTTGGTTGCCAGAATCGACGGAGAACAGGCAATTTGAAATTAAAAAATGAAACTAATTGATATCTTGTTGCTCATCTCATATCATAGCTAACACAACAACATCACTAACACAACATCATGTTAGATAGCATAACTGTTAACAACAAAAGTGCTTTTTCCATTTTAATTCAATATGAAATGTGATCTTTCTAATCTGATATTAGCTACTCAACCAGCCATGCAAGTGCAGTTCGTCGTCAAGATGTAGTTGTTTCCTCTGTTTACAATGACTCAAGCCTGATACATGGTCGTCTTCTGTCCTTGGCGCTGGCTAGGCAAAACTTCGGATCGTACAACACAAAACTCGTCTGTTATATCTTTGTATTTTAAGTCTTGTACGTGACCATTCAGTACGTAGTTATACGCGTCTAAGGATTTATACGCTCGGTTTCTCTATCAGGTAAGTGTTGATGTCAAGCCACTCAATCGGAGGTAACGTTAATCCTGTCAGATCGTCCATCCAATGAGTGATTGTGTACGGGTCGACCAGTCTGGTTCCGTCCGTTAAAGTTAACTTTTTCAAATAACTATCGCGGTCCCGGACAGTGAGTTACCTTAAATATTCAGATAAAGCAGATATATTCAGATTTTATCCAGCCATTGTTAAAAAAAACAAGCTAAGAAAACTCGCTAACTACCGTTTGTTCAAGTGTTGAGGGGAATCTTTCTACCTCCAGCTAATCCCCGCCCACACAAATACGTCACCTTGTTTACCAACTGTAAAAGGGTCTATTATATAAAAGGTGAAAAACTGTATGTGAGATAAGTAGAATATACGAATTCATAGTATTAAGAAATATTAAAATAAAAAACAGCAGGCGAAAAGTACCTAGGTCTACTTCTGCTAAGATTTTGGCTCATTCTAATCATGATGCCAAAATTTTGACTTTGATATGATCCGTGACTGAAATATTTAAATACTTCTACTGGACTGATACCAAGACAAAAACATTAAAACCACAGGAAGAGTATTTGAATAAGCTAAAAGGATAAGAGGGCATGAGCTAGGGAAATATGACTAAAATCACATAGATTCAATTGTCAAACAGAAGGACGTCTATAGTAAAACTAAGACACAAATGAAATAAACAGTGTTTTTAGGTACAATAGGTCCATTTAACAGTAGCATTCAAGTAAAAGATAATACAGAAACTGGTTAAAGTAATCAAAATGTAAAAGTAAAGCACTGCATGGTCTCCATTGTTTGGCCTTGAATAAGCAGTTTTGAAAGAGTGTCACCAGAATCTAGCATTTTGAAAATGCAGCGGGGCCCTATATTCTGACCCTCATTATGTTTAACACTGAACTCTGTTGCCAGTTCAATGGTGTTTTTCTTATCTATCCTGTCCCCTGGCTTTTTTTCTTCTTGTGCTGTCTTTGTGTAAACCGTTATGTTTTTAGTTTTTTTGTATTCTCTTTACTCTCTGTGTCTGTTCTTACAGTTTTCCAGAATGATGCTGCTCTTGTGTTCTGTCTGTAGTTGTGTAACTAAGAATTATTCTGCGACCTGTCAGTGTTTGCTTAGCAGGTAACCTTGAGACTGCGCTGTAACGTTGATCCTGTGGTTAATGACTCCCAATGAGAAAAACACACGAGAAGATGAGCAATGCTCACGGACCTGCACTTTTAACCCAGCAGAGTAATCAATAACCATCAGAACTGAACTTTTACACAGATTCAGTGCATTTTCCACCATAATCAGTCAATGGATCAGCTTCCTGAAAACAGTTTCATTTTTCAGAACAACTAAGTATTCCTTTAGTGGTGTGAAAATAATTAACTGAGAGGCCTCGTTGATTGATTTGTCCGAGTCCGAGACACTGTGGAGCCAGTTCACTCAACATTTGCCTGTGACAGAGCTGTGGGTCTCTTCTTCATGTACCATATGTGATGTAGTGCTGCTCCATGAATATTTAAAACGTTATTGTTGTTCTTTCCTGGGAAACTCATTTGTGTGCAAATGAGGCTCATTGTAGAATTGTATAGAATATAGTATTGCAGATTCATAATTTCAGCATTTGTAATTCTATCATTCAGAATGATTCATGAATCTGTCTCATACTCACGCGTTATCAGTTATATAAATTAATGCTCATAATAGTCATAAAAGTGAATATAGGAGTTTTTTTTAAATACATTTTTATAAAAAAAAATGTTAATCAAAACATTATTCGTATCTAAACCAGAATGGTTCATTTCTAGTAAATGAGTGCTTATTTAAAAAGGGATGTTTGTGTACATTTTCCTGTGATCATGACACTGGCTTATTCTAGCTTGGAATTTTTTTTTTTTTTTGACACTTTTTTTTTTTTTTCCCCATTTAATTTTAAGATCCTGTCTAGAAATCTTTTCGTGCACTGTCTTTCAGCCATTGTCTGGGTACATTTTTATGACACTGCTTCCCTGAAATAGCCTCTTTTTTGTGCCATTACCATTTGCAAAATTCCTGCAGGTGTTAAACCTCACAGACAGCGTGAAAATAATCATCATCAGTGGAGTCATTCAGTGGATTCCCTCCCAAAGGCCTCTTTTCCTTCTTCCTAACCCTTCGCCAGACTGTAGTTGATGTATAACTAATGAAACGAAGAGACCGTATCTGAGCAAGCATCTAACCTGAAGGACCTCACTAAATCATTCACTTTTTACAGCGCATTTTGACCTTTCTGTGAAACGCTGAAACTGCAGCCCTCACACAAGCATCGTCCCGGCCCTGATACCCTTATAATTCGGTTTAGATTTAACACAGCTCCACGTCTGTTTGTTTTGTTTTTCCCGAAGCTCTGCGCTGTGTTCCTTTTACACCGGGTGGCATTTGGAGGTGGATTCAATCCCCTGAGCTCTGGAACCATTGCCATTTCCTCTCCCCTCACACCTGCCCCTCCCCTCTCCATTTGGTCCAGCCTGTTTCATCCGGGACCAGGGAACGCACCGCATGCTACACTGATGTGTGAACAGCCGTCACGCTTCACAAAAATTTACGTAATCCCAGTCTCTTCCCAACCATCGAGCCAGAATATACAGATTGCGCTGCCATGTACATTTTCAAAAAAAGCTGAATCGAGGGCATATCCAGTGGGAGACGACAAGATGATGCAGATGAAACATGTTTTAAATAGCTGTCTCCTCTGACTCCGAGTGCAGATGTGGATGAGAGTGACTTGTATGCTGAAGATTTGCATCTAGTTTGCAGTAGATACACATAAGCCTCTTGTTCCTCGATGCCCCGAGTGAGGGACGTGAGTTATCGCGCACCACTGATGCATACTGATACGCTGTGATTGAGTTTTCAGGTGATGAATACACTGATGCGAGCGATTAGGGCAGATATGCGACACACAGGATCAGCGTGTTATCTGATACACACCGTACACAAGTCCTGTCAGCGAGGAGCTGAACATTACCGGACAGGTTGTGACAGCACTACTATACCTACCATCCCTCTACCTGATGGGGCGGAGGTGTGGAACAGATGAACCGAGGCCCCCGATGGAGGGGGGCTCAGCACACACTCACACACTGCATTAAACCCTCAAATTCGGTCTCTCAATGCATTCTGAATCATTCACACCAGCAGTTGTGGTACTGCCGCTCACACTGTCCTGGGAAACACTGAGGGGGAGGGGGGCGAGAAAGAGAGTGGGCGGCGGGTGGGGTTGAAGTGTGATGCTGAAAGCCTGCTGAGACGTGGTGACAGCATATGTTGTCTTCATAGAGACCCTCAGTGAAAGAGAAATGGTGGTGTGTGTGTGAGAGTGACTAACTAAAAGTAGCATTTTTAAGATGCCTCTGAACTCTGCATTATCGACTGTGCTCGGTTTAAAAAAAAAAAAAAAGCTATATTGTCCATTGTTTTTTGAGTTCCCCTGCTTGCTGTTATGTCATTATTGTTAATTATTTCTTGTGTTGTGATGTTTTTTTCAAATTTACATTACAGTCCTGACTTACATGTATGCCATCCAAAACGTCTTGATTCATTCCACTGATACATTTGGTCCAAAATGACCCTCTCTCATTTGTAGCAAGGGAAAGTCTTGATTCATTGTAGTGAATGGGGTTGTTTTAAATGGTTCTATCTCCCTCTCTCTCTCTGTCTCATATGTATCACTCTAAAGTCCAGCTGCAGAGATCTTGCTTCCTTGCTGTCTATCAGCGTGTATGTTTTATGTCAACATTTCCTCTGGTAATCCCATGCTTACACTGCTTCGAGTCAAGTTGTTTCCCCTTTTCACTCTACAGAAATGTCCCGAGTCACTAACTTGACCACAGGGGAAACTCACAGACCTGTTACAGTGTTTCTTAGGGATTTTTTTTACAGTGGGCGAGCAACTGCAATCCCTCTGCCAAACACTACATACAAAACAAAAATCTGTATCTTTAACTACATTCTCTCACAAATTTGCAGTCAGGGAGTCATTTAACTTAAATTCAGTAACTTTAATTTGTTATAAGCAGTCTTTTTGACTGATTTATTAATCTGAATTTTTTTGTGTGTGTTGCTGCATTAAGAAAGGCATGTTTTCTGTCAATTATCTTTTTATTATTTTGTGGTACGCACTGTTTTATCTCATTACATTCAGTTCTGATAATCTCCCAACCCAGGTTTTCTTTTGCAGTGGAGCTTTAGATTCAGCATCTTCACTGTGTCTCTGCTGAATAGCAGTGCAGGAAACACTAAATTCTGTTCAGTGACTACATTTCCGAGTAACTGCCCCAGCTACACCCTGACTGTTTTTTTACACAACAATACCTAAATACTTCCAGTGCTGTGTGAAAATGACCACACATCCTCTGATCCCACATGTTATCTAGTAAAAAAAAAAAAAAGAATAACTCATGTGATTGCATTCAGCCTTAAGAGTGAGATCTTAAAACTGTCAAAAAATAAGTCTCAGGAGCTTGAACACACTTGGACCCACCGAACCTTTGTTATACTTGGCTGTGTCTCAGTAAATTTGGAGCTGTGCTAAAGCATGTGCTGTAAAGCTGAAAGTACACATCTCAGACCTTTAGTTATTATACTTTAGGGGTTGTTTATTTTTTCCTCTTTTTATATATATATAGCAAATATTTTAATTGACCCTTACAAAAAAAAAAACGTGTGTGTATAAATAAATACATTAATAAATAAAACAGTAAAAGGTAATCAAAATAGTAATTCAAATATAAAAAAGGTGCAAAAGCATTAACTATTCCAAAGGTACAAGTATTTAGGGCAATGGTCCAACATATAGTGCCATTGCGCAATTGGTGTCCCGAGTTTGAATCCTGGCTCAGGGACATCTCCCCCGATCCTGCCCCCCACCTTCTCCCTCTTCACTTCCTGTCATCTCTATGCTGTCCTATAACAACAAAAACTGTACCTTTTTTTTTTTTTCTCCTGAAAGTGCAGTATAAACCGCTATATAATGTTACCATGCTGACATTTAAGCCAAAAGATGTCACAACAATTCTATGACCTAGTGTCAAGGCTGTGTTGTTTTAACTGTTCATGAGAATGATCTCTTTCTCTCTCTCTCTCTCTCTCTCTCTCTCTCTCTCTCTCTCTCACTCTCTTTTCCTGTTTCTCCTTGTGTCCATGTAGTGTGGAGGAGATGAGAATCGAGTGGACAGCAGGACAATCTATGTAGGACATCGGCCATGTCCAGACACAGAGGCCTTCATCCCCTCTAAATTCTGTGACAACAGGATTGTGTCCTCCAAGGTAACTTCTGGTTTTTGTTATACTTCACCTCATCACGAATCTGAAAGCACGAACTGGGCCATTGCTTAACCTCCCTGTTGTGTAATCAGATCACACAGAGCCTGTTTGTAATTTTCTTTAGCTCGTAATTAGCAAGTGTTGTTTTATGCCATGGCAACTGCACTGCAGCATTAACACGTAAGAGATGTGTGTTAGCAGCAGCATGTGGAGAGTATGGCATCTCTCGAGTCCTGGTGTTCAGCCACCTGTTCCTCCAGGTGTGAAGAGACTGTTGGGACCCTTCTACTTAGAAAGTCCTTCCCATTTTCTCTTTTTTCCTGTGCTCTTTCATAATTAGTTCTTCACAAACTGATCTTAGCACCCCCCTTCCACCCCACGAAACTCCCTAATTTGCCTGTCAGAGCAGTGCTTAAGATCCGGCTGATAAATACATAGTTGCAATTAATGCTCAAGTGTTCGGGGTGGTTGACTCTGCCCCCCCTTACTCTTGTGGGACTTCCTGAATCTCATCATTCAGTCGATAGATGAGGAGTATTTTAAGATACAAAAGGAAGAAACAAGGGAGTAAGATGTAATAGATTTATCAGACCTGTGGTTGTGCTGTGGTATCCGGTGATCAGTTCCTCTCTTGCATGAGGATCGAAACACTCTTTAATTACCTGCACTGAGATGTTTACACTTCTCTATGCAACCACTTTGCATCTTCCCCCTTCAAACTTAGCATAACCTTTTCTCCATGGTATCCATGGGATCCCATTTTTTCCTCTAAAATTGGTCCAGACCTGCCACAAATTCTCGAGTTCACCCCGGTATAACATCTGCTGTTAGAAATGACAATGTATTCCCTTTTATCTTATTGCAGGTGCCACAAACTGCACTCTTTCACTTTCTTCACCCATGGTGATCCATTATTTAGCAGTGATGGTTATATTAGGTGGCAATAGCGGTCCACATTCCAGTTATTTTTCTGTCTCTTTTTCTTTTTTTTATCTCCTCTCCAACATTATTCAGTCAGTATTTGCATTTATTTTCAGTTGTATAGCTGAGTTTTTGGCATATTGGACATTTGAAATTCAACACAAAAGAGTGAATTTTTAGTGTATTATATTTTATGGAATAATACAGCTTTATATATATATTTTTTTACGATATTACACATGTATTATGAATTTCTGTTAAATATTATTGTGTATGTATGTATGTGTGTGTATATATATATATAGTGCCTTGAAAAGGTTTTTGCCCCCTTATTTATCCTTACAACTTGGATAGGTGACAAATTATTTGTCAGGGAGTGTAGGAACAACAAATAATGACTTCATTTGGAATCAAAAGTGGCTTATATGAAAGGCAAAGGCCATTAGATTACGCTTATTTTACCGAAATAAAATCTTATTACGCCTTGATTTTTAATTGGGACAGAAAGGAAAGACTTTGCTCAGACAAATGTCTTGTCACATCTTTAGAGGATTCAACCAATCACATATTAGACCATCACCTGTGACAAATACTGTAATTAACACATTCTCAGGTGTGTAGAAGAAGAACCCCAGCACATCCAACCTTCATTTGAAATGCATCCTGACCTCTGACAGCGTGCCAAAGATTCAACCACAGACCAAAGTGCTGATCATCCAGAGCCTGAAGACCAAGTCTACTGCTGAGGTAGCAGACATATTTAATGTTTCTAAACATCAAGTGGAGAGGATAAGAAAAAGATTTGAAGAAACTGGTGAAGTTCATGACAGGCCCAGGTCAGGCAGACCCCGTAAGACAACTGTTCGAGAGGACCATTTGTTGGTTAGACAGTCCTGGGCCTGCCCTTTTTCAACTGCGGCAGAGCTACGTAAGAGCTGGTCACCAGAAACCCCTGCATCTACAAGAACATTTTGTTGATTCTCTCACCCAGTGGTCTCAATGGTTGAATTAGTGCTCAGAAACCAGCATTAAACAGAAGACAACTAAAAAATTGTGTTGCATTTGCCAAAGCCCACAGCTTGCAGGAAGGATGGACTGTGGAAAAGTGGCAGAAGGCTGATTTTTCTGATGAATCATCTATTGAACTTCATCCCAATCGTCGCAAATACTGCAGAAGACCTATTGGAACCCGCATGGACCCAAGATTCACACAGAAAACAGTCAAGTTTGGTGGAGGACAAATTATGGTTCATCATTCAGTCATTCAAAATCATTCAGTATTGGGGCATGTGAGAGATCTGCAGAGTGGATGGCAACATCAACAGCCTGAGGCATCAAGATATTCTTGGTGCCCATTACATTCCAAACCACAAGAGAGGGCATATTCTTCAGCAGGATGACGCTCTTTCTCATACTTGAGTCTCCACATCAAAGTTCCTGAAAGCAAAGAAGGTCAAGTTGCTCCAGGATTGGCCAGCCCAGTCACCAGACATGAACATTATAGAGCATGTCTAGGGTAAGATGAAGGAGGAGGCATTGAAGATGAAACCAAAAAATCTTGATGAACTCTGGGAGTCCTGCAAGAATGCTTTCTTTGCTCTTCCAGATTACTTAATTAAAAAGTTATTTGAGTCATTGCCGAGATGTAAGGATGCAATCCTCCAAGATCATGGGAGTCATACACAATATTAATTATTTTTCCACTTCACCATGATCAGTGTACTGTTTGAGTACACGAATTACTCTGGGATATTGGTTTATTTTAACTTGGATGGAGTGTCAGCCACGTTAAAAATGTTAACAGCTTAAGTAATTTGTGGATAAATGCTTATTGGAGATGCACACCGTTTCAAACTATTCAGTTCGATTTGGTGAACTGGTTCAAGAAGAACCAGTTAAATCAAATTATTTGTTCGCGAACCGGATATCACTAAACTGCTTTTTTTTTTTTTTTTTTACTCTCTCTCACAACAGACATGGAAGAGAAGACAATGCTGAATAAAGTAGTAATTTTTGGACCAAAATGTATTTTCGATGCTTCAACAAATTCTAACTGACCCTCTGATGTCACATGGACTACTTTGATGATGTTTTTATTAACTTTCTGGACATGGACAGTATACCATACACACAGTTTCAATGGAGGGACAGAAAGCTCTCGGATTAAATCTAAAATATCTTTAACTGTGTTACAGGTTTCGAACGACATGAGTCATTAATAACATAATTTAAATTTTTGGGTGAGCTAACACTTTAAGGTTAGTGTTCATGATTCAACAATAAGAAAGAGACTGGGAAAAACTGCATCCGTTGGAGATTTCCAAGGCAAAAGCAATTTCTGACTAAAAAGAACACAAAGGCCCTTCTCACATTTGTCCAAAAATATCTTGATCACTGATCTGATGTCGTTGTACCTGTGATGATAATGGCAGAGAGGCAGTGAGACAAGGAAGCCTCTGCTCTTCTCCATAAAAGCACATGAAGGCAACCTTAGTTACATCTTGATTACTTTAGGGGAAACATTCAGTGGACTGATGTAGGTGCTGTGTGGTATATCAAGTTTGTACAATATACTGATATTTTTTTTATAAGCGATTTGATATGAGGCAATACTATTTATATCGATATACAATAGTTTAATAAAAGCGCATCTGAAAATATAGGCAGGACACAGACTGAGTTGCTGTGGAGAATGTGCTTTATCCAATTTCTTCTTAACATGTGACAAGCTTCATATTCAGGCTTGGTAAGACATAGTTTATAGTTTTGTTTTGCAGTATTTTAAGTGGCTCTGCCCATCTCAGACAGTCTCGACATATTCTCAGACAGAAAGGCTGCATGTGCCTCTGACTGAGACACAGGCTATTCACTATGTTTAATATGTTTGAGATATGCTGTCTTCCTGCATAACTTACATATCACAGGTATATCCTCCATCTGTAAATGTTAGAAAGCCATGGAAATATTAAAAAAAATTTGTCATAAGTGCATGAGCCTTCTGTTCTGGGATTCTCGGCTAAACTTCATTGAACGAGCACCGTTTTTCGCCTGCGTGCCAAACAGACAGAGCTCAATTACATAGGAGCGCTATAATTATAATCACAAGTAAGGCTATTTTTATGATAGCACTGACTGTAAAGAGACTGCAATGGAATAATCAAAATAGCCAAACAACTCGGTGCTTTTGTTCTCATTTTTAGTTTAGTGAATTTAACTTCTGCTTTATTTTTTATTATAAAAGCCTTATTTTTGTATTTAGATTGTAATATTACAATTTTAGATTGAAATGTGATTTTAACCATTTTACATAATATAAAGGCTTACATGGTTGCATTAACTTTATTTGTTTTGATAGCTTTTAATATGTATCGTTTTGTTGGACAACATTGGGCGGTAAGAGAAATAAATAGATATTAAACGCAGATTTTTATTTATACAAATACAAAAAACGAAAATACCTACATATATATTTGATATTGCAAATCGGCCCAAAATATAGAGATATGATTTTTTGCCCATATCGCCCAGTCCTGGACTGATGCGACAAGTTAAACATTTAAGAAGGCTTGTGTCCCAAAACCAAAAATCAACGCAGCATTTCATAAATAGAACATCATACCAAAAAAAAAAAAAAACGGGAATGTGGCAAAAACTTTTTCACAGCACTGTATATACAGGTGCTGGTCATATAATTAGCATATCATCAAAAAGTTGATTTATTTCACTAATTCCATTCAAAAAGTGATATTTGTATATTATATTCATTCATTACAAACAAACTGATAAATTTCAAATGTTTATTTCTTTTAATTTAGATGATTATAGCTGACAACTAAGGAAAATCCCAAATTCAGTATCTCAGAAAATTTGAATATTACTTAAGACCATGCAAAGAAAGGATTTTTAGGAATGCGGCGTGGCATGGAGTCCAGTCTATGGCACTGCTCAGGTGTTATGAGAGCCCAGTTTGCTCTAATAGTCAAAATTAAAAGAAATAAACATTTGAAATATATCAGTCTGTGTGTAATGAATGAATATAATATACAAGTTTCACTTTTTGAATGGAATTGGTGAAATAATCAACTTTTTGATGATATTCGAATTATATGACCATCACCTTTATGTGTGTGTGTATATGTATGCATGCATGTATGTATGCATGTATGTATATATAATTTACTAACTTGCACTTATTCTCTTGCTAAAAAGTTTATTTAAAATGGTGAAGTCACAGCATCAAAATATAAAACACTTTCCTGTTTGTATTAGATTCAGCCTTATTTGATGTTAACTCTCATTCATGAGCTAGTATGCTTCTGCTGTTGTGTTCATTTCCTAAAAGAGAGCTGAATAAATAGTGAGCCAGTGCCAAACGGGTCATGTGGCAGGTTCCCCTTTCTGGGGTTCACCGAATGAAGCGATAAGTTGCTAATCCAAATCAATGTAATAGCTGCAAGCCCAGAGAGCTGCCGCTCGGTCACACACATCAGAGAGCTCCAGAGCTATTGAAGTCTCAGCTCCCTCTCCCAGAAAAGCACAAACACAGGAGCTGATGAATATTGGATGCATTTAATCCTTCCTCCTGCTTTTGATCAGGATGTGGGTTTAGACTCACATCGCTGTAAATGAATAGTTCAGTTAAAAATAAAAAAATTCTGTTTGATTTTGGAGAAAAGTCCTTTCTGTCCGGATAATGAAAATGAATTGGAACTGAGATGACAAAAAAGCACCTTAAAAGTAATTGACATGACTTGTGTGCTATATCACAAGTCTACTGAAGCCATTAATCGTTTTTTTGTGAAGTATAAACAATGACACAATTTCCATTTTTGGATGAACCATCCAAACCCTATTTAAAACCCTTTTTGCAACTTTAAATAAAGTAATTGACAGCTTGTTGGTTTTAAGCTTGTTACTGTTTGACACCATTTTTTTTTCTCATTTCCTCAGTACACAGTGTGGAACTTCCTGCCAAAGAACCTATTCGAGCAGTTTAGAAGAATTGCTAATTTTTACTTCCTCATCATATTCTTGGTTCAGGTAAGTGAGGTCATTTGATTAGTCATAAGCATTTGTCATCCCCAGAGAGACATACTTTGTGTCTCTGTGTGTGTGTGTGTGTGTGTGTGTGTGAGAGAGAGCGAGAGAGAGAGAGAGAGAGAGAGAGAGAGAGAGGGAGAGGATACAAGTGTGTTTATGTGTGACTCATAGCCTGGCTGGTTCTTCCCCGTGCTGATCTGATGTCATTGGACCTGTGATGATAATGGCAGTGAGCAGGAAAGCCTCTGCTCTTTTCTTCATAAAAGCACATGAAGGCAACCTTAGTTAAACTAGTGAGTGGAACCATGTTAACAGCTGATGTCGTTTACGCAAATGTGTGTATTTAATAAAGGTTAATGGTGGATTGCTGAAGAGCTTCTAGTCTTGTCGGTGTCAGGTTCAAGAGGAGTGAGAATTGAAAGACACGATTTGACAACTGACTCGGCAACATTTTATTTCTATTTTGTATAAGTGTGAGATTGATGCTAATTATGATTGTGTCCAAACCTGCAAATGCTGCGATCTCAGGCAGTATGGGGTTAAGGCAGCATCAAGGCAATATTGTTCAAAGGTTTGGGCTTAGTATCAATTTGAATGGTTTGAAAGAAGTATCTGATGCTCACCAAGGCTACATCCATTTAATTTAACAATACAGTAAAATAAAAGAAAATCCTGTTGAAAAATTAAATTGAAATTAAAACTGTTTTATATTTTAATATATTTCAAAATGTAATTCATTCCAGTGATGGCAAAGCTGAATTTTCAGCGTCATTACTTCAGCCTTCAGTTTCACATAATCCTTCAGATATCATTCTAATGTGCTGATTTGCTGTTTTAAAAAAATCTTATTATTATCAAAAAGATACCAAACAAAAAGACTTTGAAACTCATGTTTGAAATATAATTGACTGTTGTCTGAAAATATAAAAAAAGCATCTGACAGATCTTTTGAAATCAGAAAATTCTTAGATACATTTTTTAAAATTTAATTCATGATCCAGATTCTCAGTTAAATAAGCCTTGTAAATTATATGAATGAAATATAGATCGTACAGACTTGACATTATATGCTTAAGATGACTGAAAAAAAAGCCGCCTTAGTCACTAACTAAACATGGCACGGTCATTCTATTTTATCCACAGCCTATACACGTGCATCTCACAGTAAATCTAAATGTGCATCCATGTTGTGATGTGTGTGTGTGTGTGTGTGTGTGTGTGAGAGGGAGAGATCCCCAGGTGTTTGCCCGATTCTGGCATGCATCTGACATGCCTTAACTAATCCTGCTTTTCTCTGGAGGGGCTCCTTATGCTCTCTGACTAGCTCTCCCCACGCAGCCCAGTATTATAACAGCACAAGGGAGACAGACACGCACACCTGTCACACAAGAACTGCGCTTGAATCACCAGCCTCCAAATAGATCCGCATGATTCTCTTGAGGCCCATTGTGAACGCACCATCGTCTTATGCCCAGTTCTGTCTCCCTATGCCATTTTTCTGTTCTTCACCCCCTCTCTATTCCTCATTTCTTTGTTCTCCCCCTTCTCTCTCTCTCTTTCTCCCCCCTCCCTGTATGCCTCTGCAGCACAGCACTGCTGACGTCAGCAGCCAGGAAGCCCTCTGTAGTTCTTTTGAGCCACAAATAGACACTGACTGATAAAAAAGCACCAGTACTCTAAAAATAGCACTGCGTGCCTTCGCCGGAGTCCTGATGGGAAAAGAGAGATGCGAGGACGGAGGAGAGGAGAACAGAGGAGGGGAGGAGTCAAGGGGGATCTCTGTCTCTCACACGCACATTTTGACACACATTCTGCTGGAATGTTCTAAATACCTGTGTGTGTGTGTGTGTGTGTGTATGTGTGTGTGTGTGTGTGAAGGCAGAAGAAGAGATTTCTCTAACAAGCACTCAGTGTTCAGCCGAGTGGAAGTGTGCTTAACCATAAAGAGGAAATTAGTGCATAATGTGAAATAAGAGGATGTTTTTGGCGCATGTATCTTAGTCAGAGTAGTCAAATGTGAGGGATGAAAGGAAGTAGTACATACATGTACAATATGATTCATTGATTCTTTATTTTGAACTCTTCAGGATGTTAATTTTAGTTATTTAAAAGCACATGCAGAGTCAAACATAATGCTTCTAAATGTTGTGCCACATTGTAATGCTGCTAAAATGAAACGGAAGAACATCTGCAGTGGCATCAGTAACAAAAAACTCTAGTTTTACCGCAGGACTCCGATTTTACAATAGACTTGAAGTGGTGACCCAACAACCAAAACCTTTCACCATACAAAAATGCATGCATGACTTATTTTAGTGCTGTCAAACTATTAAGTGTGATTAATCTCATCCAAAATAAGTTTTTGTTTACATAATGTTTATGTACTGTGTATATTTATTCTTTATATTATATATAAATACATACACATACAGTATGTATTTTGAAAATATGTGTGTGTATATATTCATATAATTCATATAAAATATATTCATATAATTTATATATAAATGTCATATATAAACGTAACATTTTTCTTAAATATATACATGCATGTGAGAGCATTTATATACATAAATAAACACAGTACACACACATATCATGTAAACAAACTTTTATTTTGGATGTGATTACTTGTGATTAATCGTTTGACAGCATTACTTATTTTATTGCACAATATAGTTAGTTTCATTTCATTATTTGGATGTAGGCTGTCTGAGACCAGAACAGAACAACAGAACAGATTTGTGACCCAGCAGTTGAGGAAACCGTGGTTTACAGTACTGTGCAAACACACACACGGTTGGAAGCCTGATACATTTAACAGCCAAGGACAAAAAGTCTCAAACCGACATTATGAATTCCATGAACTGTATATTTAACAGTCGTAGGAATCCCATTTTCCCACTCAAAATGAACATTTATTATCTGTGCAGTTTTATGTCACTGAAAACAAGATCTCTGCTTTTTGACAACAGAATTGAATGTCTCTGTGATGCACTGACTTAGAATCATATTTCTGTTGGCAGATGAGAGCTGTAGTACAGCTTTTATGCACTGAATTTGCCAATAGGTCACTAACTAATTAGGGGCCAAGCACCGAAGGTGCGTAGGACCCTCTTGTTTTTGTTGGCGTTCTTATTATTATTATTATTATTCTTCCGACTGGGCGTCTATGGCAGCCCATAGAACCGAATGCGGGAAAGTTGTAATGGTTTGACATTTTGATAGAGGACAGTGCCAACATTAAGTACACCAATTTTGGTGTGTCTAAGTCAATCCCTCTAGCGCCACCAACTGTCCAAAATTTCACTTTAATTTTGTTAATAACTTTTTAACCCTAAGGCCAATCAACAAAATTCTTTTTTCCTCTAATTTCTGAGCTCATGCCGATTCGATTGCACCCTACGAAGTCATTTCCGTCATAGAAATATGACCGCCATTTTGAATTTCTTTAAAAACCTACTTTTTCGAACTCGTCCTAGACGGTTTGTCCGATTCACACGAAAATTGAACCATATCATCCTCAGGCAGTGCTGACCAAAAGTTATGCAAATCAAATTGATTCGTCAAACCGTTTTTGATAAACGCTCTAACAAATTTTATGTAGTGCTTACAAAAACAGTCGTAAGGCTGTATCTCGGCAACGACTTATCCTATTCAGACCAAACTCGGTACATGTCATAACAAGCATGACATGAGGCAACATGCTGTGATTGGGCGCAGCGCCACCTACTGATCCGGAGATATGAAAAACTGCTATTTTTGCTTATAACTTCTGAACAGTTTGTCCAAAAATCATAACATTGGTCTTGTTAGATTCAGGGCAACATGCCGAGTCGACTGATATCCAATTTGACCATTTCGGCCATTTTGACTGTCGGCCATTTTGAATTTTGTGCTAAAATGCTGTATTTTAAGAACGCATCAGCAGATTGTTACGAAACTTGGTATGGTTCATCAGCACAATGTCCTGAAGGAGTGTGAGAAGTTTCAAAACAGCGCCACCTAGTGGTGATCTTCTTTTTTTAAATGCTTATAACTTTGGGTGTGGTTGACTTATTTTCACGAGACTCATCAAATTGGACTCCTGAAACCTTACCGAGTCCTATGATACCAAACATGCTAGGTTTTGCCTTTCGGTTTGTGTAGCGTTGTGATTTAGCGCTTAAAAAACATTTGGCTATATCTTCGAAACCGCTTGTCTGATCGAGACGAAACCACCGTCAGAAGTTCGGAAACATAGGTCGATAGCTATACACCAATGCCCAAATGCCAAAATATTGATAGTAAGGGGTAGTAATATTCAATCAAAGTCAAGAGTCAGTCATTTTTTACGTGCTTTTTCATATAAATGTCTATAACTCTGAAGTGAATTGAGATATTTTCACCAAAATTGACACACATATGTATGGGCTCACTCTGAGCACACATAAAAAAAATGGTGGGACTGAGCCTCTTGGTGGCGCTATAATAGAACAAAACATGAAATTCTCATTGACTTCAATACAGTTTTGTGAAATAAAATGCTATACTAAACAAATGCATTGGTGTAATATTACGAAACTCAGAATGTGCCAACAACACCATCCCCTGAAGGTATTCAAAATATTTTGAAACAGCGCCACCTAGTGGTCAAAAGTTATAACTCAATTTACGTAAAGGCTAATAACTTTTGAATAAATCTGGCTATTGACATGACGCTGGTCTTTGTAGATTCCTTGGGTCAAGTCGAGAACATAGATACAAAGTTTTCCTTATTTGGCTGAACTTCCTGTCCGCCATTTTGATTAATGTTGAAAACCTACTTTTTCGAACTCCTCCTAGACCGTTTGTCAGATTTTCACCAAATTTGACGTGGCTCATCTTCAGAAAATGCTGGCAAAAAGTTATGGATTTCGTGTCGACATACGAAACGGTTCTCATTTAGCGCATCAACAAATCTGCTTGAATGGTGCCAAAATGCATTTGAGGCTGTATCTCTGCAAAGCTTTGACATATTTGCACCAAACTTTGTATGTGTCATCGACACCTCACACTGACCGTTCCAAACTAATTTGGTAACAGCACCACCTATTGGTTACACGTGATAAGCGAATAAATCCTATTACTAGTTGTTGTGTTGATTGTTTTCAAGCCATTTTGCCTAAAATAATCTTAAAACTGTCTAAATTACTCATTCCTGCCGTTCGTCTGAAGCTTGCTTCTGTAGTGCTTGGCCCCGTTATTGCTGCTTGCAGCTATATTTTCCCATGCTTTTACTGAAAAATTAAGTGGCTCAGTGTTTTAGAATAGAAAATACAGTGCAACAACAGTTATCAACCTTTTTGTGACCATTGTTCATATTTCAAGATTAATGATATCAATATTTTCTATATTTTCTCTTGTTTTTCTTCCGTTTTTTTTTTTTTTTTTTTTTTTTTTTTTTTTTACTGCAACTTGTAACATTGATGTATTTCATTATATCATTAAAATAAAAATGTAATATACTCTGCTGAAATTAACCACAATTCATTTTGTAGTTCTAGAATATTCTGTAAGTTTATCAATAAAAACAATAAATATTCAGGGGTGAAAAAAAAATTTAACTTATATATATTTTTAAGCATTTTGATTAAGTTTTTCACACTGCGGCTCCCTGAAAATTTGCTGAGGCTCCCAGTGGGCCCCAACCCCCGGCTGAGAAGACAGTATGTTATTTTAAGATTGTATGTTATATTGGTTCCTCTCAGTCTCATTTTCACATGCAGCCAATTAAGTTGTGACGTCTAGTCTCACGAAAGGTCTGTGTTGGTATTTAGTATCTCACAGGTTGTGTGTCTGCCTCTGTAAGGTGTTTCGACGGTAATTGATGTGTTCAGCATTAGCTTTGGGAATTGGCTCTCTTGAGGCAGCGGTTAAATGGATGGTGTTTTGCGTCTCTGCAGTGGAACTAGCGAGGTGGGTCTGGCAGTGATGGGTGGGGGTGCTTCGTATGAACGTAAAAATGACGAAGGGGCAGCACTTCATCAGAGAACTCACTGTATTTCATTACAGCTGCTGATGAGCTGTATTAGTGGTGCTGTCTGTTACTGAGCGATCCAGGGAAATAAACTCCCATTGCAGGCATGTGTGTGTAGGTATGTGTGTGTGTGTGTGTGTGTGTGTGTGTGTGTGTGTATTAAAAACAGAAAGCAAAGGAAAGCATACTGTAGGACAGACCGTCCTCTGCATTTTGGGACACATCTCTCTTAATATTTTTAATCGAGTGGGAAGCCACAGTGGGCTTTATCCAGATGGGCCTTTATCAATTTATTAAATCCAAAAAATATGTGTGGGGCCGCTGGCCCCCACAACATCCATCACTTGCAGGAGCCACGAGCGCATTAGAGCGCTTTCTGCTGACTGAATCCCAGACTCAGCCCTGGCTTCCATGGAGAAGGGTCAGTATCAGAGAAAAAAGAAGAAAGAGAGAAGAAACCCCACCTGCTACAGGGAAAACCAGGAGTGGTACTCACAGCTGTCAGATGCTTTCTTTGGTGTTTTTCGAGCTTCTGTTACAAAAGTACCTTTCTGAACTGCTGAATTTGTTAAACTTGCTGTCATTTACTCACACCTGTTCTTCCAAACCTGTATGAAAATGTTATGGTACTGTAGGGGAATTTACAGTTAAGACCCAAGGACCAGATATGTCGCAATGAAGACCAGGACTCAGAGATGAGTTCAATTAATAATAATAATTTTACTTGAAGAAAATAGTTTGCAATTTCATCAGCAGAAGTCAGCTTCAACACTCTCGAAGGAGTTCGCAGGCCGCCCCCCGTACAATACAAAATCAAGCACAGTTATACCCTGACAGAGGATACTAATTGCGTCAATACATGAGTCAACAAAATTCTGATTGGTTCCAAAACCTAGATAAACTCTCCAAAGACGTATATCTGATATGCTGGACACTGGCAGTTGATAGTTTGTCCTGGGACTGTCTGAGCTTCTCCCTGTACAGACAGATACTAACACACGTACACAGAGAACTTATCTAAAATTCAAGGCTTTCTAGCACTGGCGAGTGTCTTATCATTACGGTTGGATACACACACATAATATGTGGACATTAATCTTGAGGAAAAGAAATACAGCACACATAAGGTTACACATTTCACTCTTGCTATAACTTGATTAATAGTCAAACAAGAAATCATGTAATAAAATAATTAATATCAGTATGAAGGATATGGCAAATCGGCATCCACTCCTTCAGTCCCCCGTTTTAGATCAATGTGGGGTCTAATACCCCACATCTGGTCTAATAAATGAGGTCAGGTGTCGTTGTGATGCATGCTTAGAATGCAGGCTGTTGGTCAACTTAAGCAGGTGCATATACTTAACATCTCTGGTACTGGCTGACATTTCTAGTAATAAACACATTATTTTGTACAAAATACTTCCCATAATCATTCTTACTTCCCATATACATTCATCTACTTACTTAATCCCACAATATCGCCACTTGCACTAGTCTTTCTTCACATAATGTCTTTTCCAGTGAATTATTCTGTGTGTCCCTCTACCTGGAAAAGTGTCCTCCATCCATATATACTTTCATCAACATATCTTTGTAAATACCTCTCTTCCTACTACAGCTACTTCACACTTACCCTCTAAAACAAAACATTTATCTAACAGCCTTAAGACTAAATTTGCATATTCATTAACCAGATTTAACAAATCATTAAAGAAAACCGCATACACTATAACCAATTCATTTTTTTTTTAAACCCTTAAGAAGGATATTTGCCTTATTTGTTTTCTTTTAGCATGTTTTATACAACTATGATGAATTTTAGTTAATTTGGTCATATCTTAAAATAAACTCATTACAATAAACGTATATATATTATTCTCTGGAAGCCGGGCTAAATGAATAACCACTGTTATTGCATTCCTGACATATGTCAGACCCTCAGTCACCTCACAGATACCAAATATAGACATTGCTTATAACCTAAATCCCAGTAAAGATACCCTTATTTCATGAAAATCTATAATTTTCCCCATCAATGGTACAATTATAGAGATTGATTATCTATTTTACCCTTTCATTCCAAACTTGGTGTTAAAAACACAAAATTAAACAAACCAAAAATAAGTAAGATCAATATTGAGCCATCTTAAAAAAAATTAAAATAATCATAATCATAATTTCCTCGAAAACCTAGAGCAGTTCCTAGTTTATTACTTAATAGCCCTTTTATTAAGTTTTAGTTTCACCACGAATCCATTTGCAGTCATCATAGTTCACATGCTGTTTAAACATATATTAACCATTAACCCAAACTTGTCATTGTTAACAACATTTGATCAAAATTACATTTTAAGTATCGAAGTGTCTAACTTCAAAAATACACCTAACCTATCCACTTATTGTCATGCATGTATTTTATACCAGGACATTACTGTTAACCATACTCATTGCCTTATCATTACCTTTTTTTTTTTTCAAATGCAAATCTTGTCAATTTTCATACCATATTACTGTACTCAGACTATATTAATGACACATTCAGAAGCAAATCCTCAATACCTCGTATTAAGTCAATTTAGTTCTCACTGTTTTGTCAGTTAGAAATGCTTACACATCAGCTACGAGATCAATGTCTTTAAAACCCTCGTTCATGTTTGTCAATTGGTAGTGATATTTATTTACTCATAAATTATTATAAACTAAAAAAAAGCACACAGATTTCCCAATACTATTACTAAATGAACAATACTATTACTTAGTTCTAAACGCCCAAATATTTATTAAAGAGACATCCTCAGTTTCTGTAAATCTGTATTGAAACAGTATACATTATCAAAAAGCCCTGTCAGTGTTCACAATATTAATTTGATTTGACCTGACAGGTGTTCATAAGCAGCTCCATAGAGCCTATTACAATTGTTTTGTTCAAACTAAATTTATTATTATTATTTATTTTATTTTTTTGCTGTGCTATTTCAATTAATTCAAACCTCTTGTTATGGATTTGCTTCATTAAGGGCTATCCACACGTTTTTGTTCAACTTATCTCTGTTCTACATAAACCACTACATAAAGCTTTTGCACTATATTATACAAGCGGGATTCACTCCTTTGTTTTCCCACCAGGCTTCTTTATGTGAGGGTGCTCTCTGGATAATTTGGTTAGTGACGTAGCCAATCTGTCACTGTTTTTCTGCCGTCTAAAATATTTACCTTTACCATTCAAACAACAAAGTGTTAACTTGTTAAAATTTAGACCCTCATTTAAATTTAGGCATGGATTTTAAACCCATTTTGGACGGCAAACTTAAATTTCACAAATCCAATCATATAAACACTCTTTAACATATTAATCCAGAGAGTGATTTAAATCAGCATTATAAAAGACAAAACAAGTCATTATTACCAGTAGCAGACAGAGCTGGATAACCAATCCACTTAAAGCTCGTCCCATGTTCGGCATTGTCTTTTCATTAGTTTCACTCAGAATTACCGACTTCTGTAAAGTAATTTCACTCAACACATCTGTAATGATAAAACACTCATTCCAGAGGTTAGTAACTCAATTGAAACAAAACAGGAACAGAATTGTCCCCCAAAAATTTATAGTAGCCATCCTTGTGCATGCACATACTTAACACATTAATATTTTAACAGCTCATATTTAAGGTTTTCCTTTTGGTATTAAATCGGAAGGATTTAAACTTAAACATTGTCTGTGCATTTTACCTAGTTTGAACCTAGTCTCTTATCTAATCTCAAAGTTTGCCTGTTCTTTAATGATTTTTATTTAGAGTAAAATCAGCTTGGTTGTTTTGGTCTTCAAATCATTGCTCTGTTTTGGTTACTCTTTCTTAGCAGGCCAATAATAGAAGAAGAGCACTATCCCTGCCTCCACTCAAGCACTCTCTCTCTCTCTCTCTTACTGTGCAAAAAAAATATTTATTTATTTATTTAGACAATTTTTGCCAAACTTTAACTTAGACTATAATATCAAATTCATTACAACATATAACCCTAAATTATTCAAATAAGTTAAAAATGTCAAAGTTTCTAGATCTAAAATCTCAGTTTAAACTGTTTAAAATACATAATGCTAGGAACATTTCTTTAAAATTATTTTTACCTTACATGCTTAATTCCCTTAACCTTTGTTATCTAAACCATCTCTTGATTAAGCAGAAGCAGTCTTCATTTTTAGCCACCACCATATCTTGTTATCATCTTGTGTCATGCCTAATGACCTGCACGAGTAAAGACTATGATATAGACATATTAGTTCAATATCATTTTAGCCTCATAAGAAATTTTTGTCTCAAAATAATGGCTGTCATCACATGGTCTCAGATGGTTCTTGAAAGCCCATTGCCATTAACTTTTTATAAATAAGCTCCTTGTCCTCAGGGTGTGATCCACTGGCATAGTTGCATCAAGTTGTGGACGCTTGTCACAACAATCAGTCAAGGAATGCGGTTGCTGGTGATCAGGTCTGGAGGAGCTCACATTTTGAGGCAGATTGCTGTACTTCATACAGTCCCCCTCTTAATGATGCTCTAGGCCTATCAAGCATCCGCTCAACTCCACTACCATCTCACATATAACACCTCCCTTCAGGGCAGGTGCCCAGTGGCGGTGACCCCCTGCCTTAGGTTGTCCCCTATTGGCCAGAAGAGGATCTTACCCGTCATTGAGAAATCACCTCATGCACACTGGTAACCACTCTTTCCCGTTGCAACATCCTCGACAGTCTTCTTCCAGAATCCAGTATTTCCTGCAGCTTAGGAAAGGTGCACTCAAGAACCATGAGAGCCATTGACAGCACCTACTAGTGTTAAAACATTGAAAAAGGTTAATCAAACTAATATTTAATCGCTAAACTCAATTGGATACCTCCAAACTATCATGCTGAGATTACTCAGTGAATTTATTTTTCACACCCGTCCATTCATTGTAATTTTCTGTTGCTTCTGTAGCTGCAGCCATCAGGCCCTGTATGATGGTGGAGACTAAAAATAAGACAGATAAGTTACTGGTCATAGAACAAATAGCAATACAACTGTTTAACTATTCAAAATTATTACATCTATAGCTCAGGGTCTGTATTATGATTTTAAAGCCCTCATGTCTCTTCAACAATTGCTCCTAAACTGTTATTCATTATTTTTATAATCTCTTATTTCTTACATGCATTGGGCAGTTGAACATTTAACTACCAATTGCCCTCTTAATGCATTAAATCTGAACTCTTTTTAGCATGTCCTTTAGCATCTCTGCCTATGATTTGACTGAAACACTGTGCTGTACTATAAATATCTTATCACTTAAACACAAGCTCAGATAACGGCATTTTAGCTTACTTTGAATGAGAGAGAGAGAGAACTCTGAGGGATTCAGGACTCGTAACAATGCATTTTCATTCATTTTTAACATAATTTCATCGTACTATCATTTTACTCTAGCCCAGTTTAAAACTTGTCAGAAATTATATGCATTTTAAAAATAAACATCTTTATATTTGTATTTTTACTTTATTTTCGCAACTCAAATGTTTCTCAAAGTTCTTTGCAGTCATTGTCATTACTTTTACATCAACTTGTATTTATCCATTCACTTAATTCTGGCCATGGCTTCTGAATTTCAACATTGGTTTTAAATCTGTCAGAGGTTATCTGACCCAGATATATTACTTTGGGTCTTGCTAGCATGCTGTCTTCAAAGTTACTTTGAAACCCCCGTTTATGTTACTTGTTTACAACTTTATCATCTCATAAACAAAAAATAATTTTCTTTTCTCTTCTTTTTTCTTTTTTTATGATGCTGCGTGATTACAATTTTGCAATCCAACAATAAAATTACTCTTTTGGCCAAACATTAGTAAATATAGAAATTACATTTTTTTTTTTTTTTACTCAGAACATGTCTCTGGTATTTTTACTGCTTAAGCCAGAGTCATGGTGGGGGCCAGCATGAGATAAAACAACGGCTTCATTGTAGTCAAAGTAATTTTATCTTTTTTTAACAAAACATAAGCTTCTAAGTTTTTCCAAAATGCCACTGCCAATTTGTGTGCCTACAGTTTTTTTTTTTTTTTTTTTTCACTAACCCAGAATTCTGTTCAGTATTCCTTGTCAGGACTTTCAACAATTATATAGGAACTGGAACAGGTCTTATGATATCATTCTTTGTCATTTAAACCTTCTATGCACAGAGAATCAGATTAAATCATCACTCAGTTACTTCTGGGATTATTTTTAACAAATCGGCACATACATTTATAAATGTTATTTCTCAGGTTCTTTCTAAGTTTAAAGCCAATCAAGTTTTTGTTTTAACATTACAATCAGAATTAAAGCTCAGACTGATCATTCTTTAAATGAATTCAGAGAATATATATATTTTTTTAAAGTCAGAGCTTCAGAGCCAAACTGTTTACAGCATTTGCTCTCTTCTGTTTCATTATTTCTATCAGGGCTGACCAGGTTACCTAATTTGTCAGTCATATTTCTATCATAAACCAAAAACATATTGAGGCGGCGATCTTACCAACAGCACTTGACTTCTGCGTGATGAAATTGCAAAGTATATTTCAGAATTTCCATATACTGGTCCAATCCAATCAGGGTCATGAAAACTACATTTTAGCTCTTTTGGGGTTGTTCCTGAGGCATCCCAGATCAATCAATACTTTCCCTTTGCATATATCCCTATATTTTTATAGGTGCACATATGAATTATCACTATTTATTTTTAAACACTAATTTTGGATACTCTTTTCCCTAACCACTGACCTGGCCTATTTCTAAGCTCGGGGCGCCCCTGTCTGTAATGGTGGGTGATCGAGAGTTGGAAGAGCGAGATACGACTAGAACCCCCGTCTAGCGTCTTACATTCTTCTCGGGATTTCCCATACCCCTACTTTGGCTTACCCGGCCGTAAATGCACTGCCCTTTATGGCCTCTCGTGCTTTTTGGCTCTCTGTGCTTGACCCAGCACTGCCTATTTACGCCCTTATGTGTCCTTTGTCCCTCGGTGCTTGACCCAGCACTGCCCTTTACGGGTTCACATGCCTGTTAAGAATGCGTTTTTGTCCCCCCCTGGACTGTGCACACCTAGAAACAAATTTTTACGTCTCTCTCTAAGACCTATAGGTGTGCACCTGTTCCCTCTGTAACTGTACACATCTCTAAATATCTTATATCAAGACCTACCGATGTGTACTTGTACCCCTTATACTCACAAGGTTACTTATTTACAGGTATATTGTGACACCAATTTACCTTACTCCACCCTGGAGCTGGTGTCTACCCCCTCACGTCTGAGTGAGTCTATCGTTCCTCCTTCTCTCGGCCCCCTCCACTTACAGACAGTCCCTAACCAATAATATTAAATCTAAAATCTTTCCTACCTTGGTTTGATGATTGATCAGGGATGTCAACAAAGAACTATTGCCCGCCGATCCTCCACCATTAACTGTAGGGGAATTTACAGTTAAAACCCAAGGACCAGATATGTCGCAATGAAGACCAGGACTCAGAGATGAGTTCAATTAATAATAATAATTTTACTTGAAGAAAATAGTTTGCAATTTCATCAGCAGAAGTCAGCTTCAACACTCTCGAAGGAGTTCGCAGGCCGCCCCCCGTACAATACAAAATCAAGCACAGTTATACCCTGACAGAGGATACTAATTGCGTCAATACATGAGTCAACAAAATTCTGATTGGTTCCAAAACCTAGATAAACTCTCCAAAGACGTATATCTGATATGCTGGACACTGGCAGTTGATAGTTTGTCCTGGGACTGTCTGAGCTTCTCCCTGTACAGACAGATACTAACACACGTACACAGAGAACTTATCTAAAATTCAAGGCTTTCTAGCACTGGCGAGTGTCTTATCATTACGGTTGGATACACACACATAATATGTGGACATTAATCTTGAGGAAAAGAAATACAGCACACATAAGGTTACACATTTCACTCTTGCTATAACTTGATTAATAGTCAAACAAGAAATCATGTAATAAAATAATTAATATCAGTATGAAGGATATGGCAAATCGGCATCCACTCCTTCAGTACAACTATGGTTAACCTGTTAGCGGGTGAATTCCTTTTTTATATGCAGTAAAAAAAAAGGGACGTTTCGTGTTCCTTTTTTTTTTTTTTTTACTTACAGTGATGTATTGTTTTAATGCACAAATAACATTCAGAAAATTCCCTCTGTGACGTCTATATACTGTATTAATATTAACCTCAATTATACATTTTCAAAACGGATTTTAGTACTTTTGACATATAAACATTATATCAGTTCATGAATTTAGTATTTTTCTTTTTTTTTTAACTGTAAATTTAAGTTAAATCCAAAAAATTTAATATGTTGATACCATCGCATACAGTCTATGCTGTAAAGGAGATTACGGCAAGACAGTCTTTTCCTACAATCAGTAAATAGATACTAAAAATATTTTTGTTAAAAAAAATGTTAACCATATTTCTTTTTTTTTTTCAAGTGGGCTCAAAACATTTACTTCATTGTATGGACAGAAAATCACTGAGGCATTTCTCAAATATCTTCTGCATAAAGAGGGTCATAGAGGTTTTTGAACAATATGAGGGTGACAAAATGATGACAGAATTTCTAGTTGAGAGTGAACCTATCCCCTTAATGTTGCTTTGTCCTGGAGGTGTAGCAAATTAGCAAGAAAAGCCCTCTATCTGCTCTTCCTCTTTATATTCCTGATGACAGTCCCACTAAACAGCCATTTGCAGACACCTGGCAACTGAGAGATGTTTAACGCATGATGGGTCACTACTGAAAGATTTGGGCTCTTGTGAACATGTCTGCGCACATACACCGCTTGTTTCTCACAGTGCTGCGTGTTGTTTTAGCATAAGCCATAGGGCAGAATTTAAAAAGATGCCTGAGTGCATTTGGGTTGGTCTGCGAGCTGTAACTTGTGGCTGTTAAGTAACTGGTTGCGTGTGACATGAGGAGGGGGGGGTTGCATGATTGGCCAGATTGCAAAGTGGTTTAGATGACGTCTAATGGCAGAGTCCAAAAGTAAGTATGTTTCAGAAGGGTTGTTTGGGATTATTCGGTTGAGGCTGAAAGCGCTCTCTGGTGTTTGTGTGTTTAGTGTGTGTATGTGTGTGTGTGTGTGTGTGTGATCGGGATGATGGGGATTATAAACTCTAAGCTGGAGTGTTGTTGGTCTGAGATGGGCTTTCACCTTCTGAAGTCCTGCCGGCTTTACAGTCTCCCCCTACAGGAATTTTGGCAGCGACACGGCATCTTTGTTTTTAAGGCCTTTCTGCAGTGAAGATGCCGTTTCTCACTGTGGCGTGTGGTTTTTGCGTTCGCCTCTTTCAGGCAGGCCCTGCAGGGTGTGAGCGGAAGATGCACGGTCTCTGTAGCTCATAGGACGAAACAAAATGTTCACACCTCTGTGGTCTTGACTTTGTAACCTACCCTATTTTTTTTCTTCCACATACTTACAGACATAGAGCAAGTATTAATGACACCATGTGGCTGTTACCTCAAGTTGTTTCCTGAAAGAGTTATGGTTTGTGCTCTCTACAGCATGACAAACCGGTTATGTTAAAGATAGACTGGTGTTTTATGTTTTCAGCAACTGGATCTTGGATGTTCAAACTCAAGCTATCATAGTTATGATGCCATGTCGTTTGAAGAAATACTGAACAAATGAATACTGAACCATACTTTTGTAAATGAATAAAAATAGTAATTTTAATTATCATATTGATCATTAAAGTTAGCTGATCTATATTTTATAGTTTTATAAATCAAGCATACAGACTTAGTTAGAACCACAGAAAGACAAACGTATTGCTGAATTTTTTTTTACAACCTAGGGTGAAGATTTGGGACAAATATAATGTAAGATAATGGAGAAGTATGCGAATGGCATGATTTTAAATCTAAAATAAATGCAATTTTAGGATGAATCACCCAACCCCCCCACACACACTTTAAAAAAAAGTGATTCTCTTATTCGGCTTTAATAATACATACATGTGCCTCTTTTTATAGGTGATTGTTGATACCCCGACCAGCCCCGTGACCAGTGGTTTACCTCTGTTTTTTGTCATCACAGTGACGGCCATCAAACAGGTTGGTTGTGTTATGTTCTGAATATGCTCCTGTCTCTCTGTGTAACTCTTTAGATATCACTAAATCACTTGATGTTTTATAGCCAAGTGTCACTGTTTAAATAATGCTGACCCCTTACCGAGAGTCCGCCCTGACCTCTGAGTCCGTCTCTCACAGACAAAACAAATGAACCGGGGGCTTGTCACAACACAGTTGTCCTCTCGCAGCTTTAAATGTATTGTTTTAGGATCAGCTTTTTTGTAAAGCACAATGGAAGGTGGACTTCCTTCCAGATATCTGTGGCCTCACACTGAGAGGGGCTCAGTTCTTAATTGGGCTTTGAAATAAGAGCCCGGGGGACCGTGCGACCCCAGCCCACTTTGACTTCAAATGACTCAACTCCCTCAGCTCATTCGCACGGTTTCCATTATTCACACAGGCCTGCTGTATGTGATGGAAGTTCTCAGAGAATTGTTTTATTTTTGCATGTGAGATGATGTGTTAGACTGTCTCAGTCCTCATTTGACCTTCTGCAGTTTTCACACATATGCGTACTGTTTGTTCGTATTCTCTGTGTCTCTCCTCAGGGTTATGAAGACTGTCTGAGGCATAAAGCAGACAACGAGGTGAATAAGTACCTGGTAACGGTGTTAGAGGACGGCCGGTCGGTGAAGAAGGAGAGTGAGAAGATCAAGGTACCTTTCAGTTGCTGCACCCTCTACAAGTCTCTCATATACAAGCTCTGTGAGAGCTGGGTGTGGCAAGCTGCTGTACTTTACACGTGGACAAAAAATGTGCCCACTAGGGGCATTCACAGCTGGGAGTGTTTCCTTGCTGTATATGGAATGGAAGAAATGTGTTGTACACTGTGAAACAGTTTGTGCCACAGATGTTTGGAAGAGTTTACCAATACAGTTAGCTGAATGTCAGTTATTTGTGTTGTAGCTGATAACCACTTTTGTAACCATTTTTATCATACATTTTTTTTCAGCATAGATGCATTAAACTGATTAGAAGTAACACCAAAGGCATTTATAATGTTACAAAATTAGGGGTGCCTTGATTGATCGGCTACTGATCACAATCAGCCGATAATCACTTTGGGATAATTGATCGGCGGTTTCTAAAAAGGCAGATCTCATAAAACCGATCTCAAGTTGATGACGTGCCTGTCGTTAGAGGTTTGGCATGACATGCAGTAGCACCGTCTCAGCCTCTGTCCGGGATGGGTGAAACAATTATAATGCTTTAGATGAGGTGCAATTCATATTTCTCCATTAAATAACTGATAAAGTAATTTGAAAAAGTTTCTGTGAGCCATAATTTCACAAACAGCGTGAGTGAATCACAGCGCGCTCTCTTTCTCTCAAAATGCGAATGGCTTCAAATCACATCACTTTCGCAATCTAAGAAAGCTGCACAGTGACACAGGAATTGTCACTTGCACTATCGAGACAGTGTCGCATCGTCACTAAAGTTTATAAATTGCATTTTTTCCTTTTTAATTCTTGCCAGTGTTTAAACCATTAAACGCTCACACGTTTTCCTGAAGACCGTTCTCTCATGCATACTTGCAGTGCACACACATAATAATGCCAGGTTCACATTACTTTGTTTGCAGTCTGTATGTGGTGCATATTTTTTCCGCACTCATGTTAATGGATTAAAGTGTTCACACTGCATACACTGTTGCAGTCTGGCAGTGCGTTTAGGAGCGGTGCGTCTGCAGCAGTGCAGAGATTGTTTCCACACTATTTTTGTCTATTTTTGCTGCACAGCATGCACTGAATTAAAGTAACGGTGCATTGTTTGTGGTAAATATGAGCATGCTTTGACACAAAAATGTAATTATTACACCATTAATGAATATAATTAAAGTCCACTGTGTTTCACAGCCAACACATAGGCTATGTTTTTTTGGCTAGGTTTAAAGGAAAAGAGCACTTTTAGATAAGGCAATGATTTTAAAGTTCTTAAAGTTCTTTATGTAACCCAAAATTGCTTGTAATAAAGATTTAAATGCAAAAGAAAAGGTGGTAGAGCTGACTGTTTCTATCATGTTAATATATATATTCTATGTTTGTAATAACTAGGGCTGTGTATTCACGATACAGGGGTTGCGATACGATATGTTGCGATACATTGCGATACTGTAAGCAAGGCAATATATTGGGATATTTCTTATTTTAGGAATAGTATATACTGTAAGGAAAGCTGTCACTAAGAACGCACCACCATATGCAAATCTTAGCAATAAATAAATAAGTAAAAATTGTTTAACCAGAACACAGTGGGATCTGCATTTGCAATAATCAGTCCCTGTAACATTCAACATTATTGAACCAATTTTTGTGCAGTATGAGTAATGGGGGATAAATTAAAGTGCTTGCAGGATCCTTTAGTTAGTTAAATGTATAATACTAATCTAAAATGTATTTTTATAAAAAGAACACACACACACACACAGATATAAATAAATAAATAAATAAAAATTATATATAATTTTATATATATATATATATATACACACGATAAATAATAAAAATAATAATAAAATATAATGAAAAATATAAATAAATAACTATGACCGGAGACCTTAAAGATATGAGTGAGTCTTCAAGCTCCAGCTTGTCCATACTATCTATGGGCTTGTCTGCATTGGTCATGACCCTTTTACAGTCTATGGCCATATAGCGAGAGGCTGGGCTAAAGCATGTCTTGTATGTTGGTGTACAGCGTGCGGTGTGTGGTTTTTTTCTTATTTTTTATTCAAACCAGTTCAGCAGAAATCACGCGCTGCCGTCGATTTCATTGGTTAAGGTTACAGTAATGACGGGTAGGTTTAGAGATCAGTGTTGGTGTAGGGCAGTGGTTCTCAACCTTTTTTTCCAGCGGGCCGCACTGTGGTCCAAGTGCAAGACTCGCGGGCCGCACTCATATAATTTACATATTACGTCACCAATAAGAAACAACCTGATTTATAATATTATAGCCTAAATATTATGATATCTAATCGATTACATTCATTGAAATAAATAAATAATTCTACTCCTCATAAATAAAACACCTGATGCTGTCAGGAGCTGACCAATTTTGTGAAATTCGGCCAGCGCGGACATGGACCTCTTCCATTTATACTTCTGAAAGCGTACGCTGATGGTCCGCTCTGCAACAAACATGTGAACAAACAATTGCCCAGAATTATTATTCTTTTATTGAAGGATTGCACAGGTTCGAGTAGCAATGGGTTTCTTAACACTGCCTGCACATGTGCAGTTGTGCTTTTGAAGCCTACTGACCACATGCACCTCTCTGCGCCGTCGTCTGCTCAGAGCCTCGGCACACACTCTCCGAGGATGATTTTTACGTCACGCCTACCTAGCTGTCCATAGCACGCAGAAAGTATAAGAAACTTTAAGATGCAGTCTGTAAGACGCGCACGGGAGCATGACTTGATGCGCGACATTGCAGAAAATGTGCGTTCACAAATGTAGCCTATGATCCAAAATATGGAATGCACTTTCGAATTTTATAATATGAGGTTCTCTCCAGAGATGTTTTGCCACATTTCTTCAGGTAAGGATGATTGCTACGTAGTATATGGTGTTTCAATTTGCCTGAACTTCTTCAAGTGAGTTGCGGGGCAAAACCGAAAATCCTCCTTCACTATTTATACTGCGACTATTCTTGTTTGTATGTGTTCATTCGCTGGCATTCTCCACATTTCTTTTTTTCTCCCTTAAAAACAAATCTGTCATTTCTGTTGCTCTATTTTACCTGAACTAATGGCTGTTGATGACTATTTGAATTGAATTCTGCCAAACTGCGCGCTTTTTTTCAGCCTGTTCATTAAATGCATAATGTTATGTTAAGTCTGCTCATGTCTGAAAATAAGATATGAAAAACAAAATAATTTCACATAAAAACATTAAAGTAGCCTACTTTTTTTATTAATGTTAAAAATAAAATTAATTGTAAAACTGAAAGTTTTTTTTTATTATTGTGTTCAGCATTTGGTGGGCCGCATTTTAATTTGTGTGGGCCGCGGGTTGAAAACCACTGGTGTAGGGCAATCTGTACAGTGATTGACATATTGACATGACCAATGAAAACTTTAGAATCAGCTGCAGGGTGGGATTTTTGCTGAATGCGGAAGTCATTTAATATGTTCGTGTGGAAACACGAAAATGTACCTATGTTCCGCACACAAAATATTGCATTTGGTCATTCGGTGCACGCCGAAAGCCCTGTACCGAAACGGTCCGGTACCAATATACGTACCGTTACATCCCTATATCCCATATATATATAAATACATTTTATACGTATTATACATTTAACCACAAATGCCCAAATGACGGCACACTTCAGCTTTGTACACCGAAACATGAATTGGGACAATTCTTTCACCCTCCTTTACCAGCAGCGAACTAAATTAACGCTAACATTAGTAGCGCACTCTAATACTAGTGTTTCCTGTCACTCAAAAATAGAAAAATGGAAGAAAAAAAAAGAGGGATTAATTTTCAAAAATGAAATTCAGGCCCTGAATAAATGTCTAAAAAATTTTTGATTTGATCATCACTATAAATAATTATACATGTACTCATTAATGACGTTTTAAAGAAAGTGACAATTTTATAAAAACAACAGAAGCTATTAAAAAAAAAAAAGAGACAAATGTGGATGTATTTTCATTTTACCTTAAGTTTTTAACATTTCCATTATATATTATTTTAAAATGGTATATTTTTATTACAATATTTGCACTTAGCATCGTATTTTGAATCTGAACAGACCTGTGACCCAGCAGTTGTGAAGCATTGACCTGTGGTCTTGTGTTAATGTCAATGTGCTTCTGGTCAGGTGGGTGATGTGGTTGAGGTGGTGGAGGACGAGACCTTTCCCTGTGACCTGATTCTGTTGGAATCCAGTCGAGAAGATGGTACTTGTTTTGTCACCACAGCCAGCTTGGATGGAGAATCCAACCACAAAGTGAGCTTATGCATTCAAGTCTCTTTATAATTTCTGCGTTTTTTCTTCTTTTAATCACAAATATATAATGAGATACATACATGTATGTATGTATGTATGTATGTATGTATGTATGTATATATATATATATATATATATATATGTATGTATGTGTGTGTGTGTGTGTGTGTGTGTGTGTGTGCGTGTGTATATATATATATAAAGTCTTATATATATACACACATATAAAGTCTTTAAATAGGTGGCCCCGATCTTGTCATAATCATTCTTCTGCTCCTTGTCTTTCTCCCACTTCCATCCTTCTGTATTTGTGTGTAAAACGTGACCTGGAAGACTAATTTGCCTGTCTTTCCCACAGACACACTACACAGTGCAAGACACAGAGAAGGACCTGCAGGCTCTCACTGCCACCATCGAGTGTGAACAACCCCAGCCTGACCTTTACAAGTATGAACTCCCCTAGTACAAACAATCACTTAACCCAAATCCCTTTCGCTGCCTCATGAAATGTTCTTAAATGTTAACTCCAGTTTCTGCTCAGCTGTTCTCTGAAGGATGTTTGATTTCAGATCAACAGCTAATAGTGTGATTCCATGGAAGACACTATCTATCCTTTCTGTTTGAGTATAAGTACAAACAGATTATGAAACAAACACAATTTGCAAGTTTATAGAGGCAGTCCTTGGCCTTCCAACTGAAATAGCAGTTTAACTCAGCAGCGCCCCCTATCGCTAAGCACGTCTCATTAAAGCCTCTTTAGGCAGGAGAACATTTGCATTTCTGATTTCTAGAGCACCAGATGTCGCCTGCTAAAATTCAGTCTATAAAAAAAAAAACTTCAAAGGGCTGTTGCCAATATGCCAGACTGTTGGGTCATCACCAATGAGCATCTTCCTTGTAATTGGTTCATTTCGTACAAGGCTCATTTGCATAGTGTACTGAACTAGAATACAGATATTATCATCAAGCCTCTTTAATGGGGAAGGAGTCTATATTAAAGGAACGAAATGCTAATGCATGTGTATGATGGCATCTGTTCTTTTTGAACTTATCAGTTACTCTGGTTACATTTCTGGGGCGTCACTGCATTCATTCTGTGTGTGTTTGTGGTTGAGAGAACATATATGAGCGTGTACATGCTTGACTGGAGCCTGTTTGCTCTATTACAGGTTTGTGGGTCGAATGCACATTTACAAGGCGGAGCAGGAGCCAGCAGTAAGGTGAGACCGTCTTTGGTCTGTTCCCATTGACCCACTATATCCCACAGTATCTCTTCAGCTCTGTCTTTGCACATTGAATTAGCCTCTGATCATTATTCCATCGACCCATACGCCATAGCAGCATTCAAGTAAAGCCAGCCTGGCAGCTTCTCAATCCCTGCACGTTCTTCCAATTGTCACTGGGCAGTTTGAAAGGTTTTTATGAGTCTCTACGCTGTGTCCTTCATGAGAGTGGGCCAGGTCAAACCGGCCTACATCATTTCAGCAATGCTGCTCATTAGGAGCCACTTTAAAATGTGTTTGGATGCCAGGATGCGTTTTTATTGACATAATTGTTTGTTTTTATGGTTTAATTTAGATCTTTGGGCCCAGAGAACCTTCTCCTAAAAGGTGCTACATTGAAAAACACCAAAAAGATTTATGGTAGGCCTTGGCACCTTGTAATTAGATGAATATTTGATGATGTGGAATTACATTTTTACAAATTGCTTTTGCTTTTAAAGGTGTTGCAGTATACACGGGCATGGAGACGAAGATGGCGCTCAACTACCAGGGCAAATCTCAGAAGCGATCAGCTGTTGAAAAGTAAGCTTTTCTTGTAAATATACGTTTTTGGATTATTAGCAATGTTAATTATATGATGAGTTAATTATATTGATTGCAAATACCAATATTGACCTGTGTGTAAAAATATTGTCTCTCCATAATAATATTCCTGAATCAATAGCAAATCGAGTGAATCAGTATGATGTGAATCAGAATTCAATTAAATGAATAACGTCTGCCAAAGTTCATATAGTATAACTAATATATAATCATCTATAATATCTTAGTTCCAGAAATTGTATTTATTTAATTTTAATGTATTTATTTGAATGTATATTAGTAATATGAAGTAAAATAATAATTATTCAAATAAAATAGTGTAATGATGATGATAATTATTATTATTATTAATAATAAACTAAAAATAATAAGTGAATCAGGGAAACTTTAGTGTTGTTGTGAACTAAAAGTTTTCTTAGCATCTTATTTTGGCGTGTTTATATGGTTTTATATGTACATAACATTATTAAGCACATATGATCATATGTATGTTTTCTCTTCTTTGCAGATCCATCAATGCCTTTCTGTTGGTGTATCTATGTATCCTCATCAGTAAAGCTGTTGTGTGTACTACACTAAAGTATGTATGGCAGAGCAAAGAAGGTCAGGATGAGCCCTGGTACAACCAGAAAACTCAGAAGGAGAAAGACACTAATATGGTAAATAGTCTGTGGATTCCATATCTGACCGATTTGAACGTGATTACATGAATCAATTAGCAACTCCTCCTATATCATCAGTCATTCTTGATGCAATTAATATAAATTATGAGCTAATCTGGTCTCAGGTGGCTATGGTCAGCTCTTACACAGATCATACTTAATAAATCATAATCGGGGATTAGCTTTATGTTTAACCTTTGCTGTTCCAGCCGTGATATTGTGTCTCTGAAGAGACTGAATGCAGGTGTTCTGTCTTTGTTTCAGTATTTGAAGATGTTTACAGACTTCCTCTCCTTCATGGTCCTCTTCAACTTTATAATCCCCGTGTCCATGTACGTAACCGTGGAGATGCAGAAATTCCTGGGCTCTTTTTTTATCACTTGGGATAAAGACTTCTTTGACTCTGAAATCCAAGAAGGCGCGCTTGTCAACACTTCAGACCTCAATGAGGAGCTTGGCCAGGTTAGACACTCTTTAGCTATTTGTTTTCATATGTAGAATAAAATGTGTTTCAGATGATTTAGGAAGACGAGCATGCCATGAATATAATCTGAGCTGTCCCTGGCTCTTCCGTGGGTAGTGAGGTCATAGATCACCCTTGGCTGGTTATACAGATGATTACTCTAAATTACAGGCCATGCTTCGTTAAACTGATTCATGCAAGCAGACTGGTTTTGTCGCAAATTAATTGTCCGTTCTTATCCTCAGAATCTGTTAATTTGAGAACGCGCTTTATTGCCTGGGTTTATAGTCGTTAAGGTCAACATTTGTCTGTGCCCTGCAGGTGGAATATGTATTCACAGACAAAACGGGCACGCTGACCCAGAACAACATGGAGTTCATCGAGTGCTGTATAGATGGCTTCCAGTACAAACACAGAGACACCCAGAGCGAGGTGGACGGCTTCACTATGACCGACGGGCTTATGAATAAACTGCATCAGAAGGCTGGGCAGGTGAGTTACACTCATTCTGAAACCCCAAGGACCTCAGATTGATTTTACATTTACGGATTGTGTTGTTGGATGTGTACCTCAATATGTAAACTGACTGCAGACCTCTTGAATTATAAATCCTCTGAGGCTCTGATATAAACACAATGGCAGTAAATGTCTAAGGTTTGTGTTGGCAGTCTACAAAGGATTAAAGTTATGTTTACTTTTTTTTTTTTTTTTTTTACATTCTCATATTCATCATGAACGGGCAGTCCTTTGAGATCACTTCTTTAGTGAGGGCCCTTGTCAGTGTGTAGTGCACACGATCTGTATACTAGGGTTGTCATAATAGCAAAATGTTAGTAATCAATACTGATACCACTGGAATTTCACTTTTCTGTACCAATTTTGATGACTACCTTTATATAAAAAAGTTATTATATTATATATAAAATAATGCTATTATAATAAATAATATAATGTTATTACATTATAAATAACAAATTAAATGAAAACTAACTGTAAAAATTTTGTCAATTAGTCATTTTTATTTTTCTATTAGTTTTTTTTTTTTTTTATTTAAGTATTTTCGTTCTAAACCTTTTTTTCAGTTAGCTGCAAATGCAACATTTCAAATATTTTATCCAATATTTAAATGTAATTTTATTTAATGTTCATGTTTTGTTTTTTTTTCTCGATTAACAACACTAATTCTCACAAATATGCATGTGTTCATAAGAAAAAGTATCATTCATTTATGCCTCTTGATTTCCATCTATCAGGAGAAAGAGGAGTTGTTCCTGCGGGCCTTGTGTCTGTGTCACACGGTGCAGGTGAAGGAGCCTGGATCGAAAGAAGCACTTACAGACCAAGTTGACGGGATCGACGGGATCCTGCCCCAGCTGGAGGAGGAAAGAGGCTTCATCGCATCCTCTCCTGATGAGATCGCACTGGTCAAAGGAGCCATGAAGTAAGATAATGATATTTTATTTATTGTGGTCTGATAATAACGCATGCTGGCACTTACAGGCATAACTTCTCTCCTCTTCAGATACGGCTTCACCTTCCTTGGTCTGGAGAGCAAGAGCATGAAGATAAAGAACAGGGAAAATAATATAGAAGAGTAAGTTATGACCCTTGAAATTAGAGACTCATTAAGAACAATGTTATTGATAATATGCTGCATTAGTACTGATATTTTAGGATTTTTAAAACGTTTTATAGCAGTTAAGGGTCTATGTAAGATTTATCTAACATTTCAGGTACAAGTTGCTCCATGTCCTAAACTTTGACCCAGTTAGACGGAGAATGAGCGTCATCGTGCAGACCAAATCAGGTGAGCTGGAGATCATTAGTGGTGCTTGCTATGACTTTTGCTATTGCTCATAATCAGGGTTGTAGATTTGAATATACAAATAACATGTCCCACACCTTTCCTGACCTTTTTAGCAATTTGCCTGGATGAATAAAGCAAGGAAAATGTCATAGGTTTGCATTAAACTAGGGATCCAAGTACAGATTAGATTTTTTTTTTTTTTTTTTTTTACAATTCTTAAGATTTAATTTCTTTTTGACACAATATTTTGTATCTTTGTTGTTTTAGGTCATGTCTCTCGGTTAAGGTTAAAATGCTTTATGTATTTCACTTAAGAATGAATAGCTGCTAAGTAAAAAATTGAATAATTTATACTAACAGTCACTAACCACTCAGAACACAGCAACCACTTACAGTATCATCCCCCCTGAACATCTTAGCTTTGTGCTTGTGAATTTAGCAGACGATGACTCTTAATGTCTCTCACCTCTGTCTTCTACTGCTTATTTAGGGGAGACGTTGCTTTTCTGTAAGGGAGCTGATTCCTCCATCTTCCCCAGAGTCAAACCAGAGGAGGTGGACAGGATCCGCATGCATGTTGAGCGAAATGCAACGGTACTATAATAGATTTCAGCATGATGATGTCTTGCAGTGTCTTTATTTTCCAAGGATTAGATGACCAGTTTGATTTGCTTTGATATACTGAAATGAAGCATAAACCTCCTTCATTATATCTCGGTCTTGAAAGAGACATCCTGTAGAGACATTAAATATTGAAAAGGTCAGTAAATTTTTGCTTAATGGCGTGCTTTCGCTCTCCAGGAGGGTTACCGTACACTGTGTGTGGCCTTTAAGCAGCTGAGTGCTGAAGAATATGCCATGGCAGACAAGGGACTGAGTGATGCTAGACTGGCTCTCCAGGACAGAGAGGAGAAACTCATAGCCGTGTATAACCAGGTGGAGACGGGCATGAGTTTGATAGGAGCGACCGCTGTGGAGGACCGGTTGGTGACCCAAATTGGTATTTATGCCACGTTGTTTTCTCAAAGGAATACTTTGAATAGCCTAACGTCTCAACATCCTGTGTTCCAGACTTCAGGAGGAGGCAGCAGAGACCATGGAGGCCTTGCAGGGTGCTGGGATGAAGGTTTGGGTGTTGACAGGGGACAAAATGGAGACTGCAAAGTCTACCTGCTATGCTTGTCGTCTGTTCCAGCGGGGTACAGAGCTATTGGAACTGACTGTGCGGACACTGGAGGATGAGAGGTTAAAGCGTCAGGAGAAACTTTATGAGTTGCTACAGGAGTACCATAGAAAAGCAGTGCAGGACGCCCCACCTGTCAAAGCTGGGGTCACCAGGTCAGACCCTTGACCTTCTGGATTTGTCGTAAATGTTTGATACGGTTTAGAAATGTAATAAAACTACATAGACAAGTTAAAAATCCAATACTGACATATTTGTTTAATTTCAACTGATGCTGATAAATGAAGAAGGAAAAGATGTAGTACACAATATTGCATTTTTTATTTTTTGTGCTTATTTCCCTTTTTTAAATAAAAGGAAATTGCTTAGGTTTTGTGTCGCACTATTTAACGTCATCTTAAGCAAATCTCAAAATTAATATACATTTTTATTCTTTAAATTATATTTTTTTATTCTTTTTATACTCTAAATTATATAAAAGTCATGTCCTAGTTTACTTGTAGCATTTGAAACAATTTTAACTTTGTTTTATTTTATATTTATTTAGACAAAATTGTGTAGTTTCAGTATCAATCTTAAATATATATGTCAATATTAAATGTTTAATTGTTTATGCATATTTCCTCTTTTTATAATTTTAAATGACCTTTGCACCACCTAACGCTCAAGATAATCTTATAAAAAAAAATTTAATAATTAATACTTGAATTAGTGTTTAATGTCAACTTTAGCAAATCTCAAAATTAAAATACAGTTTTGTACTTTAGATTTTTTAATTGTTATTTTTATACCCTGTCTTAATTTACTTGCAGCATTTGAGATGATTTGAATTTAATTTTAAGTGTTTTATTTTTTATATATTTAGAGTTGTATACTTTTAATTAGAGTTGTTCCGATTCCGATACTAGTATCGGAAATATCTCCGATACCACAACAAATTCTGGCATCGGCATCGGCGAGTACATGAACCCATATACCGATCCGATACCATTTTCTTAAAAAAGACCTAGTTATGACCGCAAGCTTTGCCTAACCGCTGCACGGTTCTTCTTCGCTGCTCAAAATGCATTGAAAACACAGGAAGTTGTGCTGTGTTGCCACAAGCAACCCCTGTTTAGAGCAGCGAAGAAGAAATGAAAACGCGTTAGCAGCCCTTATCTATATATGACTGGATCACTCATCACATTCTAAACTGCCAAAAGACAGTGAAGCCGCTACTATATTATAGATCAGTGGTTAGCAGTATGTCTCTGTAGTACCGGTAGTTACAGACTCTCGAGTATATTCAGTACCGGCAACTGCGTTCATTCGCTTCCGTGTAAGTCAAAACGCAGGGCTCCAGACAGTAGCCGAATATATACTAGTGTCTGTGAATATTAAACTGCAAAATACTATTTAAATATTACTCCCGCAAAATCTACATCTCTGTGGGTGACTGGCACAGATGCGCGAGAGCTCGCTGTTTTGTAGTCTCTGCTGTGTGTCATGAGGACACGAACGCATAAACCGTCACTTCATGAGAATTTACCGTTTCATTTGAGAATACTGTCATATCATAAACACAGACACTCAAAGATCTTCATGGCAGCCCATTAAAATAAATGTTTGGTTTACATGAGTAAATTGACAATATATAAAGCTACTGTTGTAGCCTACAGTAATAATAATACATCTCTATAATAATAATAATTATGCCTAGATGGTTGCTTGTTTTTTACTTGTTTTTTACTTGTTAGAGATTATCTGATTAATAGATCTTTTTTTATATTCCTAGACTTATTTGTTGCAGTTTTTTTATACAGTTATATTGTAAAACTTAAATACCTTTTTTAGTTTGCGGTGTTAGATTTTTGGCTGCATTTGAAGTTCTTTTTTGCATAAGAAAATAAATAATACTGTCAAATTCATGTTAGATAATAAAAATACTGTAATAAATACAGTAGTTCACCATGTATTTGTTCATGTTTTATTGAGGGATCTGTCTGAAGCACACCATAAAAAAATTCTAGCAATTTACACAGGGCTAGTAGTATATACAGCTGTATATACAGATATACACCCAGGTATCGGATCAGTACTCGGTATCGGCCGATACCCTGAGCCCCGGTATCGGAATCGGTATCGGGAAGAGAAAAAGGGTATCGGAACATCTCTACTTTTAATAACAATCATTAATCAGGTATTGGACGTAACGTGAAAATAATTGTTTTATCATATTGGCCAGAATTGTAATATTGATATCTCTCTAGTACAATTTTGCTGTATATTCAATTAACTCTAATTTAGTGTAATTTTTGTCCTGCAGGAGCTGGTCTGCAAATCAGGATTACGGCTTCATCATAGATGGGGCGACATTGTCGTTATTGATGAACCCACCGCTTGAGGCAGATGCCAGTCAGTACAAGAGCCTCTTTCTGCAGATCTGCCAGAACTGCACTGCTGTACTCTGCTGCCGCATGGCCCCCCTACAGAAAGCTCAGGTCACACCTGTAGACCTGCATTTTGGCGGCTCTTTATGGTGCTTATAATTAGGGCCCGACCGATATATGTTATTTAGCCAATGTTATCGGCCGATATGAACCTGCAGCCGATATATATCTTTTTTTATTAAATTTTTTTTACAGGACATACTGTATAACAAAGATTAAATGCTTACTTAGAAATAACTTAGTTTATCCATCAGAGTGTGTTCCATTGTTTGCTACTGGCGATTCTGGTCGGTGTAGTGTGTAGAGATGCGTGGATGAGCTCAAACTTCACCCGAGTCCACTGCTTCAAATTATCCGCCCACCACCCACCCACACCTCTACTTGATAGTCACATTACTATGACTCTTATTCTTAGTTTTACATAATGATATGATGAATGGATGGCTCAGTTTTAACAGCAGAATCAGTGACGTTAGAGACTAGAGCTGATCTGCGCATAATGTCACGCGTCTGCGGTGCATTAAAGCCTGTGTTACGGCTACCGGAGCTGATGGCGGCTATTCAGTTTATGCTGGTGTTTATACCAGCCGCGCTGTGGCCCAGAACTCATGCTTATCACATCGGTCACATCACAACGCATGGGGTGACAAAATTCAATAGAATTCTATTGTATTTTGTCACGCCGCACCTCTCGCATCTGGTGTAGAACCATTATAATAAGTTCTGTTGTCTACACTGGATGCAGTAGACTGATGCCTCGTTCTATTTATGATGTGCTGACGCAAAGTTCAAATGATTTTCAAGCCCAATAGACGGCAGTGTGGTTGTGCTTTGAGTCTTCTGAATGGTGATTTAATGCTACATTGTCACCTAGTTGGAGAGACTCATTGCTAAGTAAATAAACAACAATGTCCCCATATTTTACTCTCACAATGAGCTTATCATATTCGCTTGCTACATTAGTAGTAAACTTTATTATTCAAATGTGTGTACCATATTTTCTGGACTATAAGTCACACTTTTTTTCATAGTTTGGCTGGTCCTGCGACTTATAGTCAGGTGCGACTTATTTATCCAAATTAATTTGAAATGAACCAAGAGAAAACATTACCATCTAAAGTCGCGAGAGGGTGCTCTATTCTGCCAGAGATGCTGCTCAGTGCTCCTGCAGTCTACACTGAGCAGTATAGAGCGCCCTCTCACGGCTGTAGATGGTAATGTTTTCTCTTGGTTCTTGGGTTTAAATAAATGCGACTTATAACCCAGTGCGACTTATAAATGTTTTTTTCCTTGTCATGACGTAATTTTGGACTGATGCGACTTATACTCAGGTGCAACTTATAATCCAAAAATGTGGTGTGTATATGTGTGTGTGTGTGTGTGTGTGTATATATATATACACACACACACACATATAATATATATATATATATATATATATATTAGAGCCCGACCGATATATCGGCCGGCCGATATTATCGGCCGATATGAGCTTATTGCATTTAAATCGGCATCGGCGTTTATAATGGCCGATGGAACATGAGAAACGGAGTCTCATGCTTTACTCATGTTATGAGTGTTGCATAGTTTACCCACCAGAGGGAGCTCTGCAGCTCCAGAGTTGACAACAGCGCCAGAAATTCACTAGCGAAGAAAGCGATAAGCCAAGCCAGCCACGGAGATTTTTTTTCTGTTTTGACGGTGAGTCTGTCGTTCTTCATGTGAAATGATTTAGTTCATACACTGTATATACAATGATGTGGTAGTTCTAGCTAACGGTCCTATCATTATCACTTATAAATATTCTGTAACATCACTTACAGCCACTAATGCATTGCTATATTAGATTAGCCACGAAGCTAATACCATGTTTATCAGTGGAAGAGTGCGAACGTTAATAAGATGTCAAACTATAACGTTATCGTTTAACTTATTCTAAATATATCTGCAGTGTTTCCCACATAATGACCGGGTAACTGTGGCAGGGGGGCAATGACTAGAAGTTATGTACAGCGTGCCTCGAAAAAAAAACAGCTGTTATGTTATTGAATGAATTCATTAAAAATAGGTCATTGCACTTACATCAAATCACGATATGGACGAATATCTGTAAGTATTAAGCCGGAATAGTATTTTTAAATATGAATCCTGCATGTTCTGCGCGTCTCTGTTAATGAATGGCGCAGAAGCGCCTCTTCATTCATTAAACACACGTAAGCGCGCATTAAGCTCGCGGTGAATTCAGCGTCCGCTGTCTCACTAAATAATCACGTGAACACATGAACAACATCCCCAGAACTGCTCTGACAGTCACTTCATGAGCATTTGACCGTTTGATTTAAGTAAAAACAGCGCCACATCACATACACAGAACTGTAAATGTACGCCAACCCGTCAAAATAAAAGTCCAGTTAAAGGCTGTTGTTCAGCAGAATGTACAAAAGCCTATCATAGACCCGATTACTAAAATATTCGATATTTACAGCCTTATGTTATTCTAACGCTAATATAGCTTCCTTTTTAGCAGGCCCCTTAAATGCTTGCTATTAACTTGATTGAAGGTGGTTCTTCTCAAAATTGACAGCGGTGTGTTCATGACACTAACGTTAACCATTCAACTTCGAGTAGGTGGGTCAGAAATGATTAACCAGAGGGGACATGTAAATAAATGTGAGCTGAACAAGCGCTTTTTTTTATTTATTTTTATTTTTTACAGATTGTTTCAAAGCAGCTTTAAAGACATAACAGGAAAATGTTGTAATATTGTTAAATAGAAGTAGGTAATAGGTAATACCTATTGGTTGACAAATAAAAAAAATATATATTTCTCATTTTTGCCTATGTAGGAGATCCCTGTTTATTATAATTCTAATTCTAATGATGACACGAGTAATGATACATGGTGATATTATTAATACACATGCTTATTCTTTCTCTGTCTCTTTCTGGCCTACAGATACCTGAAAAAGGTGAATGCTGTAGCAGCAAAGTGTGGGACTACTTCTGCAAATACTTTAACTTTAGTATTATAATTTATTTACAGAACACACACAGACTGTTAAAACCAGCTTCAACTGGAAGAAAGTAAAAGTGTTTTTTTGACCATTAAAAAATATATACTTTTGATGTGCAATTGTTTAGTCATTGAGACTATAATCTAAGGCTTTTTTTTTTTACATAATCTCTTCTGGAAAATGGTTTATACAGCCCACATACATAGAACAGGCAGATATTTTGCTATTGAATGTTGTGTAAGTGCAGTATATAGGAAATGGGTCTAATATCCAGTTTATTTTCAAAATCAAAATATCGGCTTATAAATCGGCTCTTTTCGAGTTAATATCGGCATCGGCATCGGCCCCCAAAAATCCATATCGGTCGGGCTCTAATATATATGTATATATATATATATATATATATATATATATATATATATATATATATATATATATATATATACACACACACACACACATTTGAATAATAAAGTTTATTGTTAAATACCTTGCCTCCACTACATAGGTCTATATTTGTTATAATTTTTATTATATATATATATATATATATATATATATATATATATATATATATATATATATATATATATATATATATATATATATATATATAATTATTGTTATTTTTTTATGTAAGCTATACACTGTTTTCTATATACAGTACCAGTCAAAAGTTTGGACAGACAAAGGGCAAGTTTTTGAACATTTGACTATACTGTATTATAATATAACCTATACATAAAGAATAATGACCGATATATCTGTATCTGCCCTTTTTTTAAACTCCCTAATATCGGCATCGGCCCCCAAAAAACCCATATTGGTCGGGCTCTACTTATAATAACATGCACTTATACTTTGAATTAGTAGGCTAAAATTCTCTTTTATCCAATTTAGATAGTGAAGATGGTGAAGAACTCCAAAGGTTCCCCAATCACTCTCTCCATTGGCGATGGGGCCAATGATGTTAGCATGATCCTTGAGGCACATGTGGGCATCGGTTAGTTATGATGCTGAAAATTCAGCTTTGCTATAACAAGAATCTGTCTATACTTTTTTTGGTGTGTAATGTTGCTATTGTGTGTTCAGGTATTAAAGGTAAGGAGGGCCGTCAAGCTGTGAGGAACAGTGACTACGCCATTCCTAAACTCAAGCACTTAAAGAAGCTTTTGCTGGCTCATGGGCATCTGTACTATGTGCGCATTGCGCATCTCGTCCAGTACTTCTTTTATAAGGTATGTCTGGCATCCAGTGGACCGTGTTTCAGTCTGTAAATATAAATGCAGTCGTTTTAGTGAATCCTCTTGAAGTCTGACATTTTTTCTTCTCTCCTGCAGAATCTTTGCTTCATCTTACCTCAGTTCCTGTACCAGTTTTTCTGTGGATGCTCTCAGCAGGTACAGTATGTACAAATAAAGGGCTTTTTAGAAGACTATGTCCCAGCAGGTCCCTCTCCTCTGCTCTTTCCTTTGCAACTTTCCTCTGAATTTCTCTCTCTCTCCCCCCTTCTTTCTTTTGATATATATTACAAGCACAAACTAATAAAAAAAATTCAGTTAGCTTTGGTGTAGTGGTTAGTGCTTATTTGCAGATTTTGCCTTGGCACTCAACTAACTTTATTTTTCCTCCTCAAGTAGAGCTCTTTCACCTCTGCTATTGCCATCATATATATATATATATATATATATATATATATATATATATATATATATATATATATATATATATATATATATATAAATATATAAATAATTATCTCTTAGCAGCTCAGAAGTCTCTGTAATTCCATATAATTGGGTCTTGACCTCACATTTTCCAGCATGCGTTTTGTGTATATATATCTAGTGAACATTACATACGCAGCCACACAGTCAGTTTCCCTCTCTTTGTTGTGTGTATATGTGATCTCCTTAATGTGGTATTAACCTCCCCGGTGCCCCGTCCTTTCCCTCGTTCCCCTTCCCAGCCCCTGTACGACGCAGCCTATCTGACGATGTACAACATCTGCTTCACCTCCATGCCCATTCTGGCCTACAGCCTGCTGGAACAGCACATAGACATCGAGATTCTGCTGGACAACGCCGCCCTCTACAGGTAACACTCTGCACTGCAGCTCTTCTGCTTATTTCATTTGTACCATGCTGTTGCTGATACACACTGTGTTCTTACAGAGAAATAGCCAACAATGCCATGTTACGCTGGCGCCCCTTCCTCTACTGGACAGTTTTAGGAATTTTTCAGGGTCTTCTGTTCTTCTTTGGTGTCCGTTTCTTGTTCAGCAATCCAGCCTTACAGGATAATGGGCAGGTTAGAGATAGTTGTGCTTTTTAATATGCCTGTGAATAAAAAAATTGGGATTGCATTTGATTTGCTCCTTTCTTTTTCAGGTCTTTGGAAATTGGTCTTATGGAACAATTGTTTTTACCGTCCTTGTTTTTACTGTTACATTGAAGGTTGGTGGCTTGGTTGGTCTATAACTATAAAAAGCAACTCAGATCTTCATTTGTCAGAGACTGATTTTTTCCCTCTCTCAGCTGGCACTGGACACACGACACTGGACGTGGATCAACCATTTTGTGATATGGGGCTCTTTGGCTTTCTATGTTTTCTTCAGTTTCTTCTGGGGCGGCATCATATGGTGAGCAAATGTTAAAGTCGGCATGAAACAGAAATCATCCACTGGGGATTTTTTGTGCTGCAGCTCCACTGTTGATCATTTCCAGTCAACTTTTATTGTATAATGACGGTGTCTATCTTTCCTAGGCCGTTTTTGAAGCAGCAGCGTTTGTACTTTGTGTTTGCCAACATGCTGAGTTCAGTGTCTGCCTGGCTGGTTATCATCATCCTCATCCTCCTCAGTCTGCTGCCAGAGATCCTTTTGGTGGTCCTTCGCAAGCCAAGAGGCCCCCATTCACGACAGGTATACCGCTCCCTCCCTTTTCCTTTTTGAATTCTTTTTTTCTACCATATCCATCCGATTCTCTGTTATTCCCCCTGATTTACTTACTCTTCTGTTCTTCTTTCATCTTCCACCGTGTCCTAACCAGGCGTGATGTGACAGTCACATCCAATAAAAAGATATTTCATGTTGTACTTTTATGTGAAGCAGGATTTTGGGACCAGTCTGAGTGACAGGTTTGCACAAAAACTGATTTACATGAAAGAGTGATAGCTTTTATTACTTGTTGCATTATCATCACGTCACACCTGGTTTGGACGCAGACTTAAATTTTTCTTTGAACCCAGCATTACCTCCCTGTCTTTGGTTTATTCATATCGGCCAGATTTTTCCTTTTTTTTTAACCTTTTAACACCTTAAACTTTTTTTTCTTATACTCTCGGTTACATCTGTTTTCTTTACTTCCCCCTCACTCTCATGAATTACACCATTGACTTTTTTCCTAACAGAAATCTTGCCTTGTTTTAAGGCTCTGAATGGTTTGGATTGTTGTGATTGGTCAAACAGACTGGAAGTCAATCAGTCTAATTGTTACGATCACTCTTCTTCGATGTCCTCTCCTTGACTCCTGTAGTTTTTTTCCAGTCTTTCGCTCTTTATTCCATTAGTCAAGCACAAATAGTTCCATCACCCTGTGCTGCTGTGAGTGGCTACCCAACCAGGTAACATGTAACACAGTTAGAATCAATAAACTATAATTAGAGCTCTCCAATCATTTGAATAATTCAGAGGATGTAAGCACACACTGTAGGCAGTCTATGTTGTTGGTAACACTAGTTAAGCAGCCTTTAAGGCCAGAGATGAACATACGGTGCCAATCTGCCCCCTGCCTCCTCACAGGTAGGTGCTGCGACCTTTCCAAGTATGCCACATGTCAATTAAAACCACCAGTGGAGAGAAAATAGAATGTATGGTCATGTTTTAATTAATTGTTTGTGTAGTTTTGTCATTTATTCAGTTGTAAACCTTAATAATAAATGTAGAATTTATAGTCTAATGAACTCCATTGAAAACATGGCCTTTATTGACCAATGTAACTTGTAATATGTCAAATAATAACTTGTGTGTAGAAATTATATCACCAGTTTGTAGGAGAAAAATAATAATAATCTACACATAATTACTCATACATAATTATGAAAATTAAACAACTATATGCTTTAATTTAGAATGTGGTCATAGGTTTGTTAATGTAAATTTTATTATAGATACAAGTGAATCTGATTCATTCAGAATTTACATTCAGTCCTACACTACAGTTTAAAAATATATATATATATTACTGATAGTTTAATATTTATTCTAGAGACCATAAATATCTTGCATGATTTGTGTGCCATGTAGTTTCCATTAGAAAATGTTGTTTGTTTCTAACTCAAAGAAAGCCCAGTCACTCATTTATTCTGAGCTGCTCAACATTCTGCTGAATCAAACAGCACATACTGAAGGTTTCTGGTTACTGAAGCTATATAATATTTACTCTTGTTACTCTATTCCTTAACTTTATTCCCACTTTTTCATTCCCTTGACCTTCTCCTGTCCTCTTTGGTCTCTTGCTCACCTGTGTGCTGTGCCATAGATGAAACGACGGCTTCCTTCCTCTGGAACATCCACTATCTTCATGCTGTCGCAGACTGCTAGCACTCACAGCTTTTCCTGGAGTGACTGAGGTCTCTCTGCCTGCTCCGTTTCTGCTTTTTGTCTCACTGTCCTTGCTCCTTTGGGTTGCCTGCCTGTATCTTCAGTGTCCTGCCTGCTGTCTCTCCACCTGTTTGTCTCTGCTCCTTCTTTGTGAGGGGGTGTTCGCTAGCTAGGTTGTTCTACTCTGGTACAAACATGTTTGTCATGGGTGCTTGGTTCGGATTGTCAGTCAAAATGTGTACCACAGTAGCTTTTTTTTAGTCTTGAGGCATTGTGAGTCGTGGTGGTGGTGGGTGGTCCTCAGTGTGCATCTGTAAGGGCTGCAGGGTATGATGGGGAATCCTTCAGCTGTCTGTTCCCAGTGCCTGCTGTCTCTGCATGCCCAGCCAGGAGAATGCGACACACAAACACATACGGGTTTCCTGCATGCGTGCTCGGCCCAGCCTGCACCGCTCCTCACCCAAACCAATGACTTTCTGGATGCATCAGTGCTGCTTGATTCAGAATGTGGTTTTGTGTGCATGTGAGAGAGAGTGTTTGTCATGTTAGAATTGGGGATTGCACAAATAATGGGATTAATAATAATAATTATTATTATTATATCTTTATTATTTTAAATTAGGTCCCAAATAGGGTACTATAGAATGGCTTTGAGAGTCAAACTCATTAGTCTACACTTATCTCTCTGGGTTATGATTACAATTTTACCTAAATTTTGTATTAAATATGTGATTTACAGTATCGTACAAAAGTTTCAGATTGGTAAGATTTTTCAATGTTTTTTGTAAGAAGTATCTAATGCCCACAAAGACTGGATTTATTTGATGCAAAACAGTAACATTTAAAAAATCTTACAATAGTTTTCTATTGTAGCATATTTTAAAATAGTTTATTCCTTTGATGATAGTAGATGATAGTTTTTCATCAGTGTTTGTCTTCAGTGTCACATGATCCTTCAGAAATCATTCTAATTTTCTCATTTGATGAGCAACAAGCCATTGTTATCATCATCGATGAATAGGAAATCCAAAAGCAGCATTAATTTGAAGTAAAAAATATTTTGTGACATAAGGGCATTTACTGTCACTTCTTGATAAAAGTATTGAATTTTTTATTTATTTTTTACTGAGCCCAGACTTTGGAATGGTAGAGAAGTTATAATCATTTATTTGGCACTTTTTTCCCCAAAAGTACTGAAAGAAGTGTTAATTAAATCATTAAAAAACTGGAATCATTATGTGAAATCGGTGGTTTTCATGGGTTAATATCGTTTGAGTGTTGGCTGACTTTTTTTGTGTGGTCATATTTATAATCTAGTACAACTGAGTAGGATTATGTTTGAAAAAAATGGCCATTATCATTTCTACCATGAAGGATGATCTATATGGAAATTAAAAACGTATTAACATGGCTTCAAATATGAAATCTCATAATTGTAAATATTTTTCAGTGTTTTGTCTTCTTTTTGAAGAAGGATGTACTGTATAGCAGTTTTGTGTTCGGGTGGGTGCGTGTGTGTGTGTCTGTCTGTCTGAGCCATCTTGTCCTAAGTGTCTTTCACCCCCCTCCCACCCTTTTTAGAAAAAGCCAAGTCAGTCGAATGTTGGGGGCAACCAGTCCTCTCAGTCTTCAGCCAGACCCCTGCTCATGAGAACCTTTTCAGACGAGTCCAATCCTGTCATATAAACAGGTACAAGACCCCAGACTTTCTAATCAGAGCCCCAATCGAGTGCCTTACGCTAGTCGTCCACAATGGATTTGTCTCTTAGTCGGTGCAGTTCCTCCCCTTGGGTTCAGTCGGCCCCCTCTGTGGGATGATATTAATTCTGCTGTTGAAATGTCCCTACCTCAGGATGAACTCACATCGGTTGGCTGAAAAGACATTTACAAAATAGACACACCGCAGATCAACTCCCACTCACTTTTTTAGCGCTTGGTATTGCAAAAATATTGTATCCATAAAGATTTAAAAGTCTGTGACTCTACATAATCTTCGTGATTATGTAATGTCATATGTTACCAGGAATTTTGCTATAAAAAAATATGTCTGGAAATTTGTTTTCTCTATTGGATGTTTTTTCTGTAACCCTTCTGTTGGACCTTCACACAAAAAGTATTTAAGTACTAAAATAATAGTCCACAATGCCATACTGTTGACAGTAAGGAATCGAAAATAATGATTTGGTGAATATTTAATGATCCTTTCAGCCTGCCGGGTGAAGCTCCGCCCCTCATTATGTCATGCATGTGCTCCTCAAGTAACCTGTGATTTGGTCCTTATTAACTGACTAAACCAGTCCTCTGTCATGTTCTTCAGGTTAATCTCATCTGGGTTTATTAGTGTGTGAATGACAGCATGAATGTGTGGTTGGTTTTGTGTATTTTGCTCTACTGGGTATTTTGTGTGGTGTGGTAGTTGTTGTGTCTGTAATTTGGAATCTTTTTTGTGTGTGTTTGTTTTGTGATAATGGAAGTCTTTAACCTGCCTAATGGCTATCTAACCTTTGTATGACATTATTTTGGTTTCAGCGGTTGTTTCCCTGCATTAATGCTTTGCATTCTGCATGCTGCTATGCTAGTTTTGCATGTTTATCTATGCCAAAAGCTTCTGGGGTCAGATTGTGACGGTTGTAATTCCTTTTTTGTGAGGCTGTAGATAGGAGGTAATCACCAGAATTAAACTTGCTTTCTGTTCTTCTCAGCGGTCAGAGGATTCCTCGACTGACACATACAGGTAAAGTGCTCAATGTGATCAAAAGGAATGTTCTGGTTTCAACAAAAGTTCATTCTTGAACATCTGCTTTTACCAACAAATTCACCCAAATGAATTACATCGGTAAGGTGTAGCCAAAAAGTACATCTGACAATTCATTGGACAATTTTGACTTTCTAATAGCAGAGATAACACATTTTGAATGGAAAATATAAATCCATTCATAGTTGCTTATGTTTATAAACATTGTTTACATGAAATTTATTTTTCTTACAATTACTTCTGATTATTTCTCTTTTACTCTAAAAATGGAGAAAAGGCCAAATTAAAGGATAAGTTTACAGATTTTTAACAGGCTTTGTATTGTAAATCTACACATTAAACATCTGCAGTCTTACCTATGGACTGTCTGGTCAGCAGAGAGGAGGTGGCCAAATAAAAAGTGAATTACAGGTGTTTAAGTTTTTGTCAAAAGGGAATGCCACACCCCCTTTTCTCTCGCTATGTAGAACAGATTTCAGAAAATGTTTCTCCTTTCTACTCCTTTCTACACAGCCCAGTTTTATTAAAAGCCCAAATCGGCAGCTATCAATTGTAGTGAGTGACAGCATGTCTGACGTTGAGTACTTGAAATCCAGAACATTTCTTAAACCAGAAGTGAATCATTCCTGACCACCAGATCCTCCTCTGATTAGGATGGTTCTTTGGTGCATATGAGATTGATTTGTTTTAGGGTTGGTGTTGTGTACTGCTTTATCTGGGTTTATGTGGTTATTTTTGATGAATCAATCAAATAAGAGCTGCATTTAAAAACGGGTGTTACTAACTGTTGCTAATCATGTCTTTCCTATTCAGCCGTTAAATACATGTCTACACGTGTGCTAAAGAGTTTTGTGTGGTGATGTTTTTGTACACCGCAGATGGCTGCTGTCACACCTCTCTCCTACAAGCATCTGAACGAGCTCTACTGATGGCCATGGACAGCCTTGGGTTAAGACTTCTGACCGGACCCTCACACCTGCCAGGGTTGCTGCACTTCTTCCTGCCTGTTTAAATGAAACATGACAATGGAACCAATTTAAACAGCTTTTCTGTTACATCTTATACTAAAGCCTTCCATTCCAGCATGATTCCACAAGAACTATGTTTTCACACTGTTTTCAGCCCTGCCCTACTGCCAGACTCTCATGTTCAACCCTACCGGGATGAATGTGTCTCTGGCTAAGTGGTCAGTAGCGCTCGACTGCTACAGAATGTACCAACATCCTTATTGGTTCTCTTGCATGCCTGACCCAAAAAAGTCCCATAAATGCCACTCTCCATACTTTGTAGGTAGAAAGTTGTGATCACAATCCCAAATCGTAGTTTAGAGTTTTGTGATATGTAGCTGTTCGAGATCCCTAAATGTGAGCTCTCTCTAAGATGCTGCACTGCGGGTCCTGACCCTATGGGTATAAAAGCTGCCTTTCAACAACTTGCTGTTTGTTCAACCACATGGAGTTCTGGGATATCCCTCGGAACCCAACAACTCTGTATGTATGCGTACGTGTGTGTGAGAAAATGAAAATCAATTTCAGATTTTCTTCTTATAATGTATTGTCAAAGTCTTTCGATGTTACTCTTTGTTGAAACGGGGATCAGTTTACAGTTGGGTTACAAATTGTACTAGTGAAAAAAAAAAAGTGTGGAAAATGTTGCTTGATGCCAAAAAAAAAAAAAGATAGAGAGGGACTTGAGGACGGCTCTCTTCAGTTTTTCCTCGAGGATGAATTATCCATTGTTACAACATATTTTAGGATTGGTTCTCAATGCAAAGTTAGTAGCATATTTCAGAGTGAGTCCGAGCTAAGCATCCAATCACTGTTGAGCCATTAATGACATGTATATTGAATGTGTCAGCTTTATATACCAGGCCAGTACTCCAAAACACACGTTCACGTGCACACTTTTCACTTTCGAGGAAACTGAATGAATCGTTTATGAATCGTTTAGGAGCTTAGATTGATGAAATAGTAGCTTTGGATCTGATGCTTATTGAAAGTCATGTCTGCCCTCTAGTGTTTGGACAGCTTGTAATCTTCATTCTACTTTCTTCACTTCTGAATACATTCCATTTGTACGTGCCATAATTTCAAACACTTTTTAGATTATAATTGAATTATTTGTGTTTCTATTTGACATATTTATTGTACATTGTAATTATTCTCACAGATGTTGTATTTTTGTCAGAGGTAATTCTTTCTCTTCTTTAATCATCATCAGCTTGTTCCAACAGATTTTTTTATTTTATTTTTTTTAGCCTGTGCAATCCGCTGTTGAACAGATTGGGTTTTTATATCCAGACCCTGTAGACCAGCAGCTCTGGGCTTTTTCTCTGATCAAAGATCAGTCCTATAGACCCTCTCTTAATATATGGTGTGAATGCAGCCGAAGTCTCTGATTCCCTTTAAAATGTATGATCTATTCCGTACTTCTTTCTGCTTGTAGCCCAAAATGGGTGTTAAAAGAGCCACTACCTGGCATGTTCTCAAATCGGGCACATTTTTGTTATGTATCTCCTAAAATAATGCCATATGAAAGATGCCCCATTCCTGCTTCAGCTATCTTAAAGAGTATGTGGATTATTCAAAGGAAAGTGGTGTGTGTTAGACCTCTGACTGTGTCATGATGCTAAGCATCTTAAGCTCAGCTCCCAATCTTGGGCCGGGCTTAATCCAGCTGTATCACAGCCCTGCGTAACCGCCAGGCCTTCTTTTAATTTCTGATTACATAATGAATTAGCTTTCCAGAAAAATTATATCAGAGATCTATTTACATTTCAGCTAGACGGGAGAGCCCAGTTGGTTTGATGTTTCGTTGTAAACATTAGTCCAACGTGAGCCAATTTTTGTTTTTCTCATTGCATGTGTGACTACTAATGCCACCACTGGACTGAACCCTGGAGAACACATACACACACCGAGACGGGTGTCCATGTGTTTGTTCAGCTCAGTTTGGGAGGGGAAAACAGAATTTGCCTGCAATGTTTGACATTTCCAAACAGACCTTTAAATTACTTCAGAGATGCTATTTTCAAAGCTTATAATAATTCTTTGGATTCTGATGTTGTTTGATATATATATATATATATATATATATATATATATATATATATATATATATATATATATATATATATATATATATATATATATACACGATTGTATTTTTAATGAAACTTTGTGAGCCACTTTTTGTAAGAAAAAAAAAACATCAAAAAAAAAAAAAAAAAGGCTGAGAAAGGTGGCCTGATTGTGGAGCACGAGGCAGGGCTCAGGTGCGTTGCTGTGAAATGAATCAGGCACTAGCACGGTCAGCCCTGCTTCCTCCATCCTGTCCCTCAGGCTCCAGCTGATCTGAATGTACCTCTCAAGACCAGTCTGTTTCAAACATTTTTCTTCAATAAAAGCTGTTTTGAAAGAATACATTTGAGTCTGAAGTTTATATGATTTTTTTCTAAACCATGTAGCAATGTTATACATGCACTTTATAAGGGCTTCAGAGTAACTAAAACAGCATCATAATATTTGTATGTTTAAAAATGAATTTGTCACACTATAGGACTATAAGTTGTTTTGTTGTTTTTAATCTTTCTGTTTGTTGGTCTATTATTTTGTGCAATAAATGTTAAGCTATGTTTACTTTATCTTAATATAAATAATAGTAAAGATATGTTCATACATGTCTAAAATCTTCATGAGTAAACAATGAAGTTCATAATAATGATAACAAAAACAATACTAGCAGCTAAATGCTCACCATGGTTGTATTTATTTGATATAAAGTACAGTAAAAAAAAAAAATATTTTGTTGTGTTGGCAAAGTTAAGTTTCCAGCAGCCATTACGCCTGTCTTCAGTGTCACATAATCCTTCTGAAATCATTCTAAAATGCTGATTTTCAATGTTGAGAACGGTTGTGCTCCTTACTATTGTTGTGGAAACTGATACACTACCATTAAAAATGTTGGATTAAATTGATCTGGATGCTTTTATTTAATTTTATAATCAAAGAATCTAAACAGTTTTCAACATTAATAATGGTATGGGATATGAGATATGGAAATCTCATTTTATAATAATTTCTGAAGGATCTTGTGACGCTGAAGACTTATCTTAATTATTCCAAACATATAATAATAACAACACTTGCCCATGGTATTTTTCTGGTATTGTCCTTTATTTGTCTTCAGATGTTAGACTTAGTCTCTCCAAATCTGTCCAACAATTGCAGAGCATGTGCATACTGAATAAAGTCTGCAATGCCCTATGTTATTTCAAACCAACAGTGTCTTGTGGGTATATGATGCGGTTGTAGATGCATATTTAGTGTGTTCTTTGACAACAATGCTTCTTATTCATGTAGCTGTTTGTCTTTGTGCAATTTTCCCACACGTCATACTTTTCTGTATTGTGAACAATGAAACCCCTTAGTCTAGAAAGAAAAAATAGTTTTGCTGTCAATAGTGATATTCAGAACAGTCTGCCTGTGTGTGTGTGTGTGTGTGTGTGTAAGAGTAATAAGGGTGAGAATGTGTGTAATACAGCATGCAGGGATCCAACAGTGAGAAGAGAAACAGAATTTGAGCCACTGCCTTTGAGGGAAAACTGACCAATGAGGAGGGTGGAGATAAGCAGGGGGCGGAGTTTGAACTCCACAGCAGAGAAAGTCGATGGGGAGGGAGTTGGCAGAGTGTCAAAAGTGTGAGTCGAACAGCGACGCACTCTTAACTCACGGGAGTTTGCAGCCGGAGGGAGTGTGTGCGGTGTGTTTTTAAAGAGGGGAGACTGTCAGCACTGTGGACAGGAAACCCTTTTAATTCGATTCACTTTTGGGACAGGACCTCATCCTCTCGGCCCCTCCCTGATGTGTGTATGTGCGTGGTTTTTGTAAGCTGAGATGTGATATTGCAGTGCCACTATCGGCTGCAGCAGGCTGTTTGCCATAGATATTTCCGGATCCCATTTCCTCCAGCGGGGGTCTCTCTGGATGCACTTGCTCCTGCTCAAGGTGACTTGTGGAGTCCAGAGGCGTGAGTGGTGGCACGGAGCTGAAGTCAAGGCTCAGTTGGGACTTGTTCAGAGGATATAGTGAGATGAATCCAGGGTGGAGTGGGATGTGAGGGCCTGACGGGCCCAGAGTCAAGTCACTCCTCTCCAGGAACAGCCAGGGAATGGACTCGGCCTCTCCTCAGGAGCCTGAGAAGGACATGGAGGGCTATTACAGCCTTTTGCAGGCAGGTTCGGAGCTGGAGAACACGCTGCAACGTGAGTATATATGTCTGCCATATATAACTGCCATTTTTGTTCACAATGACATCAGTTTCTCAGGATTTTCACTGGCGTTTTATGTAGTATTGCAAGGATTATGTTTGCTATTTATAACTTCATGGCGTTTCATCCATAACCTAGATTAGATATTTGATAATCTGCTTGACTGGACTGGACTCAATCTTTCTGTAATTGAAAGGCAGAGCAATTCCAGAACCTTGTATTTTTCTATGGTAACCTTTTCCTGAAACCTTGATATTAAAAGAGTGTTTTGATGGACATATACTGTGAGCTGGAAGTTTATAATCATGCAATCTGAATTCAGGCCAGTAGTGAGATTGAAGGATGAAAATAGAAGTTGTATTGTATGTATTACAAATGGACGCCAACACACAGGAAGTGGAGCACTGATATTAACCCCCAGCCCTGATCTCTGGCTATTAATTTGCCTTAAAACCCAGAGAATTCTCTTTAGACCATGATTCAGCATCTTCATTTTAGCCACCATGTCGTTCCTCGGGCACTTTAATGCATTTAAAGGTTTACAAGTCTGAATCACTCCATTCTGCTGTGTGTTATGTAATATTTACTTTATGATGCTTTGGTTTACTCAAAGTGTTTGTAGGAGATTAGATTTGGCAGTGTGGCTCGGGTTGTTGGCATCGGTCTCAGTGTTGGGGTTGTTTTTATATGAGAGTGAGCGTCACGTCTGTGTTGAAGTAATGCTTTGCAAAGGTGTTTGTTTGTTACGTTGTAATGATGCATTGTAATGTGAGACAGCAGTTCCTCTCAGGCGAGCCAGGTTCACAACAACAACATTCTGACACAGCCATTGTGAACACCTGTCTGGGCTTCGATAACATCCATGCAGCCGCACGCCAGAATCTGCTCAAACAATGAGGGATGTTAGTATTCCTCAGTATATTCGACATGGAGAAATCTGCATTTTTTATGAGTTTATGATTTTACAGCTAAACTGTTGAGTTTTAAATGCTCTGTAGATATGAACTCTGATCCTTTCATTCCTCTTACCACATTGCATGACAATATGCACATGTTTATGCATACAGTCAAGTGCACTCAGATGTAGTTTATCACATTAACCACTAACATTTGACAATGAATACATCTGTCATCGTTTTAAATGGCAACATTTTGTGGAATGTTTTGTTTAGAAAAAATTCCTCTTGGGTTGATATGTAATGCATTAACATTCATACAAGTGGAAGTGGAACTGAAGTGTCCAAATACTTCTGGGCTAAATGTATATAAAACATGTTTATCAGGGCTACTCTTGTCTGTGCTTTTTAAAAATTAAATTAAAAGTATAAAAGCTCAGGCAACAACTCCTCTTATCATTCAAGCCTATTTAGTAACCATCAAGAACTAAATTTATGAAAACATTGAGAAATTATTCAGTTCAGACAACCCTGTCTCTTACAGGACAGATCATAGTCTCTGTGTTGCTACTGAGCAGTACAGTTTTATTTAATAAGTGGCTTTCAGACTGAGTTCAGACATGTTCACATGGACAGCACCTGAATGTGTTTGTTATACACAGACTCACCTGTATCTCTGATCTCACCCTCAAAGGAGTATAAGGTGTGGTTTTCCATCTGTTGTTTTAGAAGGGCGATGCTGCCTAAACGTATCATTGTCAAGGCAATGCTGGGCTTGCTTATAAAGCCTGAACACATGGTAGAACAAACACCATGAGCAAATATACTCCAGCATTTAGTGACCTAACAGACTCAATAAAAATGTAAATGGAAAATGTCTTAATGTATTCATTTAATTGATTATATTCAAGAAATAGTTCACTAAACATGAAAATTTGATGAAAACGTACTCACCCTCAGGCCATCCAAGATGTAGACTATTATTTTCTTCATTAGAACAGATTTGAGGAATTTTTCATTACATCACTTGCTCAACGATGGATCCTCTGAAGTTGTAAAAGCTGCTTGTTCTCTGAATATTTCTTTCCTAATTCAGATAAGACAACCTTTTCACTGGACATAGTACATTATGAATAGAGGCAATGGTTTGAAATTAAAAACATCTTGATAGATGTTTACTACAAACATGCAGATTGTGGGATGTTTTTATCAGCTGTTTGGACTCTCATTCTGACGGCACCCATTCGCTGCAGAGGATCTGTTGGTGAGCAAGTCATGTGATGGTAGATTTCTCCAAATGTGTTCCGATGAAGAAAAACATATTTTGTGTGGCCGGTCAGAGATTGTGTAAATTGTCAACATTTTTATATGAACTGTTTATTTTATTGTTATTATTTGCACACACAAATTTGTTGCACAGACCTTAAGCTGTATTTTTATTATAAAAATTCTGTTATTATTTGTTAATATGTTTGCACACAAATATTTCTTGACAGACCTTAAAATGTATTATTATTATTATTATTATTATTATTATTATTATTATAAAACATATTAAATATTATTATTATTATTATTATTATTATTATTATAAAAATATTATGTCTATTATATCATAACACTTCACTTCACATTTGCAAATTCATCTCTCTCAAATGCACCATGCATTTATCTCTCCATATATAATCACATTATAAATCTCATTCATTTTGCTTATGAGGTGTATATAGAGCTTTTAACATTTTAAACTGTCTTGAGTGTTATTAAATATTTAGTTGTGTCTTAGTTCACATTCATCTCTGCCCCAGCACCATTATACAGTACCTGTTGGAAACTCATTAAATTTTATTGTCAGCATTATTTTTTTTTTATCATAATAGGTTAATGGTTATGTAGATAGCAGTTTTTACATATTACAACTTTCTTCAGAACATGACCCTTTATTTAGGAAGAATATCAGGTCTTTTTTTTATCAACAATGGTAAGCATGTAAGGAGTCTTATAGTAGGAAAGAGAAGCTGTACTGTAACTTGACCCAAGATAATCCATTTCCTCTAGAGTATTGCATTTCTCTGTGGAATTAATTTGTTTTTGTTTGCTGCAGACACAGGAAGTGAGTTCATGGTGAAGTCACTGGATACCAGTGTTGGTCCATATGTAATCTGAACACACCCTTTATTGTCAATCTCCGATTGCAGTGTATTGTAGTATGAGACGAGGCTCAGAGGAAACTGAACCACCATCTCCTCTTGTTTTCAGTCTCTGGCTTCAGTCCATCTTGATGGTTCTGCAGACATGAATGCATTAGACTCATTGGTACTAACTACTAATGTTGTCAGTTTCACTGAGGAGTCCATTAAAAGAACATAAATAATTTTATATAGCACTGTTATAAACAGCTTCTTGTAGTTTGTACAATTAAACACTGGGTGGTGCTGTCCCTGAAATTTCACATAACTGTGACTAAACTGTATAAACTTACAGAAACATGACCTAAAGCTTGCCGCTTTGTTATTTATATGTGGCTCATCTTCATTGTCTCCTCAGAGGTCACAGTCCCTGTGAGTATGCAAGAAGTGGCTGGCTACATTGAGAAACAAGTGGCCTATTTATCAGGTGGGGGTTTAAATTTCTGTTTTAGAGTATGTGAAGTATTTGTGGATTAATGGCTTGCCTAAACATGTCAGATAAATTTGGAGCAGTGCCACAGAATTTGTCCTTAACTGAGAAACTGTCAATTTGATGTTTATTGAATTCCAGGGGGACGCGGTGAGGACTCTAGTGTCATCATCACTCTCCCAGAATGCTCTGCTTTCAGCGACATTCCTGAAGAAGCTCTGGCTAAAGTTCTTTCATACCTCACACTGATCCCGAGGTCCATGTCTAATACATCAGCCTCTCCATCTCACTGCATTGCAGTACAGCAACAGTTCCTTATGTATTCTCTTCACATAAACCTTGCAACAGCTCTTACACGAATTGAGCTATTCAAATTAATGTATTGTTAGTGTGCTAAATATGCAAAGATCTTTGTAGTCATATTGTAGACACAATACAGTCAGGATCTTTTAGAATGAAAGACCATATTGATCCCTCCATGCAATGCAAGCAAATGCCAGTGTACATTTACTTACATATGTTCAGATATTGTGGTTGTTTATAATGTCATGTTCTTAATAAAGATTTGACACACTTCACATGTTTCCAGAAAACGGCAACCTGGTGTAAAATTTATCATCATTTTAGACCGAAGATTGGATACTTGGGTCTCGATCAAAACAGCACTGGCACGGATTGCGGTAAGAGATTACAATATTTTATTTATAATATATATATTTTTTATAATTAATGCAAAAGTGTGAAAGGGGTTTTGTTGTTTTCATATTTTTATTATTATTATTATTATTTATAGTTTAAGATTTCATATTTTCCTTGCATAAACTTGGATTTAATCCTTTTAAAAAGAACCCTTTTAAAAACCCTTTAAAAAAATAAATAAATAAATAAATATGTATATATATATATATACACACACACACACACACTCTCTCTCCGGTCACTTTATTAAATACACCTGTTCAATTGCTTGGTAACACAAATTACTTATCAGCCAGTTACATGGCAGCAACTCAATGCATTTAGGCATCTAGATGTGATGAAGACAACTTGCTGAAGTTCAAACCGCGCATCAGAATGGGGAAGAAAGGGGGTTTAAGTGACTTGAACATGGAGTGGTTGTTGGTGCCAGACAGGCTGGTATGAGTATTTCAAAAACTTCTTGATCTACTGGGATTTTCACGCACAACCATCTCTAGTGTTTACAGAGAATGGTCCGAAAAAGAGAAAATATCCAGGCAGTTGTTTGGATGAAAATGTCTTTTTGATGTCAGAGGGCAGAGGAGAATGGACAGACTGGTTAGAGATGACAGAGAGGCAACAGTAACTCAAATTACCACTCGTTACAACCAAGGTTTGCTGAATATTATCTCTGAATGCACAATGTCAAACCCTGAAGCAGATGGGCAACAGCAGCAGAAGACCACACTGGATGTTGCTCCTGTCGGTTAAGAACAGGAATTCGAGGGGCAATCGAGAGGCAATTTGTATCTGTACAAATAATTAATTTAATTATGTCATTTATATGTATTTATAAAACTTAAAAAGGTATATTTATTTAATATTGAATTTATTGTATTATTGAAAAGCTTAATAGATCCAGGGAGAACATTAAGCATCGCAGACCTTTATATGTCCTTTGGGGACTGAATGAATCATGAGTCTGTATTTGTTGTGTGCTGAAGCGGTCTTGTCGCTGTCCGTGGTGCTGAAGTGGATCAGCGCAGGTTCAGTACAGTATGTGCTCACAGCCCAATTCTCTGTGCTCCATCCTGAATAAATAACTAAATGCGGCACTTCTAACTGAAGTTTGCGTTTAAAAACTGTGAAACCCGAGCTCACTGCGAGGCAACGGGAATGCATGAGTTGGCAAAAAGCATGCGCAGGTTTTTACATTATGACGCTCTTGGGGCGAGGGAGAGGTGAGGAGAGCGCAGGAGAGAGACGGTGCTGTGCTGCAACCCTCCCGACGCTGCGGCGATGAATCCCGCAGACTGTCCACTGCACCGGGCACCGGTCTGCCACAGCAGGATGGGCGAGGTCTTTAAACATCCTCATAAAACATCGATCGCTATGAGCGAGCGAGACTGCAGGCGAGGACTTCCGCGCATCCGCCGATCGACGGTAATGTGTCTGGAGTAGTTTCGCTAAAGAGTTGGACTTAAGTTTAGATGAGCACAATGCGGTACACTGCGGCGCGACGGACGGCTTTAGCTTAGTCATCCTACATAGATAAATGCTAGAGAAGGCGTTGTTTATCAATGTAACATATAAAGAAATATATTATCGTGCATATGAGCGATAGCAGACTGAATATTTTCGCAGATGAAGCTTTTGTTTACAAATACGTAAGGACGAGTCAATGTCAAGCGGTGTGTGTCCTTACTGTGAACTGTGTGCTAGGATGAACCGTCATGTTCATGTCCTTTTTCTGTTTGTCAAAGAGATTAGTCAGATTTGTTTCAAATACTTATGTATCTCGATGTAATTCAGCTCCTGTGATTAATAAACTGTACATTTACAGTAGTTGTCGGCTAATCAAGCTGGTTATCACAGTGTGTATTTTGTGTTAACTAGTTTAGCGTTGTCTCATCAATTTGATTTTCATCAGTTGTCAGTGTGATGAGTGATAGTACAGGATGCACAGTAACACTGGATTCAATTAGCCTAAATGAATAATATTCAAACTTAGAACGGATTTATTTCTTTTTTTTTTCTTTTTTTTGTGTGAGTTGCATGCATTGTCCAAATCCCATATAAGGTGGAGTCCAAATGTCTAAAACCACACTGAAACCTATAAAAATGGAGACAGAGACAAAATGAATTGGGAATGTATTATTCCGCACCATTTCCAAGTGATTACATTTTTGGCATTTTGCAGATTCATTTTTACAGGTGGTCAGATGTTGGAGATCAGCTAAAAAAATAACAGGCCAAATAACAAATTTTTTACTATTTTTTACTTTTTTTTTTTATTCGAACAGTTATTATTATTATTTGTTTATGTAATATTTATATTCAATTCAATAGCAGACTTGAGGATAATTTCATTGGTAGCTAGCATTTGCAGTATATCTTTTGATAACTATATTGGCCATGAAATTTATAGTAGAGGAATAATTAAGTAACTAAAATAGTTTATGCATATTTTATTATTATAAAGGTAAAACAGTAAAATCCAAACATTAAAAGCAACTGAAAAATAGTACAAATAAAGTGTATGCAGGGTAAATGTTTCCATGCAAAGCAGATTTACATTAGACCCAGAACATTCATTAAATTCATTTCATTATATCCTCACGTTTTTAAGGATTATTCTTGCATTTATCTGCCTGTTTAAGGCGGTCTGTCCTTGTGTGTCTGCCAGGCTGATCTCATCTATTTCTGTCATAGGCCTCATTCCCTGGAAACTTGCACCTTGTGTTGGTACTAAGACCGACCAGCTTCTTCCAGCGCACGGTTACAGATCTCGGCTTCCGCTTTAGTCAAGAGGACTTCATGCTTAAAATGCCTGTATGACTCATTACACTCATTTGTCATTTTATCTTCGTAAAGTCAGTACCACCCTGACCTGCATTTGTGTCTGCTATTAAGGTGGTGATGCTCAGCTCTGTCACAGATCTACTGCGGTACATTGATGAGAATCAGCTGACCTCAGAGTTTGGGGGAACTCTTGACTACTGCCACAGCGATTGGATCGTCTTAAGAACAGTAAAAAATGATGGTATAGATGCATTAACGAAATAGACCGAAATATCACATTAAACAAGGTAGTTTCTTTGCTTTTTACAGGCCATTGAGAGTTTTGCTGTTATGGTTAAGGACATTGCTCAGATGCTGCAGGCGTTTGGAACAGAGCTGGCTGAGACACAGTTATCAGAAGAATGCAGTGCTGTTGAGTTCCTCCTGATGTCCCACACTGAGAAATACAGGAGACTTAAGGTACAGCTCAGTGAAGCCCTCATGTGTAGAGAATTCTCTCACTTTTCCCTTATTGATTATTGCTAGACTTTAATAACTGCTTTAGGAACAACAGAATTTCAGCTTAAAATGTAAATGAATTAATGCTGTCAAATGATTAATTGCACCCAAAATAGTTTTGGTTTAAATAATTTATGTCTGTACTGTGTATATTATTATGTATATATAAAGACACACATACCGCATATATTTTAAAAATATTTACATGTATTTACATGTCTATATTTATATTCACATAAATTATATCCTATATATTTCTTAAATATATACATTCATGTGTGTGTATTTATGTATGCATAATATATGCACACACATTATGTAAACAAAAACTTTTATTTGGGATGCGATTAATCAAGATTTATCGTTTGACAGCACTAATATAAATATAGACTACTGTTTAAAAGTCAATACGTTTTTGAAAAGTTTTATTAAGGCTGTCTGCTATTGTCTATTTGATCAAAAACACAATAAAAATAATAATATTACAAATTAAAATAACTTTTGTTTTTATTATATATTAAAATGTAATTAATTGTTGTGATGCCAAATTGAATTGTCAGCAGCCAGTACCTCAGTCTTCAGTATCACATGATCCTTCAGAAATCATTCTAATATGCTGACTTTCTTCTCAAGAAACATTTATTATTATTATTATTATCAAAGTTGACTAGAAAGTGCAAAAGAACATCATTTATTTGAAATAGAAATCATTTGTAACATTATAAATGTCTTTACTGATTAATTGAATGCATCTTTGCTAAATAAATATTTTTATGTAAACATTTATTTTTATAAAGAAAATACTACTGCCAAATGGTTGTTTATACAAAATCTGAAACTCAAAATGTTATTTTATTTATTTATTCATTTATTTATTATTTTTCTAGTTTAATTTAAATGTATCTGTGGTGAAATAAATGTGACTCTGAAGCAGAAAAAAAAAAACAGTTAAAGTGCTGGGGTATATTTATAGCAATAACCAAAAAAAACATTGTATTGGTCAAAATTATTGATTTTTCTTTTATGCCAAAAATCAGAGTAAAGATAGTGTTCAATGAAGATATTTTGTAAATTTTCTGCCATAACTAAATATATCAAAGCTTAATGTTTGATTAGTAATATGCATTACTAAGAGGTCATTTGGACAAATTTAAATGCTATTTTCTCAATATTTAGAATTTTTTTGACCCCTCAGATTCCAGATTTTTCGAAAAACTGCCATTTAAGACTGGTTTTGTGGTCCAGGGTCACATATTATAAATATACTCATGTCTTACATCAGTTTCTCAATTGAGGAAAGCAGAGCTGCATGCATAATAATTATAATATTTTTAGCAAAATAATTACCAATAGATTAGCATTTAAGAAAAGGACAAAAAACTCTTGAAAGGGCAACCTATTAAACAGAGCTTCTGTATCAACCTCTTTTTATCAGATTAAACATGGTATCTATGCTTGTTTCTACTACCACTTATTTTGCCAAGGAAAATATAAAAAAAGTACCATACCTAAGGGAATAAACTATAATTAGGGTACACAAAGCATGTGAGTGCAAAATCGGTGTTCCACTCCAGTCTGCAGTCACTTTTAGCTCCAGTCTTGTCTTTTCTTGTGTTTTCCGGCCCCTCTGGGCTCTGGCTGTTGTTTTGTTGCATGATTCTGTGATGTCAATGACAGCAGAACACAGTGCGAAGTGTTTTTGTTGTTATTCATGGGTGAAGGATGCCATCAGATCTGTGATGAGAGAGGGGCGGCAGCTGCTCTCTAACCTGGAAACTTCAAGGAAGGAAGGGGACGCCGACACGCGCTGGGACATGACACAGGACTGGGATACCATGCAGAGGTGTAGGGTTTGATCCTGTTTATTTGGAAATAAATAGTCTGCATCACAAATACACTTTTTTTTTTTTTTTTTTTTTTTTTTTTTCTAAAACGGTGTGAACTTGAAATCATGCTTTCTGACATGTCCTTACTGCAGGCTGCTGGCTCAGCTCACAGATATGGAGATGGCGTTTGATGGCTTCTTTGATAAGCACCACCTCAAACTGCAGCAATATTTACAACTGCTGAGATATGAGCATAGTTATCAGGAGGTGAAATGCTTTTCTGTTCCAATCATTGCACAAAAACATAATGACGGCTCACAAACAAATGCTTTACACAAAACCAGTGCTGCCATTTGTCAATGCTGCATTACCTAATTTAAAAGTAAAAGTAAAGCAAAGAGGGAAGGGTTTTTTTCCCTTTTAAAATAGGAAGAGTCAATGAAAGTATTTTATCTAGTTGATCTAACATTCTCTTTATGTCAGATGGAGTGCTCTTTAGAGAAAATAAGAGCACAGGAAAGGAAGATAAGCATCACAGGAGAAACACTGTCCCAAACAGAGCAGTGTGTCAGAGAGCTGGACAGTTTGGAAAAACGTGCACAGGTAACTGGATTATGCCTCGCTGTTCATGTTGTACAGTCAGTCGCAAATATGCGGAAATTTCTGATAGATTTGTGTTTGTTTCAGGAGGAGATGAGTCAGGCTCAGGTTCTTATCCTGCATGGGCATCAGCTGGCTGCTGGACACCATTATGCTATGGCTCTGATTATCCAGCGCTGCAATGAACTCCGACATCAGTGTGACACCCTGACCTCTGCCCTCAATACTAAACGCAGCTCCTTGACACAAGCACAGACCTTGCTGCGCTGCCTCCAAGAGGTGGGCTAATACACTCACTCCTTCTCCTTATATAGTCATTTTTCATTTCATATTATGAAAAAGGTATTTTTATTTATTATTATAATTTTTTTAAAGAAGTGCATTATGCTCATCAAGGCTGCAATTTTTTGTTTAAATTAAGAAAATGAGTAATATTGTGAAATATTAATGCAATTTCAAATGACTGCTTTCTATCTTAATATATTTTAATATATTTTCTTTAATTTCTATAATTATTTATTTTTGATAACTTTTGATCAGTGTAATGTGTTCTTGCCAAATTTTCTTGCCCTTTGTTTTGCAGGCTCTGCGGTGGTGTGATGATGGCGCTTATCTCTTGGCCAATCAGCAGGTGGATAAATTCCAGTCTAAAGAAGGGGCGCAGGCAGCTCTTCGAGATATCGAGAAGTTCCAGGAGGCGGCGCCAGCTCTCCTCGGAGCAGGCGAGGATGTGCTCTTTCTGGAGTATGAATCTGTGCTCACTCCTTGTCTACAGGTAAACACTGTCAGACTACAGAAATAAGACTAGATTCCTAAAGTAAATTCCTAGGGATCATTTTAGACAGTCATTTCAGAAATGTAGCTTCTGATGGCTGTATTTGGTCCCTCTAAATCTTAAAGAATTAATTACACTTTAGGCTAAATATAAATGGAAATCCTTTACTGTGGTGTGTTTCAGGCTCATATAGAGAAGACTTTTCAGAAGCATAGCTCTGTGCAGGCTCTGATTCAATCCAGACAGAACTGCCTGAGGAAAATGGCAGACAAACATGTCCGACCAATCCAGCTGGTGGTCCCTCGTGCAGAGAACCCACCACGTGCAAAATCCCCCCTCTTCTCCCCCAAACATGGTATGCCACAGTCCAATATTAATGTTGGGTCCAATTATCCTCAGTATTTTTCAGCCATTAATTCTCACAGTTTTGACAAGATTTCGCACTAAATTTTTTATATCTGCCATGTACATCACTTGCTACAATACAAAAACTAAAACACACTCTTTAACGAAGCTTTCAAGATGCCTGATCAAAATGGATTGCATTTGGGTAATGACATGGAATCCTTTTATAGCTATTATGTACCTTTAAAAATGCACGGCTGCACCTTTTCCCTAATAAATCCCTATGGATAATGTAAAATTCCTGGGCAGTTGCAAAATAAGGTACATTTGCAATTCACATGCAGTTCTTTTAATCCTTATTAACTCTGAGGACCCATAACAAAGGCTTGTCTGTGACGCATAGTCAAATGACAGGCTCCATGTAAATTAGGAAGCATTTATTTTTGTTTACCCCAGAATGCAAACCTTTATTATGTGGCTCTGTGGAATACTTGATTCTGATTTGTCAATAGTGGACCTCAGCTGTCAGATCCTTCTGTATAATGACCATTAAATTGTATATTTCTCAAGTGACTATGGGAATGTGTTAAAAAAAGTAAATTGAATTGCAGATTAATAATGTATTAGAGAATTAAATTCTGAATGTTATAATGGGAGAGGATAAATCAGATGGATTCGGTCGTTGTGCATTCACTATTCTTGTGAGAGCTGATGCACTTTAAGATGGAGAGATCAAGGGAGGAAGCCATAGAGATGTGCAGAGCTCACCTGACATACCGTGATCCTCAGCACAGCTGGATAGCAGCCCATCAAATGTGATCCAACAGGAACGCAATGTAAAGATAGATCTGTAGTTGAAACAAGGGCTTTTGGGAGGATTTTATTCATTTACTGAGGTCATAAACTGGTATTGACCTCTGAATGACTTCCAAAGTCAGATCAGAGTGATATTATGTTATGCCCAGTACTGTCTGATTGTTTTTGATGATATGATTTGATTGCACATAGTACTGTGGCCGTTAATGTTTTGTGCTGCAGTCACTAGTCTGCAAAAAATATTCTCATAGCTCTCACTGAAGCTGCACGTTTTGCAACATATTTATATCAATTCTATATTGTATCCAACTGCTCTTTTTGTTTTAAAACAGATTTTAATTCCAGTTTAAAGTTCACCTTTGACCTCCCATTACCAGGCAAAAGAACATCGAGGAAAAGCCCAAACTCCAGAAAGGTAACACTGTAACTGTAACCTAAAACAATTTAAAACAATTATCACATTTTCACACATTTCGTAATAAAACTTTAATATATACTAAGTTTAGATTTTTCCCTCACACATCAGTTTCCAGCATGTGATTGCCATGTGGCAAAAAGTTGAATTACCTGAACTACCCAAAGTTGAAGAAACACCCATAGACTGTATTTCCCTTTTCATTTGTAAGAAAGATGCATAAAGCTCAGAAAAGATGTGGAAATCCTTCTGTGTTTTCTGTGTGGTTCAGATTGAAGTGATTCATGACTATCAGACGGCCAGCTCTCTCCCGTACAGTATGGATGGAGAAGACGCCCCTGATCTGCTCAAACGGTGAGTCTGCTGCCTGACACTGTCTGTTTTAATGACACACTGATGTGTGTGATGACCATGTGAATGTGTGCGTCTCCAGACATGTGATAAAGGAGCTGATCGAGACCGAGAGGATCTATGTGGAGGAGCTGCTGGCAGTGCTCTTAGTAAGATGACCTTCATTTTTCTGAATGTGGCACTGAAGGTAGAGCTGGAAGCTGAGGTGTTGATGTTGTGGATTTGTTAAAGATCTCTGTCACTCTCTTTGTTTGGATTTGCAGGGCTACAGGGCTGAAATGGACAATCCGTCTCTTGCTCCGCTCCTGCCAACAAGTCTTCGCAACAAGAGAGATGTGCTGTTTGGAAACTTGCCTGATATCTACAACTTCCATAGCAGGCAAGGCCACACAGAGAGAACTTCATAACGCTGCTATTTTGCTACAAGAGCAAAATGTAAACAATAGCTTCAGAACGAAATAAGATTCTGTTTCCTGTGAGATAAAACGCCAAATCCTCAGCCTCAGTAATTCAGACACAACTGCACACTGACAGTTTTGACTTCAAGACACCTTCCTGAAACATCTTATTTTAATAAAACATATCGGTTTGTGCAGCTGTGTTTGCCAGTGGCTTTGAAATGTGTCTTGCCTGCTGGGTCTTCATCCCCGGGTGAGGCAAATTGCCAAATTGGTTGACTGCAGGAAGCCGTTACGCCAATTAAAGCACTTTAATTACTGCTAAATGGCTGTTGGTCAAATAAGGATTTGATTAAGCCAATGAGAGCTCAGCTGGAAGGGAGCGCGTCAGCAGAGCGGGGGTTCTGATAGACAGCTGTGTGACCTCTCACTGAGTGTCAGTCAGTCTTATCTGTTACAGAGACAGAAAAAGGCATAGTGCAACTGGGAAATAAGAAAATGAAACAGTTGCTAAACTAATTTTGCATGCTAGATATTGTGCATACTATTTAAAGTGCATACTAAGTATAATGCACACTATATTTGTAGTGCATATTACATTTAAAACATATTAATTGTAGTGCATACTGGATGTAAAACATTTTATGCGTACTTGATTTACTGCATAATAGATTTGTCAAGCATACTATGTGTATATATGTTTAAAACATTACTTTTGTACTGAAAATGAGATTTAATACACACTAATTGTAGTGAATAGTTCTAGATATAATGCACATTAGACGTTGTACATACTGGATGTTTACTGGATTTCTACCTTTCAGTAGTTTGGAGTCAAAATCTATTTATAATTACAAATAAGAAGCCATTTTTTCAAGTCAACCAAGACCTTTTTTTGTTAGAATTAATCATAAAACAAGAAGGCATTATTTGCTGTAAAAATGAATATTAACATGTTAAAATATGGGTAATTATATAATGATATTTTAAAATATATATTCACTGCTATTTGAAAGTTTGGGGTCAGTAGGAATTTTAAAGAAATACTTTTATTCAGCAGGGAAGCATTAAATTGATCAGTAAAGACATGCATAATGTTACAAAATAAATTATATTTCAAATAAGTGCTGTTGTTTTGAACTTATTACTGAATACTTAAAAAAATGTTTGACAGTTTCCACAAAAATATTTCAGCACCATTTTCAAAATTGATCATAATAAGAAATGTTTCTTGAGCATTAGAATGATTCCTGAACATTCAGATTTGCCATCACAGGAATAAGTGAAATTTTTAAACTTATTGAAATAGAAAACAGTTATTTTAAATTTTAATATATTACTGTTTTTACTTTGTAACTGATCAAATAAATGGTAAGCAAAATATATATATATATATTACCAACCCTGATATTTTGCATTACATTAAATTATGAACAGCTTGTAGTTTGGCACCAAAGTGTGTGACTTGTGTTTTCTGTTCTCCAGTGTCTTCCTGCAGGATTTGGAAAGCTGTCTGGAAAGCCCTGAGGCAGTTGGGGCTTGCTTTCTGGAAAGGGTGAGGAAGCTTATAAAACCATATGAGGCTTATCCTGTTTTGTTTTTAGAAACATATCCAACATAAACTATCTGTCTGTTTCCAGAAAGACCATTTCCATTTGTATGAATGTTACTGTCAGAACAAGCCTCGATCTGATTCTTTATGGAGGCAGTTCTCGGACTGCCCATTCTTTCAGGTATCAAAAACCATCTCTATCTATAAAAATACTTGCAGCACACATCTAGAAATAGACTTGAGATGTGTCCTGTGTGTTACAGGAGTGCCAAAAGAAGCTGGAACACAAACTTGCTCTTGACTCATACCTGCTGAAGCCAGTCCAGCGCCTTACAAAGTATCAACTCCTATTAAAGGTGCAAGCTTTAGTTGAATACAAATGTGAATTTAGAATTTATTTCATATAAAAGTATATGTTTTGTTATATGTTAAAAGTATTTTAATAAAATTATGGTTCATGTGAACTGCAGTATGGTTTGTATTTTGTATCACAATGCAACCTGTGGAAGCTTATTTCTGCCACAGAATAAAAAACAAAATATTTAATTAAAAAAATATTATATACAATATAATAGAAAAAAGTTTTTCTTGATATTGTGAACTAAAGCATCACAATTCAGGCAAATCAGACTTCTCCGAATTGCAAGTTTATATATTCCAATTGCAAGTTTACATTTCGTAATTCTGGATGCAGAATTGCAAGACGTGAACTTATAATTTAGAGAATAAAGCCAAATTTGTAGTTGTAAATTGGAAATTCTGAGAAAATATTTCTGCATGCACATGCAGTCCAGTCAAATGCTTCATATTTGGGGAGGGAAAAAAATGTCAGAATTGCGTGATATAAAGAGATGTAAACCCTTAGTTATGATTTGATTTCATAACTAGGATTTGCATTAGAAGGGAAAAAGTCAGAATTGTGAGTGATTAAAGCTGCGGTAGGGAACTTTTGACGCTCTAGCGGTTAATAAACAGAACTGCTTGCGTCTTGCGGAAGAACATCGTAGCCGGAACTACTTCTCTCTGTTTATGTCTATGAAGAATCACAAAGGTACTGGGTTACTCCGCCGCGGTACCCCCGAAGCAATCTAAAATAGTCCGAATATAAACACTTATTATATGTACACCCTAGTGATTCAGGACAAGCCAAAAACACGGTTTGGAAAATGGATTCATGGTGTACTCGCTTATTATATGCATTTTTCTACATTTTGAACACAAACAAAGTTACGGACCGCAGCTCTAATTGGTTATTTTTTACCAGGAGCGATGGAGTTTGTGCAAATGGCAATAGGACCACTGGGAGGAGCCAGAGGAGCTTGATTTTTTTCACAGATTATCTGTCTCATATTCTACTGTCAGGACATAATGACAGGTTTAATAAATATGTAAAAAATATATTTTTTATAAAAGTTCCCTACAGCACCTTTAACTCACAGTTGAGGGGGGAAAAAAGTCATAACTGTGGGATAAAAAGTTTTAGATTTTTTTTCCGTAAGCTTCCATAGCAACCTTGTGTTTTTTTTTTTATGTTTTTGATGTACTGTAGGAATACTTTTGTCCATTAAATCCGAGGAATTTGATCATATGAATGTGTTTGATAATAGGAGCTTCTGAAGTACAGCTCAGGCTGCGAGGGAGTTTCTGAGCTGCAGGGGGCGCTAGAAGCCATGCTGGACCTGCTGAAGTCAGTCAATGACTCGATGCACCAGATTGCCATCACCGGATATGAGGTGACATTTTTACCAACTTCATGTGAGGGTGTGAATGCGTACAGTAGCTAACAAGTTGTATGTTGCAGGGAGATCTCAGCAATCTGGGCCGCGTGCTAATGCAAGGCTCCTTCAGTGTGTGGATTAGTCATAAGAAGGGTCCGACCCGGGTGAAGGAGCTGGCCCGCTTCAAGCCCATGCAGCGACACCTGTTCCTGCATGAGCACGCACTCCTCTTTTGCAAGCGCCGAGAGGATCAAGGAGAGAACGCTGACAAAACTCCCTCCTACAGCTTCAAGCACTGTCTTAAGGTACGGTGCACACTTCCTGCTGGGAGCACATGTGCAATCTGAGAAGTCCTGCCAGCATCGCATGTGGATGCATCGTTGTATATCAGCCTGATGACAGCATTCCTTTCTTGTTTTTAAAATATGATGCTACTTCACAGGATGTGACAGCATATGACATGTTTATACAGCAGATAGCTGTGAGTTTTCAGATTCGCATGTGTTTCCCTCCGTGAGTATACAATGCTGTTTATGCTGGCAGATGAGTGCAGTCGGCATTACGGAGAACGTCAAAGGAGATGTGAAGAAGTTCGAGATCTGGTACAGTGGCAGAGAGGAAGTCTATGTGATACAGGTGAGAATGTAGTATTATTTAATGGACAATGACTGTTGTGACTGTCACATTTACCACTGTTATGCAAAAAATTCTCATAGGCACCTTCAGTGGAAGTGAAGATCGCTTGGCTGAACGAGATCAGAAAGATCCTGACCAACCAGCAGAAACAGCTAAAAGGTCTCAATACATTTCCTGTGGTTAAATGTCACTGTTATTCCTCCACAAGTACTTGTAAGTAATGTGTGCTCTTCTCTCATTGGCTCAGAGGAGTTGTGTCACTCTGCTGCAGTCTCAGAGCAGATGCAGATGTCTCCTTCTCTCTCAGTGAGGTAAGAATCCACTAGTGTACAGATCACTGTTCCTGAGCCCCTCTCTGATCCCTGATCCAACCCTCACCGAGCACTCGCTCTCCTTGACCCTTTGGCTCAGACCAGCTCTTTCCTGCTTCTAGCTGTTAGAAATCTCACATGACACTTCCCTCCCAGAATCCTGCCAATAACAGTACCCCCTCCCTGCTTTTACAGTCCCCGCTTTAGCAATCCATATGATGTGTAAGTACGGTCCAAAATTAACTTCATTTTAATTAGATGTAACTTTGTTACCCATCATAAATATACAGGTTTTGAAATTGAATTGTGCATGATTGTAAAAATAAACAGTAGTTTATGTAAAATGTATATATAATAAATACAACCAATAATATAATGCACTATAAAATGTAAAAACTTGTAGATATGCATACGTTTATGTTTTTACTATTGGTGTCACATTTTTAACTTTATATGGTATTATATAACATTTTACATTTATTATATATATTGTGTATTTGTTTGTACATGATACAAAAGATTTCTATTTAAATAAATGCCGTTTCTCTTGAACTTCCTTTTAAACAAAGGGTTTTACAAAAAATAAGAAAGAGAGAAAGAAATCTGACTTCTTGAGGGAAGTCAGAATATTATAATGACTTCTGAAGATCATGTGAGAATTAGAGGAAATCACATTTTACATTTTAAAATATACTTCCTAAAATATCATTGATATTGAAAATATATAATATAAAGATCATATATCACGTATATATGTCTTTGTATTTTGATCTATTTAGATTTTAATTTTCATATTAGTGAGGGCCAGGTTGTAATTATTCAAATTTTACTTTAAGCATGTAATGTTTCGATTCCTAATTAAGTTACTGACCAATGGTTTTATTTATTCGCCAGTGCAGTTTTTACTCTCATTTGGCGAGTGTTCATTTTGGACCCATGTATAAGCCATATTTAAAACATCTTTGTTGTATTTGCATATACAAAACCCATGCACATTCACGATGTCTCATTTGAACAAATCAATTAAGTAAAAGTGTATGAACAATGTTCTGCTGATGAGGGGACTGAAGCCGCTGTGTGTGTGTGTGTGTGTGTGGTTGCCTGTCCTCCCGCAGGGCCGTGCGGCCTTCCGGTGGTGTTCTTAAGGGCTGCCTGCCCCGTCTGGACCTTGTGTCCCTGTCGGGGGGCGTGTGTGTGTGCCTTCGCGCTCGGAGCCCATGCCTCACTCGCTCCTCCCAGCGACAGTGACGCTCAGTGGTAAATTGGCAGGAGGGGGGCCGCTCCGATCTGTGCTCCGTCACATACAGGGCTGCTACGGCCATGCTTTAACCACCATCGCCGTCCCCTCCATACACACCCCACCACACCCCTGCGATCTCACCAGCAGAACCCTTATCATTAACATAACAGGCAAACGCTTTGCCAGCATCTCTGCATCTGTTTTGCATGACATGCAAACATACGCAAACAGCAGAAGAGTTTGGTTTGACTCCATTATTTTGGCTGTTAAGCAGCACTTTGAAGACGGGGCTTATTTTGAGATCAAGACGAGTTGAGTCATATGTTGACAAATCAAGACTATATCGGCTTATTTTCACTCCATTTCCTTATCAGCATGTCTCTATGCTGTTATGAAAGAGTCATTTGCCTTGCAGGCCTGAAATTACCCCCATCTGTCCATATCTGCCAGCTTCTTACATGGTTTGCTCTGGGTTTTCGGTTGGTTTGGCTCTTGTTTCATATAGAAAATGTGGTGCATGTTTGAATAATTGTTTATTTACTTCTAACTCTACTCTTGTCCCACAGCAAACAGCAAAGAGCGTCAGTCAGCTCAGAGGGGACCGAGTCGGGCCACAGCAGTCCAGATCCGTTCAGCTGCTCTAACCAGCTCCAGCGCAACAGACGCAGTGAGTGTTACACATACACACCTCATCTCTGTGGAGATATGTCAGTGCAGAATGTGTTAAATGTACAAATGTTTTTCTTTAACTGGACTTGTTGAACGGTTTAAAACCAAACATGGAATCATGAAGTGTTTTTACGCATTTGCCGTGGTTTATCTTGGAGGCAGGAAAATAAAAAGTATGATGAAATAAGATTGTTTGTGCGTAATAGAGTATCATTTTAAACATTAGCATTATTAACATTGATATACACTGCGTATATACATACATGTACAACAATAGATACTGTTTCATAAAAGTTTGGCGCAAGTATGATTTTTTTTTTTAAAAGAAATTATTTTACTCTGCAAAGATGCATTACATTTATCAGGAGAGACAGTAAAGACTTACATTGTTACAAAAGATATATTTTTGAAAAAAGTATTACTATTTACACAAAAATATTAAGTAGCACACTGTTTTCAACATTGATAATAAGAAATATTTCTTGAGCAGTGGATCAACATATTAGACTGATTTCTATAAGATCATGTGACACTGAAAACTGGAGTAATGATACAATATTTTACAATATTACTGCATTTAGTGTATATTAGATAAAATAAATTGCCGAATTTTTATTTTGTAAGACTTTAAGAGACTTAAAAAAAAAATTATATATATATATATATATATATATATATATATATATATATATATACCATTAAAAAGTTTAGTTTTTACAGTTGTTTATATAGTACATGTTATTTAACATTAATAATTTGTATAATATTTATAATTCTTATTGTTATCACTATTATTGTACATTTTTAAAAAGCAAACCATTCTTTTTCATCATATTTGTTGTGTATCTACAGTATATTGTCTTTAAGTGTGGTATGTAGTTGGAAACTGATTTTTTTCATTCAGTATTTTGGGTGAGAGTAAATAGTGTAGCTATAAATGGTCAGGTAAAGAAACCTACAAATGACATGGCAGTAATGCAACACATGTAAATGCATTGCATTTTAAATTCAGAAAGCAACTGCAAGTGAAATCAAATGTTTGTCCTGATAAAGAAAAAATATTTGGGCCTTAGATATACTCACCAACTTATAAACACATATTCTGCACACATACAAAGCAGTGTAGTTGAAGTGTAATGCTTGCTGTTCAAACCAACACACATTCATGTTTCTGCTGTAAAACCATTATCCGTGTCACCACAAACTTCAACCGCACAGTCAGTATAAAACTTGAAAGAGCATGTGATTTCTCCACCCACACGCATGATCTCTGAAGCCCACAGGGCCGTCAGCATCGGTTAGAGTCATAAGACACAGTGTGTTAAATTCATGAACTCCGAAACATCCATGTGGTGTGTTTGTGGTAGGCTGGCCGGGCGCACCTTATTCTGTAGATATCTGTGAAGGTCTGGAGGACTGGAGTGGAGCAAACAGCCTTTCTAACCCGTCTGACACTGAGGAGGAGGATGCTGCCCGTTTGGTAAGAGACGGACATCACTCACTGTCACTTACTCATGTTTGGGGACACTTGTTGTTATTTACTTATCTGTTTGTATTAGGTTGCAGGCAGATATAGGGCCTTTGTTGACTGGCGAAAAAATGGGACAGATAACTTCATCATTAAGTGTGGTGATGTCATACAACTACAGCATGAGGAAAATGATGGCCAGTGGTGAGTGATATGTGTGAGCCTAAAGCAAAATAAAAGATGGTCTGGGAGAAATGCAACTTAAGCGCCATCATTTACTCATCATCATGTTGTTCCAAACCTCTATGACTTGATATAAAAGAAGATATATTGAGAAATGTTTCAGTGGTACAGTTTGAAGTCAAGTGGAAATCAGTGGTATTTGGATTACAAAAACACTCCAGTATATCCTCTTTGTGTTCCTAAAAAGAGAGTATGTGACACAGGTTTGGAAGAATATGACATTTTATTTTTGGGTAAACCTATCACTGTTTGACAACATCTTGATTTTGAATAAAAAAAAATGTTTGAAATGTGAAGTGTTATGGGAAATGTAGTCCCATATCAAGAAGAACAATAGTCAATTTTATTAGGATAGGTCAAAATTACCGTAGATCCCTTTCAAATGCAAAAGTTGATTTAATGGTCAAAAATTATGGTTACACTTTATGAATTTTCTTTCATTATATTCCTCCTTTTGAAAATTCTTATTCTACATCTTGTTTGTAAGATTAATTCTAATTCAGGAATTTTAATTGGAGTTTAAAGGGCATTTCCAGTTCAATATTGCATGATGCAAACCCTGATATTTAAAGACAACTGAAGTGGATTAGATAGTGGTTTGGTGTGAATCAGTATAGCTGTGTACCCTCACAGGCTGGTGAAGAATCTGAGTCGCAGACAGGAAGGCCGTATCCCTACTGCCAACCTGCAGGGCATCTTGGGAGAAAGCATCAAGAATCACTCCAACCGGCTTGGAGGTGAGAGTCCATTTGGACATTACTGCCTTTTTGTGTAGTTCCCAGAAAATAAGAGTTTGCTTAAGATCCATACTGCCATATCTTCTGTGCAGAACCAGGGAATCGTAAAGCACGCAAGCTCAGTTCGCCATGAAGGAACGGCCCAGTGCAATATTGGACCTTTAACATAAACGCTTGGTAGCTCAAGACTGTATGTGACTACGTGGATTCAGACCTGACCAGCAGGATCATCTTCCAGAGTTTTTGTACTGATCCTCATTGACAGATGCTACCAAAATCTTACAAGAGTTCTCCACCATTTCAGAAAAGCCAGAGAGTGCTTTCAAACATCTGTCCTCTGCCTAAACACACTTCAGTCCTCCTGACTAGGTGAAGCCTGGAACATTCTGACTTTGCGGTTGTTGAATAATGAATAATGAATCAAGGCCCATCAAAAGGCCTCTTCGTCGCTGTCTTCGCGGTTAACCCTCTCAGAAGACCGAAGAAAACATCCTGTGCATAAAGGACCGTAATTTTTAAACCTTGTTTGTTTGTGCTGTTATTTATCTTGTACTGTTGTATTTATCCTCAGTCTGAGCTCTTCCTGAGAGCTTCAATGCCAAATCATGCAGTGCCATAATGCCTGTTTCCCCACTTTTTATTTAATGCAGACTTTGCTCAGTAGTGCATAAGTTACCTCAAAAAAATATTTATAAGCACTTTATTCAGGTCACGCAAATTTGTGGCCATTTGTCTCTCTCTACAGCTTAAAACCGGATGAATTTTGCATGCCGTCAATTCTTACCTCTCTTATTTAGTAAACTTCTCTTGTCAGGCACTTTACATGCAGAATCTACTCTGCCAGCTTGAAGACCTGGGGGGCCGTCATGTAAATGTTGACTTTAGAATCACAAATATGAGTTATGAGGGGGTGAGCAGAGCGCATGTGTGTTGAATGTGTGGCACGACTGCGAAATCGGAGCCGTGTTAATGGAGGTTTCTTATTAAGAGAGATCATACAGCAAACATTAAATATACCCACTGTTTAGAATGCTTAATGAAATATTAATTGCAGACTTATATGAATTTACTACATTAAATCAGGCCCACAGTTGGAGGGCTGACTTTGATATACCAGCGTTTGAAGTGGAAATGAGCTGTGTGTAGCAGCAGGAGACGCTTTGGAGTACATATCTCTTATGTTATTAATTTCGCTATCAACTTGTTCCCTTCCAGCGTGGATCTCCAGCCACCCACTCAAAATCAAGCCACGTGAAGGACACAACTGCCTGTACTGTGCTATATTAGCCATATATACAGTCAACTTTGCATATTTTTATGCTTATTTGTGTCCAAACATTTTTTTTTTATATATATATTTGTGAGCACACATTGAAAATCTGGGAATCAGAATTTCATGATCATCAGGTTTTTTCTCCATTATTTTCAAGTTAATTTAGTAAATTTAGTTTTTCACTCAGAAGTAATGCTAAACAAAGCATGTTCACTAATGGTCTCAGACTTTTGGACCTCATATCTATATCTACTGTAATAGCATTTAATCCTGATTTTTTTTTTTTGTTTGTTTTTTTTTTTTTTGGGACTGGCTTCTAAATTATTTTTGAAGGAATGTATCTGTGTCGATTGTATTGTAACAATATTGTATTTAAATTTGTACAGCCTATTGACAATTACCTTTTTTTCTTTTTCAATAAAACTGTTTCATAGAAAGTAATTTGTACCTACGATATATACAGTATATAGTATTATTATTTAACTACTCTTGTGTTTAAACGTTTGGGGTCAATACGATTTTTCAACGTCTGCTAAGCATTTATTTGATCTGAGCGTATATTGAAATATTATTTTCTAATTTAATGTAATTTATTCTTGTGATTGCAAAGCTTAATTTTCAGCATTCAATGTCAAATGATCCTTCAGAAATCATTCTAATATGCTGATTTGGTGCTCAAGAATACATCATGAGCATCGACCGTGTTGTTATCTCCCAGAGACTGGCCTCAGATGATGAAAGGATCTTTCACGGGTGAGATGTGAGCGATCTGATGCCTCCAGTGTTTATGGGGAAGATCCAGTGATTTTCAGAACTAGGTCACGAGTCTTTTAAAGAACGCTGTTGAAATCATAAGTAGGTTTCTAGTGTCAGATATTTTCAGTCATCGCCCCTCACATTCCTCCAGTTTTTCCTCTGAAGGCAGTTTAAAGCTTGAGGGGCTACATTTTTTTTATGTTTGCCGTCTGGATGCGAGATTGAGTTCTCAGTCAAGAAACCATAGCAAGTTCTAACCATGTAGCAAGGCAGTACATTGCTTAATAACATACCTGCTTTCATTAAACCACAGGAGAAAACAGTGTCTATGGAGTGTTACATGTCCTTATGGGACACTGAAGGTACTAAGTCATGTATAATTGATCAAATGCTGCACAGGGTTTATTTGATGGAATCTCATTGGCCAGCCAGGACTTGGAGGCAAAGTATGACCACAATCTGTTACAGATTAAGAACAATCTAATTGTATTTACTTCACCTGATTAAACAAGTGCATCTTTTCTCTCCACATCTGATTACTCATAGATTTTAAAATGATAATTCTATATCATAGGTCCACATCTCTAAGCAGTACTCCCTTAGTAACACCCATGACGTGTTGTATCCAACGATAATAATTACCAACCTGTGTGTACACACCGTACTTCCCTTTCTTGGCACATTCTTCTCCCCAACTGACAATGCCTGTGAGGAACCAGGTGTTGTGGTAGCGCATGGCATGAGGTCCTCCGCTGTCCCCCTGACACGCGTCTCTAGGAGAATTTGAGTATCCAGCACAGAACATGAAGTGTGTGACTGTGTCACTGCTGCTTTCCTTACACACTGTTCTGTCTACATAAGGCAACTCAACCTTCTGTAGGGTTGCTGCACTTCGGCCTTGAAAGCGCAGGCGGCCCCAGCCGCTGACAGTAGCCAGAGATCCGGACTGCAGCAGTGAGTTGGAGAAGAGCATGGGTCCCAGGCAGATGGGACGTACAGTTGGGGTAAACCGGATGGGGTTGCGCAGCCGCAACATGGCAATATCATGATTATAGAGGCTCACTTTGGAGTCATAACGGGGATGTGAGATGAAACGGGTGACGTTCAGATTCTGTTCCGTGCCTTCAGTCTTGGAGACATCATGCTCCCCTGTCAAGCATAGGTGTTTAGTTTAGTGATATAATTAATAACTGGTCTTGGAATTGTACAAATTTCAGGAAAAAAAATATCTAAAGATCATTTGTAAAAAAAAAAAAAAAAAGTTAAATTTGAAGATGCAATGTTGCATAAAAGACGATGTTTTTTTTATATTTTTAGCTCGCCAAGGCTATATTTTTTTGATATAAAGTTAAAAAAAGGGAAAATTAGATTCGATGTTGCATAAAAGAGAATGTTTTTTTATATATATTTTTAGCTCGCCAAGGCTATATTTTTTTGATACAGTAAAACCACTTATATTGTGAAATATTATTACAATTTAAAATAAATACATTAAAATAAGTTTTCTATTAGAATGTATTTTAAGGTGTAATGTTCCTGTAATGGCAAAGCTGAATTTTCAGCATCATAACTCCAGTCTCCAGTGTCACATGATCCTTTAGAAATCGTGCTATTATAGTCTATTGATTTGGTGTTCAACAGATATATCTTATTATTAACAATGGTGAAAACAGTTGTGCTGATTAATATTTTTGTGAGATTTTAAATATTTTATAGGCTAAATTAAAATATCGGTGTCATACAGCAATTTAATGTAATCAGTATTTCCTTGGCTGTTGTTCTGGTCTTACCAACTCTGATGTAGAAGGATCCATTCTGTATCCCTACCAGACAGTGGGCTGCAGTTATGACCCATAACTGGCTAAGGATGGAGCCTCCACAGAATACCTGCTGTGTTGAGCGCGCCACCAGCGCCACCTAGAGATCAGCAGTTAACTGGGGTAAACGACATGATTTTGGGTGCATAAAAAGATTGCGTTGTAGTAGATGTGCCAGTAATAATAAAAGTGCCTATAAACGCTTATTTTTATTGCTATAGCACATAATAGCATATTTATAGTCTTTACCTGCCAAGGGATTTCTCCAGGTAAAGATGGATTGCCACCAACAATACGGCTTCTTGGGGCACTTACAGTTGGTTCAGGAGTCATCAAATACTCATCAAATGCCCATTGAGGGAGTTTAACACGAGATGGCGTGATTTTCTCTTTTTTCTGTTTAGAATTTGAAGGGGTTGTCGAGTTGTCCGGTTTGGAAACGCTGGATGTTGATTTGACTGTCTTATTGGAAGATTGTGCAGAGTTCGTTACAGAGGCTGGACCGCTGGCCCAAGTTCTCACAGCTGTATTACTGACTTTGCCACATGGAAACTTAACTAGTGACAAAAAAAAAAAAAAAAAAAAAGTTGTTGTTAAATATTTTACATTTTAAATTTGCTTGCAGTGCCTTTTCTTTAAAAAACAAAACAACCGCTAGTACTTTAAAAATGAAAGTAGCTCTTTCAGATGTTTCAGTCAGCTCATTAGGAATCTAAGAAGTAATTAAATCACCTAACGGTTCACATGAGAATCCATCTTCTTTGAGTCTGTAACTGGATGCACACCGACATCCTGTCCCATTAGACTCCATCACAACACAGAACTGCTCACAGCCTCCATTATCAACATCACACATTTTGGCAGTTACTAAGAAACGGCACAAATCATATTTTTAATTATCTTTAGGAATTTCTTTAATTCTAACAAAATATGGTGCACTGAGTGTTTGAGGGAAGAAAGACCTTGCCTAACCTATTTCACAGTTTTTGCCAACATAGCCCGGTTTACAGTTACAGGTGTATGTGCCCATCTGGTCCTCACATGTGCCTTGGTATTGACAGGGTGATGGTTTACACTGGTCCCCATCTAACAGACAGAATCATTTATTAACAACTGCTAAGAATTTTTTTTAATAGAAATAATGTGCTTTATTTCAATTCTGGAAGAAGGAACATAGGACGGGAATTCAAATCCAGCATAAATTATTTTTTTATATTTGTCTAATGTTAATCAAATGCATTTTATTTCCTGAATTCTGAGTTTAATAATAAAATGATGTCCAGTTCAAATTTCATTTAATTTATTGGTCCAATAGCTACCTAAACACATCATAAGAATGTTTTTAACCTTAAAATGTCATTTCTAGCCAAAATATGAATCCATAATGATGCTTCCTCCTAGTAAAAACATTCATCCCATGTAGTCCTGTCAAAATCCATCAACATATTTGTTTAGAACTGTTTTGGACTGTTTTTGCATGACAGAAAGAATCAGTAGAGAAAGCAATATTATGGACAGAGCACTTTCAATTTTGCTGGAAACAACAGTTTTGATGATCGATATGCTAATTACAAACACACCGCTTTTTGCTTCAGGGATGGACTAAATTTGTATTACTTGTGGATTATTATGATGTTTTTATCAGCTATTTGGACTCTCGTTCTGACGGCACCCATTCACTGCAGAGGATTCATTGGTCAGCCAGTGATGTAGCCTAATGCTTAAATTTCCCAAAAATCAGTTCCAATGAAGAAACAAAGTCATCTACATATTGGATGGACTTGGGGTGAGCACATTTTAAGCAAATTTTCATTTTTGGGGGTGAACTGTTCCTTTAACATATTGAGATGTTCTCCTGTTTGCCCATGGTAAATATGATGGTCAATGATTAAACACACTTACCAATATAACTTGCCCAGAACTCCATCTGAAAAACAGACCAAATGCTCATTTCGCTATATTATACAATGCATGACAGCTGACGAACCACATCTTGTCGACTCACTGTCTTTTCATCATTTTCAAATGCTTCTCTGGCCTCCTCCAGGACACATTTCTCTTCCATACATTCCCTCTCTACATTCCCTTTCAGAAACTCCTCAAATAATCCTGTGTTCGCTCGCCTTTGTCTCCTCAAAATGCTGTCAGCTTTCTTCCCGTCTAGGAACACTGATCCTGGGGCTGTTACAGAGTTTGAGAGTTTATATTCTTTACTGGAGGGGAACTACTGAAAGCATACACGTGAATATTATTATTATTAACCCTTAGAAAGTCAGAAGGCAAATGCCAAGTGTGCCTGTTATGTTCCGTCAGCTCTAAGAAAAATGATTTATAAGAAGTAAAGGTTTTGCAGGTCTTACCTGCAAATGTCTGCAGCATTATATATGGGAATAGAACAAGAATGAATAAAGCCATATCAATCCCAATTCGGTTCCTTATCATTCCACAGTGAGCTGACAAATAAACTGAGCCAATGCTCCAAAGTACACCTGTCTACCACACTTCCACACAAACGACTGGCACAGCATATTCTGTTTAGCTGAAAAGTAGAACAAAATATACTCAAATAGAAAGCAGTTATTTTAAAGAGTAAGCATATTTGACAATATTACTGCTTATTTGGGTCAAAATAATGCAGGCTTGGTGAGCAGAAGAAAATTCTAAAAAAAAAAAAAAAAAAACTTTTTTGACTCGTAGTGTATTTCAATTTGTAGTATCTATAATATATCATGTAATATTTTTCACACGCAATATAAACGTATTTATATACATGAAAATGTATAGCCTTCCTATTTTAGAAAGATTGCTAATCGCAAACCGATCTTCATATTCGAGAGTCCTTGGCATCAAAAAGTTTCAAAATCAAATCTCCACCAGATGGTGCTGCTGCTTCAATAAAGTAGATCAATAACTTAACCATTAGTTTCCCCCTCTTGAATCAGTTTAGCATTCACTGGTTTCCTCTTTCGCTGTTAGAGAAACGTTATGACATTAGAATGCGATGGAATATGCAATACTTCATAAAGAAAGAAAGCATTATCATGTATATTCTCCACAGATGGGCCCTGTATTGGGGACTGTGGGAGGGGCTGGATCAGCTTGTTGGAGAACAGCCCAGTCTCCGCTTCAGTTCCGCTGTAAGTGCTCTTGATTTCTTCTCACCCCTCGGGAATCTGTTATCTTCTCAGATGGCGCTTTCTTATTGACTGTGGGCTTTTCGTTTTTCATCCTGCCATTACGGGGTTGAATTATTCATTTCTACGTAATTAACACTGGTCATCAATCCCACTGTACTAGTGCCAATCAATCTGTAACTGAGAGTAAGTTTTCATTGCTGAGAGATGGGCTTTGGCTCACAGACTCTCAAGCAGAAATCAACAGACTGTTCATGCAGCTATAAGAGCATGAGTAAAACGACTAGGCCTACATCACTTTTTATTTATTTATTATTATTGCACTTAATGCTTGGAAGCTTTACTCCCTTTTAGCCTTGAATTCACAGCCATTTTAAAAACAAACACCATCAGTCAGTGAAGCTAAGTCTCTGAAGGCAGAGCTATATTTAGACAAATGCAGACAACACTAACATTACTATGTTAAAAATGCCTTGAGGCTCTACTGGTGCTTTGCGCTATCCCGTCATCCATGGCAACATTGAACATTAGTGTAAATTACCTCAGATGACTTCACTATTTGCACTACGCTAATTCTGTTGCAAACTTTGACTTGTTGCTAGTTCGTTTTCGACTATAGAGTGGACTATTTTCCCAACAGACTCTATAAAATAGTATACAAGTAAGATTATAAAATAATTCCAACTCAAATATATATCAATATTTAACCCGCGTATTTTGGAAGTAGTTGGCTGGCAAAAAAAAAGTGTTCTAAGAACGTTGGGAATATTCCGCCCTTGGGAATATTTTATTTTATAATTTCACAAACATTATGGCAGTATTACTTTTGAATTTTTTTTCTGAATGTTCTGAAACAGGTCCACATTTAAATAAATTAATATTTTAGAAGAAAAACATTAAATTAACTATAATGTTTTTGTGCTAGCGTTTTGAAAATATTAACAAGGACCTGATAACTTTAAACAAATGTTCTATTAACATTACAAGAACAATAGCTAACATTTTGAAAACGTTTCTTGTTAGCTGGGTGTGTTGACTAGGTTAAGTTGTCCCCCTAAGAATTTTAGGGCCAGTCTCAATACAAGGTTTCAGTTTTTGCACTTGTCTGTATAAGGGGCAGCTGTGGCCTTATGGTTAGAGAGTTGGACCAGTTACCCGAATGTTGCAGGTTCGAGTTTCGGTGCTGGTAGGAGGGAGTGAATGAGGGAGTGAATGAACAGCGATCTCTTCCACCCTCAATACCCATGGCTGAAGTGCCCTTGAGCAAGGCACTGAACCCCCAGTGGCTCCCTGGGCGCTGGATAGATAGCTGCCCACTGCTCCGGGTGTGAGTTCACGGTGTGTTCACTTCTCATTGCTGTGTGTGTGCACTTGGATGGGTCAAATGCAGAGGACCATTTCTTAGTATGGGTTACCGTGACTTTCACTTTCATAAAGTTGCATGACAAATTTCCTGTATTTATGAAGACCTCAAAGTTTGCATTGCAAGTAAAGTTTTATTTGCATATTTTGATTTTCAAACCTTTAAAATAAACTTCTAAATGCCTGTACTGTAGTCCCTATAGTAGATTTAGTGTACATTAAGGGCCCTGAGCTTTGGTATTTTTCCGACCTGACAGAGTCTTTCTCACTGTCGTGGGTACATGTACAGGCCAGTATTGCAGGTGTGGGGATTGGGACATGTCCTTTGTTCCAAAGAATCAGTAAAAAACAAAAAAATGAAAAGATTCTCAAGATCTTGTTCGCCATCATGTAATGACACCATTAATGTAATGGTGTCATCTTGGTGGATTAAAATATCACGATGTCACAGTTTATTTTGTGATAATGACAGGCTAACTGTACATTTTAATTTACAGAGAGAAATTCATCATTTGGGAAAAAAAATGCCTGTTCTGGCATGGCATGTTCTTTGACTTCACTGGGCTGAACTATTGAGCCTGGGCCTGATACACAACAGGTGCTGAGACTGTATAATGTTGTGATAGCAGGGCAGGTTGGTGTGGTTTTGTGGTGCATGTGGGAACTGAAGCTGATTTATAAAACAGCACCATTGATCCACACTATTTTATATAAATAAATAGTTTTATAATTTACTCACCCTCACGTTGATTAAAACCTTTTGAATTTTCTTTCTACTGTCAAAAACGACTTACTAGGTACAATGTTCCAGCTGCTCAGTCCATATAACTCTGCACTGTATTCTTAGTCTACCAAAGTCATGAAATAGGTTTGTGTGAAAAAATACAAGAATTTAAAGGGATGGTTAAATCAACAACATGCTTTAATCACCCTCAAGCCATACTAGTACTTGTGTGTCTTGAATCTTGTGTCAACCAATATGATGCACCAAATCTAAATATGCACATTCAAATTGCACAAATGAGATTCTTTCTTGGAATATAGTGTACATTCGTTTACTAGTTCTCTAGTGTGTTTTCTAATTCTTGTGAACATCTTGTGATTTTCTTCATTCTAAAATTGCTTCAAATTAAAGCACCTAAAAAATAAATACATATATAAATGTACATATATGGACCATTTTTGTGGTACTTCAACCCTTTTTTGAACTTGATAGACCCTGCTTTCCATTCACTTTCACCTTTTTTTAGTTTCTATGGAGGAAAAAATGTATACCGGTTTGAAACGGGTGAGTAAAAGAGCACTGATGACAATAGTTTTGAGCAAATTAATTATTTAATAAGCTTGTCAAAAGAAGTGCTGTAAAGCATTACTGTATATATGACCATGTAGTATCCAGGAAACAGAATAAGTGTATTTGTATATTGAAGTTGTTTAAGATGTATTACGGTTAATATAGGCACTAACTGAGGTTGAGTTTCACATGAATTTCTTCCTTTAGTGAGATTGATTATTCTCCAGAGAGGACAAGGATGCAAGCCAGACCGCAGATATATAGCATTGAACATCACAGCGAACAGTGAGAACAGAGAAACATCACACCAACAGGAAACGGCACAGAGAAGACTGAGAAAGGTTGTAATTACTTCACTTTGTACATTTTTAGAAGAAAAAGGGGAAAAATAGACTTTGCACCACTTCAGACGAATGCAGACAGCCTAAGAATAGCAGGCTGTCTGAGAACAACCCTCACATCATGCAGGCACCACAATCTCTGCCTCTGTTTCTGCGGTTCCAGGGATTAGCCGTGACTCACCATGTAAGTCCTTACTGTTTTCCTCCTCCTCTGAGAGCGCAGTACGGACATCAGTCACTCCTCACTTTGTGTTTACCCTGCTGCTGCTCCTGCGGGAACATGGGAGTGTGTGTGGGTGTGTTTTCAATCACGGTGGCATAATGAACCAAAGCTATTATTTATGCAAATTACATAGCATTTTATTGAAGAACCACTTTCAGAACTTTTAGGTCATGCACTGGGGCTTCAAGTCTTGATTTCTGCTTCTCAAGTGACCCTCTAACCACCATATTCAGATCATAAAAACACTGTACATTAAAAATCAATTAATTAATTAATCAATGGAGAATAAATGAAATAATCCTGTTGTTATTTTAGTAATATTTATATTCTATTACAGTTTTCACAAATTTTTTAATGAACTGTAGTTTTAGAAATTTAGGTAGTTCAACTTAAAACATTTCTAAAAAAAAAATCATTTAATATTTATGTTATTTTATTTCAGATTAAGTTAAATTATCACAAAATAAATATAATTCATTCATTCATTAAACACAAGGGTTATCTAAACTATGTGTTAAAAACACAACCAGATAGGTGAATAGATTGTGTTCTCAGCACAATTATGTTTACAAATGTTAATTTAATGCAAAAAAAAAAAGCATGTTTAATTTAATGTCAAGGCAAGTTGGCACATTTCTGCAAGTCATATTTTAAATTATGTTTTTGTATACAATGTATTAATTGAAAATTTATATTTTTCTTTCATGCTCTGCTTATTCATCAATTGTTTTGTGTTTGGCAGGTTTCTATTGAGACAAAAATGGTCATCAGGTAAACACAACGTGTAACAACAAACCCTGTATGTTAATGTTGTGTTCAATTAACTGTATAATTTTTATTAAAGGGCAATATCAGTTAGCAACATCTCAAGGTATGTGTCTATTTAGGAATGGAAAATTAAGTTAAATTATAAAAAAGAATGAATGAATAAATACATAAACAAACAAACCTGTTAGCCTACTTCTCACCTGTACCCTTAACCAGAGAATCAGCTGCTACATAAAATGTACTATTATGGTACATATCACTTAGTGAATAACATAAAAAGATATGCTAGATATGGAAGTATACATTTATTTTCTAAGGGTGAGTATAGGGGCATTTGCTGCTGCTGGCTCTGACATCTGTCTCCCTCTCCACCACTGAATCACACAGAGCGCTTCCGACTCCCTTCCTGTGGCCGCAGTTATAAATGGAACGACTGCAGGCTTGAAGGATCTGCCCATGCCTGAGTCTCCTGGATGTGGCCATTGACATTAATCTGGAATTTGCTGGAGTGCACCTCTGTTAATTAGCACAGTCTTTCTGTGAGTTTTAAAGGGTAATGTTTCACACCCACGGCCCCTGTGCACCACTCCAGCTCGGCCCAATCTGACATTTAAACAATCTGCTTGATATTTAGTAAGAGGATGAAAAGAAATGGCTACTTTGTGTGTTTGAAATGGTAAACATATTTCTCTCAATCTACAGGCTAGCAGTGCTTCAACTTATTGGATGGGTTATTGGATGTATGGTCCAGGGAATAATAACAAGAGGGATGGAGAAGTATTTTATTAATTTCTCAAGTTCATTTGTCGACCCTGTCTAAAAAACTTAAAAAAATAAAAAAAAACCTCCAACCAAGTCCATTATCAGTGCCATTGCCCTACCATTATCCCACCACCACAATCAGTAGCTGGTGATTACAGTGGACGTGCAAATGCCTAGAAACAGTGTCAGGGCTCCCAAGTAATTCTGTGATGGCCAAATTCACAAGTTTCCAAACATTTTTGAATGCAGGACTGCAGATTATATTCTTATCATACTACATGTAAAATCTCCCCTAGCTATGCTGTTTTCATTTTTAGAACATCTTCAGACCACCAGGATTCATCATATGCCAACAATATTGCCCCCAACAGGGGCAAAAGTGAAATTTCTGTCATTATAATTACTCACCCTCATATCATTCCAAATCCATAAGATCTTTGTTCATCTTCGGAACACAAATTAAGATATTTTTATGGTATCTGCAAGCTCTCTGACCCTCCATAGACAGCAATTATATTATTACCACGATCAACGCACAGAAATGTAGTAAGGACATCTGTAAAATAATCCATGCGACACCAGGGGTTTAACTGTAATTTTAAGAAGCTGCAAGATTACTTTGATAAATGTAAAGATAATAATGACTCACACTCACTGACTGAGGTTTGTGAGAGAGAGGACACTTTGGGTAAAAATTCAGCCACAAACCTAAAGGGGTCAATTGTGCCAATTTTAGACGGAGAAGATGACAGAATTGTAGTGTCAGGTCAAAGCTTTTGACCTCAATTCTAACAGTTGGCTGACCCCATTGGGAACTGTCATTGCTGGCATATGTGCTCTATACAGTAATGAAAGAGGAAGTGCTGATGCAGCACAGAGAGAGGGAATGAGAAATTTCCTCTTTTAGGTATTTTATAAATACCTTTGTACTGTAGGTGGTATTGGCAATTATTTATACTGTAAAGTCAGCCATATGACCCTCTGTTGTCTCATATGATGTCATACTGTAGTAGCAGAATACTTATCATAACAGAAAATGAATTACTCCCTAATCAGCCTTGCCCATCAGAGCACTGGACATATCAATATTTCCAAAAGAAATCTTCTAAATAAAACCTCAGCATAACAGTGGTCCATAAATCACTTGATCTTTATTCCTAAAACACTTTTCTCTCCGTCCTAGAAAATTATTTTAGGCACAATCCCAAAAGGTCCTGAAAATGGCATATTTTCTCATCCATCATTTGGTGGATTTGAGATCATAGATTTATTTAAAGCAGTAAACTTATAAATACTCATATTAAATAAGACACTGATAAGATTCTGTGTGTATGACGTCTTTGATAAAAATAAAAACTTCTACAAAAGTTACTCTTGTGTTCTACAAAGTCACATTGAAGTGTGTGCCTCCTCACAAAACAAGTTAGAGAAAATCACCATGACTCTGTCCTGGCTTTGTAAGTAAAGCTGTCATTAATGTCAACCTATAACTGAGTGTTCACAGCTGAGCCTTTCTTCATGAACATTTAGATAATTGTTGCCCACATAATACTATCGTTCCAACCATTCATCAGTAAAAGCATTTCAAGGACACCTCTGGAAATCAACACCCCTGACTGTGAAATAATTCATAATCTTTCATCTTAACTACTGTTATTTTACAGAGGTTGATTGAGTGATGACTGAGTGGCACAATGGACACTGTGGGTAAGTCACATCGGAGCTAAAATCAGGTAAACACTTATTGTAACTTATTTTGACTTTATCTTGTTGTGACCTACTGGGAGAATTTTGATTTGCTGAAATTGGGATTGAGTTTGTTAATGCTGCTATTGGGGAATTTGGTAGAGGGGACTACCATACTGAAAACGTAAATCTGCCTTTTAGTAACGTTTTTAGTAACAATTTTTAATTTGAATGCTAGAAGTAAATATTATACTGTATAAAGTGTGGTGAGTTTGCAATTTTATGCATTATCTTATTTACCATCATTAAATTGATAATGTATACACTCTGCTCTCTGGAGAATCAGTCATTTATATTAGACAACCACTAATCAGTACAGCACTAATAAATTATTTAGGACATTAAATATAACAACAAACCAAGGTTACATAAGTGGTCTGTTGATTTAATGCATGATGTTCTATATGATCAGAGTAGAAATTCAAAATGATGAAGTGTAACTTATAAATTGCAATTTTTTGATACAGTTTTGGTAATATTACTGGACATGTTAATTTCTCATATCTGAAAGCAAGTTGCAGAATATTGAGATCATTTTTCAGATGGATGTTTTCATCATGTCATCCAGCTGGTGACCCCATTTTTCATTGATCAGTAGCACACTGACCTTCATGACCTTTTGCATCCAATTGCACATGGCAAATATTGATCCATTTGGAAAGCTGTACCTCTCTTTAATGCTTTCAGACCCAGCACAGAAATGTATTACGCTTCTCTCGGTTCTCATGAATATAAATGTGAGGCCATTAATCTGCGCTGAAGTCCTGTCTTGTTACAATGTACATGAAAAATACCGTACACATGTCACTATTCTACAGTACACACATCATGTGGATCTTGTCAAGATAAGGAGCTGCCAAAACAATAAAGTGTTCACCACAAACCAACATCCACCAATTCTCCAAACTCTATATTATATTGCCTATACTCCAGGCATTAATCGTTCCATATTATTTAAAAAAGGCACACTGTGTTCAGCATTAATGCTGGTGTTACTAGCAGCGAGGACAATGACAGACTTGAAAGGAAATAATTACAATGTGAGAACAAGAGACTTTCAAACTGTTTTGTAAATAACTGTCGCTTTGCACTATAATTCAAGCATTTAGCTGCAATTAAACCCATAAATGCCAACATTGTTGTCCACCATAAATCACCATTTTTTTAAAACAAGCATTAACTGTCAACTTAAATCTAGTGTGGAGAGAGATTTTTGTTTAGGTTTTGGATTTGACAGACTCTGTGTATTTTAACAAGATGTCTGAGCATCAACAGAGAAACAGTGAAGGGCAAAGGGAGGTTAAAATAGCCTACAGCTCCCTCATGCTGGGATGTGAGCTCTTGCCTGACAAACTACAACCCCAGAAGATACACTGTTCTCAGATAAACCACTTTCCTCGCCTGCCATCTTCTTTAATTCTCCAAGGTGACTCTGTAGACCTCAAAATGCCATCATTTGTGGAGGCAAATTTCCTTCTGTTGGATCTCCAGCTGCTGAAATCATATTTCTATTTAGCTCCATTACCCCCCCCCCCCCCCCCCATTAGGATTTATTTGCAAATTTAAAAGGGAAGAGAAGTTTTAAGAAATGATTAAAGATTTTGTGAGAGTTTAGAAAATTATTGGTTGGATATAAAGTGTTCAGAATATTGCAGTGATATTCCAAAACCTTTGGTTATTGTAGAATTCGGTTCCTGGCAAACCAAGCACTGTCAGTTTAAAGCCATGGACAGTGTCTTACGAAAGTCTGGTCAAAGAAACTTTGAAAGGCGTCCAACTGTCCCTAAAAATAGCAAGTATGGATCCCGAAACCATTGCCTTCTGCTTCCTTACACTCAGTGCCGCAAAAGAGTGCAATCCGTCAGGTGATAAACACCGAGTCTGGAGTCGCTTTACTTACAACTCCAAATTAGCAGAGAAAACCAGTATTTCAAAGTGAAACATTCCTGTTAAAAGCGGACAAAGTGATTAGAATACACGGAGAATTTAATCGTGGTTGATTTACCTAGAGTGGAAGACCGAACGAGGGCAATCCACCGGTTTTATGCCTCTCTTCATCGAATAAACAGGTAAGTTAAAATATTTTATAAATGAGATAATGTGTCGGGACTACATTTAAGGCAATACGAAATCATATTATTCGCCTTTACATTATTTAGTGTGGAGACTCCGGACCGTAACATTCCTTGAAGACGCGTTTTTACGGGATTTTTTATTGCATGACAGCCACACGGAAGCATACTTTCACATCCAAATATTAAAAGTATTATATGGGTAATGTTTTTAATTAACTTCAACAGCTGAATGTTTTCACACATTAGAAAGTAAACTCCAGAGCTTCATTAGCTTCATTGGTATCCCTTTGTGAATATTGTTAGGACAAGACTGACTGTTCATTGTTCACTCCGGGGACTTTATTAATGAAGTCTGCAAAAATCCTACGCGCGTCATAATCTGCAGAAAGATTACAAGTGTATTTGATCAGAGGTATTTTGTACGGATAGCCTAGAAAGAGATACTTTCATGTTTCATAACTGTGGATTCAGAGGGAATTTAGTCATTATACAGGGTGCCACTCATACAAAGACTATCCGGAGGTTCAACTGGGGGGCGGAGGTGGAGGTGGAGGCGGGGACGCTTCAAACAGATGCCTCTAGTGGCTATAATTGGTACCACATGGAGAGAAAAAAAGCATGCGTGTCTTGTGAATGCACAAATAGTTTGTTAGCCTACACATTTGAAAAGAATGTGGAAGATAGACCGAGGAAGACGCGCAAACTTATTTTCACACCATACTTTGAGAGCTTTTTCAGTAGCCCACAGCATCTCTCTATCTCATGCACCTTGACTTCAAAAGCTCACCCATGTTCTTTAACCTGTAGGCTTAAAACAAAACACTTTTATAATGAAAGAGTAAATTTATCTACTTTTTGGGGCTTAAAAATGTAATGCTCTTATGCATATACATATATATGTAAAACTATTAAGGAATTTAATGGCAATTTTCAGGACTTTTGAGAGTTATTTATTAACTTGCTTTTTTTACAATTGTGAGAAAAATATGGTGCTTTAAGTTTTAGATTACATTTTGTAGAATGATAATAGCGACTTAGGGTATGCTATTTGGCCTAAAATGAAGGCCATAGCCCATAGCCCACTACTTTTCAGATTCTCCAATCTTTCGTTTTGAACTCCATGGGGGTTCGAACTTTTATAGGGCAATCAATAATAGGCCTATATAAAATGCGCATCGGTATTCGGGGATTGTTTGGATTTTTTTGCATCGATAGAATCAAGAATAGGAGTCTATTTTTCTTGAAAATATCTTTTGAATAGCCTTTATTATGGACAGCAGTGGTTTTATTCCCTCTGCGTTCGATTTAGACCGCTATTTTGACTCAATATCTGATGCTCACACTAGCATGGCGTGTTTTACATCAGACCCAGTTTCTGCAGACGCTGGCAACAGGCTAGTACATTTGTGAATATCTCTGTTACAGTAGCTAGCAAAAGGTGGTTCCTCGGGTTTTATGAGCGCTCGCGTCCAGTGTGTCACAGCTGACGTCGACTGACACTCGGTGGAAGCCCCTTTTCTTCCCTCGCGCTTTTTGTTCTCCGGTTTGCTTCATTCGAGAGGGTTCGTCTTATTTTCACCACCTCGAGATTCATGCAGGAGCCGTTTGTCTACATCAATGTGTATTAATGTAGGAGACACCGTGGAAGAGATAAGGTGAGATAACCTTGTTGATAACAGAGCACTACAAGGAAGGTCTGCGTTTGATTGTGACATTGGCGTACTTGTTACTATCACGCGCTTTGTAAACTCGACTTCTGTAGTCTCTGTTTAACTGCATTGACGGCTGTTGATAAATGTCGACAGAAGGTACGAGAACCATCACTTTCCCTTTGGTGTACCTAAAAAAAATATTCACCTTTGTTTATTTACAATGCGTTTCTTGCAGAGCTCTTATCTCATCACCTGGCACCTTTGGTTTGGATTTGCCAAGGATTTCCTAAAGCGACTGTGGGTATACTCGACTGAAGGATTTCGGGTTTTAATCTAAATCGGGATCTATACATCCAAACTGGGATCTATGAGCGGAAAAGTGGCTAAGACTAAAGAAGAAAAGGATGCTTCTAAGGGTAAGAAGAGTCTTGAAACGTCTCGATTGCTCTCACAGGTTTAAAGCGACCGTGATCTCATTCATCTTCTCGTTGCATTGTTGCTCAATCGTGAAAACATAAAAGCATTATGGAAATTGGCAAATAGAAATGTTAAACGTTTATGAGATTAATAGCCTACAAAATGATTAGCTATAGGCTGAATAACAAAAAACTGCCACCTGATAAAGACCGAAATCGGCACAATTTTTATTCAGTCTGTTCTGAGGAGATGAATTATTGGGCTGTCGCTTTAACGTAACCTGCAATTAAACCAATGAATATTCCATTCAAAAATTCCCCTTTTCCCCTTCCTAGTACATTAAGGTAGGTCTGAGTAACTGTTCAAATATTTATGTGATGACGCTTAATCGTTTGTTTGGGTAGCTACTGCGCAAATGACCGATTGCGTAAAACCGAGCTTCTGCATGTCTCTGAAACAGCCGCGCTTCAACTGGATGTAAACTGGCCAACCATTGCCTTGGAGACAAAGGGCTACTGGGTTGCCAAAGAAACCTCCGCGCGATTAATTGATGTGCATGCTGGCTGCTGAGGGGTTTTCATTTCAGTTTACAACGACATGAATATGCTGTGCTCCTTTGTTCCGACTGATGAAATCCCACAGTGTAGCATAGCCTGATTACCTCTAAAATAAACCTGCCACTGTATATTACTAATATTGTTGGCAAACGGACTAATTACCTTTGTTCCTCTTTTGTAGAAATTAATAATTCATTTGTTTTTGCATAAAAGTAACTTCTAATAGACATTTTTATAGTTTACCATACAATAGAAAATCTATAGTGCCTTGACTTGGATTATTTAAGAGAATTGGCTCTCTTTGATTCTTTTTGGCAAGTTAATTTAATTTTCCCATAGACTCACTAATATAAATTCAGTGCTGGTCAGAAATAAACAAGAGTGATTGCTTTGTTTTATTTTGGAAAAAATAAAATGAAAATGTTCATAAATAGTGTTCATTAAGTATTAGTAAAAAACAAAAGAAATCCATTCCTCACCCATCTTAAGGCACATAATGAACAGACAGCTATCTTTTTTTTTTTTAAACATATTATTATTGTTTGTAGTAAATGTACAACAGACTTTGTTGAATGCCGGCAGGAGTTCATTTTTCTTTTTGTTTTAGGCAGCACTTTGTCAAAACATTGCATGTGACTCATTCAGCATGCTGGCTTTCATCTAATTTGTTTGAAATATTATATTATGAAACACATTTCAGTGGCTGCTTTTACATCATTAAATTCCATTAACTTTGGTATTCTCACCATCGCTTGTTAGTTACTCTGGATTTAATGCACTAAAAATAATTTAGAATAGGATTTACTTGAAAAAAAGGCTGCTCAGGAAAGGCTAGTTATTTTGCAAAAAATTGCTAAGTAAAAGCCTAAACACAGTTATTAGAAGCTGTATATATATATTTTTAAGTTGAGTTTACTTGGTAATTCCCATTTAATTTGAGTCTTTGTTTGCAAATTATAATTAAGTACTGCTACTGTAATTATTTGCTGTATAACAGTAATTTACTGCATGTGTAAAAGTTTAGGTTTTCTGTTATCTGTATAAGCATGAGCAGTGCTGTCATTGAGCTCATCTGATTTTTCATAGAAACTATGTTAAGTCATTCACACTTTGTGTGCTTAGTAGCTACACTTTTAAACTTGGATTCATGCTGTATAAAGGTTTTTTTGCATAAAGGTTTATCTCTGCTTGATCTAACCCGGTTTTGGTGTAGCCCAATGACGTCAAGTTGATTAAATAATAATTAAGTCATATTAAATAATAATCTTGACTTGTAGATGTTTGTCATTAAGTTACAGAAAGTACTATCACAGTTTTTATTGCATATTATTGGCATGGCTATTAGAATAAAAAAATTGTAGCATAAGCGTGCAAGCTTTTAACACACTGGAGCCATGCTGATTAAGATGCAAGTTTGAATCTGTCCTGAAATTCACGCAAATCACATCCCTCTTCTTTCTGTCTAATAATTTCCAGTTTATAAAAAGACAAACTTAAGAATTCAAGCTATATTTTCGAAACATAGACTGTGTTATGAATTTCCAATTTCCAATGTGTCTTATTTATGGATTGATAAAAATACCAGTCCACCATTGCACTGCAATTTAGGCCAGTGGCGCTGAATGCCCAAGGGCACATGAATACAGCACTGGCTAATTACCCTGAGGATGAATGCCACAGGCTCTGGACTGGCTGAGCATGGCTTGCGAGTCTTTCATAATTTTTTGCAGATGAATTCATCTCCAGGCCAGATGCAGTTCCAGATCAATAGGCATCCAGAGCATAATTTAGAGAGGCTTCATTAATCACAAAGCAGCAGAAGGTTTTTTGTGCCCCGCTCTGACACCTGCTCTAATCTTCTTGGCATATAGCGGCACCCTGAATTCCACAGCATCCAAATCCACTGATGCTGTGACTGGAGGTGAAAAAAAAAAACATGCTGTCTTGATCTGCCGGACCCAAGTACATTAAATAGCTGAATATGACTTGTGGATAAAGGGATGTTTTGTACAGTGTCATGTTTCAGCACTGTAGATTAAACCGTGCGAGTAACATAAAAAAAAGAGTTTGAACTTGTTGTTTGGATCTTTCCAACTGCATTTCACACACAGAGTGAGGGGAACTGGATGGGTTGACATAAATAAAAGGCAAAAGTGCTTTCCTTATGTTCCTGAATTAATATAACATTAGTTACATAAGTATTACATAATTAAGCATTTTACAGAAGGAAAAGAGTATCAGTATGATATTTAGTACAACAAATATTTGATATCTACCATTCAGAAGCTTGAGGTCTGTAGGATTTTTAAATGTTTTTTTAAAGTCTCTTATGCTCAACTAAGCTGCATTTAAATTCAAATACAGTAATATTGTGAAATTTTATTACAATTAAAAATAATGCCTTTTCTATTAGAATATATTTTAAAATGCAATTTACTCCTGTGATGGCAAAGCTGAACTTTCAGCTACCATTACATCAGTCACATAATCCTTCAGAAATAGGCCTAATACTAAAATTCCAAGGTGCTTTTTCAGGATTCTTTGAATAGAATGTTCAAAAGAAAGAAGTTTATTTGAAATGGATATCTTTTGTATCATTATACATGTTTTTACTGTCACTTTTGATCAGTTGAATATATCTTAGCTGAATAAAAGCATTCATTTCGACTTGTATACTCTAGTCTGGAACACCTAGTACACAAACTCACTGTTATTATGAAACAACCCAGTACTGTTATATTAAGTAAAATGTAGTTTAGTAAGAAAATTATGTTGTACAATGCTCTTCCAGAATCTTGTTCATCTTTAAAGGGTCAGATGCTTGGATAGTAAGTTGCTTGTAAAGGCTGTGTAAGGACAGTGTGATTCAGGACAGTGCTACCGCTTCCTCAGCGCTGACAGAAATCACAGCATGCAGCCCTAGAGCAAGACTCCATCTGCATTAGAGAGATGTCACTCTACATCGCTGCCTTGCTCTCTGAAATGTTTGGGAATGTCGCGGGCCTGTCTCTATAGCTGTTCCCTCCACCTCGTCAATGACTGCTGGGCATGAAAGTAGCACGATTAGTGCTCTCTGATTGGCTGGCCCATTCTTGCTTTAGCCTGATCTCTAGCTCCTCACAAAACCCCGGTGCTTGTTATAACAGAAGCTTTAAAAACGTGCCTGAAAAGAAAGAGCAGAATAATGCAAATTGTGTTTGTTTTGGAGGACAGTCATAAAAGGTTAAGTGCCTCTCCTCGCTTTGGCTATTTGCCTGAACCTAGCGTAATAGTTACCCGATTTTTTAAGTTGTAGTGGGATAAATATTCATGCTGGAATTAATATTCATGCTTGGTTATGTCACCTTCAAACATAGAAGAGCACAAAGTAGCCAGCTGATTCATCTTAATTAAATGCTGTGACCTTAAAGTCTTCAAATACCTGTGGTGAAGTCAGTGAAGCAGTAATTCAGAGAGCTCTGGAAGTGTCTGAAGGGAGTGGAGGTCTAAGCTAAGCTCATAGTTCCTGTGGAAATCAGCTTTGCTTCAGATGGCAATTTATGAATTATAGGTCACATTGCTCAGCTCAGAAGGTCAAAACCACACAGTTTCCTGTCTCAGCCTTGGGCCTGATGCATATTGCTCACAAAACTGGACAGTGTCTTATCTGATTGGCATAAGAATAATGCTTTTTCAGCAGTTGTCCCTTCTGTCAGAAGTTCTCGCCAACAAAATAGCATTCCATGTTGTGGGAGAATGCTTTAACCTGTGGATTAAATAACAACCCGATACCAATTCTGTGGGAAAACCGCAGACTTGGCAACAATCTGATTGCTAGTTACAGTTACATATATAAAACATTGTGCGACATAATACTTAATGCTGTTTACTGGTCAGATTTGTTTTAAGTTACTGTTTAAGATGGATCTTAAAAATGTGATATGTAGGATATTCCATATCGCAAGTGGTGGGCTGTTTCAATAATCCAATATTTTGTCTAAACGTTTTCACACTGAACCTTTGATATCTCTGACTTTTTACTGTTAGTTTGACATTTAAATAATTTAGTCATTTTGTTATAATATTATTACATCAATGCTGAGGTCACAAAGAAGTTCAATTATAAGAGGAAGAACAATTGATAAGAACGAAATGGCAGACAGGGAGAGCGAGTGACTCTAAATGGTCCATTGAGCTGGAGTTTTCATATTATGACTGATGACAACACTGGGCTAGTGATGGTTGTAATGGGATTTATGCAGCAATGCATTTATGGGGATTAAAACCCAATCAGTCTTTCAGTGTTGTGCATGTAGGCCACTACCACACATCCTCTAAATCTGGAATATTGAGTTCCTCCAGTCCATTTTGTTATAATGAAGCCTTTAATGCTGAGAATATTCCTATCTGTAATAACATTTTCCTATCTGTATTCAGCGTGTTGTAAAGTACTTGGAGAACTGTATATTGGGTTTTATTTTCAGGTGAGTCATATTTGTTCACGTTCATAACCAGTGTTACTGATCTAGTTATCAGTGTTATTTGTTGGTTTATTTCATTACACTAATGGTTTGATTTATGGGACGTAATTTTTGTAGGTGTGGGATTACATGGCAGTTCAGGATTTTGGATTACAGGTCTGAATGGAATTGTTTGAGATTTAGAAATGCATTTTCATGCCATTTGTTGATGTAAAGTTAAGCTTCTCTGTTTGGTGACATTTATGGACAGAGGCACTGCTTATGTTGCTCCCCAGGTTTTGAAGAACAGTACGGCAATTTACCATAAAATCAAATTTTAACATCAAGATTTATCTGCAAACTGTTGTTAGTCTGTTCTTTTGTTCAATCTTTACCCTGTTTTTATGCACAAACCAGAGATGGAAACGTAAGTCTGAGACTCTGACTCCAGTTGAATTTAGAGCAAGTTACTCATCCTAATGTTGTTCCAAACCTGTTTGACTGACTTTCTTCTGTGGAATGTAAGATAAGATATTTGGACAACAAAACGTGTCTTAAGTATCTGGGGTATATTTTTAGCAATTGCCAAAAAAACATTGTATGGGTGAAAATTATCAATTTTTCTTTTATTCCAAAAATCATTAGGATATTAAGTAAAGATAATGTTCCATGAATATATTTTGTAAATTTCCTACTGTTAATATATCAAAACTTAATTTTTTATTAGTAATATGCATTGCTTAGAGTTCATTTGGACAAATTTTCTCAGTATTTAGATTTTTTAGCACCCTCAGATTCCAGATTTGCAAATAGTTGTATCTCGGCCAAATATTGTCCAATCCTATTAAACCATACATAAACGGAAAGCTTAATTATTCAGCTGATGTATACATCTCAATTTCGGAAAATTGACAATTAAGACTGGTTTTGTGGTCCAGGGTAACATATATGAAAAAAATAGTCCTTTGTCTAGGTTTATATAGCTACACAGACGCACACACAGTCCATGTGTCTGTATGTTTGCATTAAATTGAATTTGCCATGACTTTTAGCTGTTTGACTCGGCAAACCTTGTGACTGAAAAGGAGAATGTTGTTTTTATTTTGAAAACATATTGAGTTCTTAGACATTAGACAGGCTTCAGCTGCTTGTAACAAGGTCAAGGTACATTCATAACACATCTTAGACATGGGGGAGTGAAACTTTCTTCAGACTCCTGGAGTTTAGTTTTATTATTGCTCTCCAGAGGAAGTATAAACCTTGCAGCTACAGAAACACTACCCAGAGCATAATTACTGAGATGCTGTTTGCTACGCAATGCCCATTGATATGTATCAGCTGCACTGAGTCACTGACAAATATTTTGTCTCAGTCACACGTGATGTTTCAAGTGTAGTGGCAGGAGTTCAGTTCAGAAAGCATCACTGCACCTTGTTGATTTATGTACCTGTGTCAATGACACTCTGAGCTGGCTGCTCCGTCCCAGAGCATGCTGTGGATATTGTGTTTTGTTTAATTACACTTCCCCCGGGCATGAATGCGGCATCGCTTAATGGGATTTAATTTTCTGCTGCAAAGCCAACACAAGACAAGTTGTTAGTCAATTAGCAGTCAAGTTTCTTACTTAGTGATTGACAAATATTTAATTGTTATCAGGTTAAGAGAATGACCTTGCTTTGGTTCTCTTTAAAGGGGCACCTGCCCTTTAACAAGTTATTTATCGTGATTTACGTTTATTATAGGGCTGCGCAAAATAAAACCAAAATCATGAAAGACTTAGTGTGTTCATCAAATCACAAAGACTGTGATTTAAATTAAATGTATGTTACATGTTTCCTATTGAAGCGTTACACTGTTCTTTAAAACACTGTTCTTTGAGCGGTTTGTGATTTAGTGTCCCAAAGTGTCTCAGTTCCCAGGAAATACTGCTCCACATAAACAAATTGTCATGAGAAGCACTAATAAACCAGTTATTGTCAAAAAGGGGCTTTCACAAAAAAGTCTTCTTGCTATTTGTTACCTAAATAAAAGCTTTATTGTTTTACGTTTGAAAATTTAATTGAAGTTATTCCATAAATATTAGTGTTATAAAATGAATGATTTTTTTTATTTTATTTGACAGTGAATATAATATAATATAATATAATATAATATAATATAATATAATATAATATAATATAATATAATATAATATAATTTAATATAAAATTGATATAACATTTATTTTGTTTTTAACAATAACAACAAAAATAATAATTATTAATATTTTTCTTCTCATTATTATTGTTCATAAATTTATTGTTAAAAATTTGATTATTATAAGTCATCATATAATCATTATGTTATTAATAATCACTTTTTTTTCCCGCACACCAAACCTTTATTTAATTCATATTTCAAAAGGGAAAAGCGAAAGGGAAAAATTTGTAATATCATTTGTAAATCTGCTAAACCCAGTCATTAAAAGAAGGCAGTGTTGATGTGATGTACGTGGCAAGAAGGTCATTTGAGACGACAAGTCGTTCTTGCATCAGGTGATTGGAATTCCTAAACTACCATCCTCCACTTCTGTCCCTGCTGTCCATTCCCATGGGCGTCTTACTCCCTGCTCTAGTTCAATAAAGAGGTTAATAATTAAATTCTCTGCTTTAAATGGTCATTTCTATTGGTCGTTGGGGTCTAGCTGATTTTTCCCCCTTCTTGGTCTTGACAGTATAAGGAATTGCTAAAAACATATAGTGAAAAAAACGAGATTACACAACTAACAATCAGGTGACCTGGAGTCTTGCACCTTTAAAGGTACCATTGTCCATTCGTTACAATGTGAAGCCTGAGAAGATGTTACCCATCCAGTCTGTGTAGTCCTGTTGTTTAAGTAGTTTAGTGAGATGTTGTTAATGCAAATAGCTGTGATTATGACTCTGTGTGTGCATATGTGTGTCACATGTTAATAGCCAGTTTCCTGGTAGATGCTCTTACTGTGTCGATGGTTAGTCATTGGTCTGATCATGAACAAATTAAAGCTGGGCAAATTACGACAAGGGGGTAATAAAGCCTAACAAGGCTTGAGAGGATACACATTGTATTCTGGGTTAGTGGAGGGAAAATAAAGGTCTTTCACTGTAGGTTGTTTATGATATGTGCGGAACATTGTGCCTCAGAATGGCTTGGATTAGGGTATCAGGGCACATTTTAGGTCATGCAATATGTGGATGGTTTCTGCTTTCATGGATGAGGATTTGATTGACAGCTAGGCAGCCATTTCTTAACCATAAGTAGAGTATGTTGAATCTCCCAGTGCCTCTCTTTACAAATTGTTGAGCAGGAATGATTAGAAAGGCCAGAGTGCCTCTATAAAGACTCCATTAGTCCACAGTTTGCCACCATTCTGGCCAGAGCAAAAATTACCTCAATTTAAACTGTTAGTGTCTGGCACCACTTCCAGCAACTCCTCACAAAAGCATAACTAAGCACTTCTGTGGAGGTAAATACTATGCACTTTTCTGGCTGGATTTCTAACTTGAAGTCTTAAAGCAGTAGCTTCAAGTAGACAGTCACCTGCAGAGCCATAAATATCTGCATAAAGTGTGATCCAATTTGAAGCTTATTTTGGACATTAACTGCCCACACAGTCAAGACAAATCAGGATCTGACTGAAGTGTAACCACCAAGCCTGTATCATTTAGAGGCAGGTTTATTTAATACTGATCGAAAAATAATAATAATAATATTAATTCCAGTGCTTGTCAGTTTTGTTTGGAACATGTAGAAGATGGTCCGTGAACAATTGTAAATAGTCTTAAGGTTGAGATTACTGTGGCTGGTCATTTGTCATAGGATTAATTAATGTCATGTGCTCATTGCATTTTTGATTTGAACACTATTGACCACATTGATCTCTGGGGTCACATGGGGTCAACATAGATGTTGCATTCAAATGCTGAAACCCTGTAGAGAGGTGGACTCCTCTAAAGGCACATGGCTTGAAATAAGATGAATATTTTGTAAGGCCAGGGATCCTTTCTTTAGGCTGACTGCCATGTCAGCACTTCCTCTACTTCTCATTTGACTCCTAGCACTTCTTTCCAGCAGTTTATTACAGGTTAAACCTGGGAATTTCACCATTGCGGATTCATCACATTTCAGCACCTCTCAGAATTATTTAGAGTCCACCAGATTTGAAGAAAATGCAATGAATCTCCATATATCTCATTATTGTGCTATAATGACATTTAGATGAATGATGAGCTCTCAAGTGGTGTTCTCAGGGGTTGTTTTTTACATCATTTCTCAAACGACTGATGTCTAAAGATATAGTACACATACTCACATACACAAAATATTTTTATATTTACTCATCCTCATGATGTCCCAAGCCAGTACAGTTTTTTCTTTCATTGAACACAAAAGGAGATGTTTTGAAGATTGTTCTGGCTGCTCTTTTCCATGCAGTGACAAAGTGAATGTGAATGGAATCTTTTTGTGTTTGTCAGCCCAACATAACATATTTTTTCTTATCCTCATCTCCTGGTTTCTCACAGAATGAAAATGTATGCCTCGATTTAGAAATATTAACGTAGCTCGAGAAAATGATCCCATATTAGTGACTTTTTTACCCTTTGCTCCTATCAGGAGTCAGTTTTAACAGTGCAGAACATCTGTATCATCTGTTACAATCTCACCACTGTATACCTAAACTACACTGGTTTAAATGGTTATGTTCTTATTTTTGTTATCACTAATGTACATCATGTTGTTTTGTGTTACATTAAGTATTAATTGCATTGTAATTTAGTGCCTTGTGTGACTGGTTTTCTCTTTGTGTGTATACACAAAGTTAAAAAGTTTTACGTTGTAAAATATACAGGCACTTCATGATACCGAAACATGCCTTTTTACAATAAATTGAAACAGTATATTTTTAACAAAATAGATTACACAATAGGATATTTATTTAAAAAAAAGGTAAAAAGTCACTTGTAAAAGTAAAATTTTTAAGCTATTGATTAGCAAAAAAGATGCCCAGTGTATAGTCTCTTTTTGGAGAGCTATGATGGTCGATAGCATCAGTAAATACCCAGTGACGGAGACAGAAGCAGCTGATTTCATTAAGTCAGGCCCATTTGCTTGTAATGAAGTGCAGCATTTGAAAGGCTGACAGGCTTGTGCTTTAAGCCAAGCCACACTACAAACCTGAAGCTGTTTGCCCTTTGATGTTTTAAGTATGTGACAAGAAGTCTCAGAACGTAGCAAATACGCATGCATCCATTGTAGATGCTATTTTAGTGTGAAATAGCCTATATATAATGTTGTATAATATCTGAAAATGTTGTTCTTTAATTAATGTGCAAATGGTTTGCAGTTAGTTTTGTGCACAAACATGAAACTGTTTCTTCACATGAGCACAAGCTGGGGAGCTTTAGTCTAATAGTGTGCTCCTGCCATTCCAGATGTTCCTGACAAAGTAAAAGCATTAGTATGTCTCTGACAGCCTTAGTAGTACAAGAAAATGACAGTTTTGTCATTATCCTCAAGTCTTGTCAGCAAACTGAGCATGTCTTTGTTTATGTATTTCATATATTCCATTACCTCCATCCTTCTGGACTATCAGCTGAATGTTGTAGATGTCTAAAAGCAGTGTCTGGCCCCATTCTGGCAGTGTGCCATCACTCTAACTGGCTTTCTCTCTTAAAGGATCATTCACCCAAAACTGAAAATTAATTTACTCACCCTCACATTTTTTGAAACCTGTAAGACTTTCTTCTACATAATACAAACAAATGTTTAAACTATTTTTGTACATACAAAAAAAATGTCAAAGGGTTCAAAACAAAATTTGACCCCAATTGACTTTCACTGTATGTTCTTTTGTATTTCACTTAAGAAAGTTAAGAAAGTACAAGTTTAGAATGATATTAATTCTTTTTTTCCTCGATGGTGGCTATGCAAAGCCATCTGGATCAAAATATTTTTTTTTGTGGGTACCACATAATGAAATATTGCATTTTTATAGTAGATATCTTTTTGGAGGCTCTTAAAAATGTGAAATTATTTTTCACCACAGTGCAGGATAGTATCTAGAGTTACGTGTTTTGGGACTATACATGTTCTTATGGTGGCATTGGCTAACAGACTGATCCAATGGTGAGGCAGTGTGAACCAAAGCCTTTAATGAGAAGAAAGTGTAAAGATGATTTGTGAAATAGTCAAGTGTATACACTGAGTACTAGAGAGTCAGAGAGTCTTCTTTAGATTGTTCTCCCACAGACACCTACATGTTGTCAAGTCTGAGGCATTGATACATATTTGTACATAATGTGATATGCAATAAAACAATGTGGCTTGAATCCAAAACCTGAATGTCCACTCCATCCTGAATGTTATCTCCATCAGCACCTCTTTGTAATAATGCAACCTTACACCTTGTCTCTTGTCTGCCATGTCGTGTTCAGGTTAAAAGATTTAGCATGTGCTATATAAAAGATAACAGTTTTTGTTTATGCTATTGCTCTGTATTTAGAATGACATGCTGGTGGATATCTGTTGGGAGTTTTATGAAGCCCTCCTTTAGAGACATCACAGGACACCCCTTGACAGCAATGGAGCTCCTCATTAGCTTATCCCCAGCTCAACACAAACACACACACACATACACACACACACACACAAACAAACAGACATACAGACACACACAAACGCACACCATCTCATGCTTATATCAACAATACTGTCCCTATATTCAATAAATCCACATACAGTTACCTGTATGATCAGTATCAACATGCCATATCATGCTCATCAGAAGAGTTCTGAATCTGCTTTAAGAGTCTCACGATTGCTGCACATGTAGCTCAGAGCACTGTTTGCTTTGCTCAAGGGACAGATGGCCCTTCTGCTTTCCTGCTGCTCTCCTGTACCTCATCTCTATGTTCTCATCCTGTCCTGGCACACAGAAAGAGTAACACTCTTTGGCCTCGATGTCCCACTCCTATATTTATCACAGTTTCAAGCTCTTGATTTTGCCTATGGCTTACTACACTGCCTTCAAGCCGCTTCCAGGGCTCCAGGTGACCTGACCTATATTAGCACACCGTACGCTGCACTAATCGTCCCGACAAGCTGCTATTCTAGCACGGTCTCCACATAATTCTGTCACACTTTCTGCTGAGCCCGAGAACAGGACTTCAGGTTGACGTGAACGTCAATGTGTGACATGTAGATGTAGTGAAGCATTCCGGGATCACTTATTCTGAGACGATGGGCTTATGATTTATTCAGAGGCTGAGGCGCAGGACACGAATGTGCAGGAAAGGTTATTTTCCCTGCCTGCGGAGAAACTGATGACTTTGCGCACATGCTCACTGCACACTGCAGTCAATGAAACCTCAGGCTCTAAGAGCACAGCACCGCACCGCAGCATGCCACGTGTGATAGAGAGAGCAGCTGAGAGTGAGAGAGGGTGAAACGAGTGATAGCATGCACCTCACATCCTCATGCTTCTGTTTCACAACATCTTGCTCTTCCTGTATGTGTGCCTGTAAACACAGGACGTGGCAGCTATTCAGACTGCATGTGGTGTGGATGTGTCTCTCTTTGCATTGATCCCAACTTCCTTCATAGGAGCAGTATCCAGTCTAAGTTTGTTTTTGTCTGTGCATGCCATAGGATAGTATATTTATATCCTCTTGATTGTACAGTACATCACCCATATGAAAAATCTCTTTAATATCTCAATTGTTATTCCTTGAGAGCAATATGATTAAATGGAGTGCAAATAAAGGATTTTTATATGCATGTTTTTAGGGCTGTGCAATTAATTGCATGCGATTGTCATGCACATCTCGTCAGTAAAGTTGGTTCCATGATTGGTAGAAAATAGACATCACCTGCTTTCCGATTGAATGGCGTTTACTACACAGAGCTTTAACTCACTGACAAGCAAGGCAATATCGCGTTTATAATTGCAGATGATAATGAACGCGATATTGCCTAGCTTTTCAGTGATCTACTGCTACTAAATCACTGCTTATTATTTTGTGTAAAAGGTGCTCTCAAATGATTAATCACGATTAACCACATCCAAAATAAAAGTTTTTGTTTACATAATATAAGAATGTGTGCTGTGTAGCCTATATTTATTATGTAAGAAATAACTGACAATGGGCCATTGAATGTTTAGAAAAATAATAGTATGTTATGGCCTCTGAAGCAACAGAGAGATGTTTTCTAATAGTCAGTGTTTCCAATGTTCTGAATGTAATTGACAGTATTGTGTTTTACTTAAAAAAAAACACTTTACAGAAGGTTCGGGCACCTATAAGCTTCCTGAATTTCTGAAATGTACTATTTCTAAATTGTTTCTAAATATGCTATTGCTACACTTCATGGCAAAAATTGCACTGGTCTGCTAGACTTGGTTGAACAAAAATAAACAATATTTTGTTTCTTAAGCTTATGTATTCAGTCATTATTCAATGGTATACTATAAATCCATGTGAAAAAAAATGACTTCTCACTGTTCTCAGGTCAAATATTTATCTACGATTAAAATGCGATAAATTTCAATTAATTAATTTCAAAGCCTCTAATTAATTAGATTAATTTTTTTAATCGAGTCCCGGCCCTAATATAAATTATAGGAATATAAATATAGACATGCAAATATTTTCAAAATATATACTGAATGTGTGTGTAATTATATAAACATTAAAAATATACATAGAACACGCACATATATTATGCAAACAAAAACTTTTATTTTGAGTGTGATTAATTACGATTAATCATTTGACAGCATTAAAAATATTTTTTCAGGATTCTTTGTTGGATAGAAAGTTTAAAAAGTACAGCATTTATTTGAAATGAAACAGTTTTGTTAAAAGTTTTGTCACTTTTTGATCAGTTTAATGCATCCTCGCTCATTTAAAGTATTCAAGTGCACAACATGCTTTTTACTATAATCTATTCTAGATATCCTTTCCTTTTTCCATCTAGTAATGCCATGGCATTTGCACATCCTGTAATTTACACACTGTTTAAATCTCGCTGCCATTTAAATAGTCTTGTTGATCTATATCATGATTGATTTTTTTTTTTAAGGGAGTATTTCTTCCTAAAGAACAAGCGAGTGCTGAAACGTGAGCAGACCGTAATTATAGAATTGCTGCTATTATGTATTAAGCAGCATTACTAAACTATTCAGAGATGACATTAAAGGCTGCTAAAGCTAATTATGTTGTTTGTCTTGTGAAACGTGTTATATCCACCCACTTCCATGTGTTAATGAGCTGTTGCGCCTTCACACGGCCGCTCTGGAAGAGCACTAGAGATGGGACTTGAACACAAGCGGTCCGGTTGAGGTCACCTTGTGTGCGCTGGATCTTTAATCTCTTTGTAAATGAGGTTTAGCGCTAGCAGCAGGGTTAAAGTGTTGTGCGGAACGAATGTTTGTACAGTATGAATGAGTATAAAGTGTGATTCACACTGAATCAGACTCTAGGCAAGGAGCAGCAAACACATCGCTGCCTCAGATTGAGAACAATCTGTCAGTAAAATGTTGAGCATCGAGTCAGAGAGCATCTGAAGCATTAAAAGAGACCGTTCATCCAAACATGGAAATCTGGTCATCATTTACTCACCTCTATTGAATGGTTTTCATTCTTTAGTGGGACACCAAACCTGAATGAGTTTCTTTCTTAAGTTGAACATAGAAGAAGATATTTTGAAGAATGCTGGTAACCAAACAGTTGATGGTCCCAATTGACTTCCATAGTATTTCTTTCCCTACTATGGGAGTCAGTGAAGACCAACAGCTGTTTGGTTCTTTGAAATTCTTCAAAATATCTTATTTTGTTGAATCAAGCATCAAAAAGAACTATTACAGGTTTGGAATGACATGAGGGTGAGTAAAGGATGACAGTTTTCATTTTTTGGGAACTATGCCTTTAAAAGCTTTAGACTCTAATCACTGAATTTGCTTGAAAAAGAGTGAGTGAAAAAGAGTGATCTTTTTAAATTTCAACATTAGAAAGAAAGCCATGCTGCATTGACTCCATATCATACATGAAAATCCCTCACCTTTTGTAAAATTCACAGTTTTAAACCAAAATAGGTGACCTACGTGAAACATGTAGATTCGAGGAGAAAAATATTTTTTGGGAGAGGGGGTAGGGTATTCATATTCAGTGAACTGCAAACAGGTGCACGTACCAGAAAGGAGCGCGAGATTCAGTGAACTGGGAACTGCGATTCGGTGAATTGCAAACAGATGCGCGTGCCAGAAGGAGCGCAAGTGCATGGAAATATTAACGCGAAGGGTCTTGCATCACCAGTGCAGACCACCATCAGAAGCTGAAAGCACTCCTGGCCTTGGCGATTTACCTCATTGAATTTGGTGAGTGATGGTTTCAATAATTTAGTTATTTTCTGGTATATCTAAGTTAAGTTACCCAGGAGCTCTGTTGACAAAGACTTAGCTAACGTTAGCTGCAGCTTGATGAATTGAGTCATTGAACACAGCAGGAGAGAATGCAACGTTTGCCAGCTAGCTAAAACTCTGGTGGAAAATTATTTGCTGACGCTACCGTTTTTGAGGAGGTCGATTTTGAGGTGAAGGGACTGACAAGACAGACGGTAAAGTGGTCCACTGTTCTATTAATAAGCAGACCTGCCAACCTGTACGCAATTTGTGTAGTGGATATGCATTTTGACTTCAAAGTACGCTGGTACGATTTGTCTCTCTAAACTAGGCAAAAACCTGGTGACGCAACTGTGCACGCACAGTCCTCAAATCAAGCAACAGCGAGAGAAGAAGAGTTTGACCAATCATACCGCTAGGTTCTTACCCCAAATAGCAAGTGGGGATGATTGACAGATGCGTGAAGCCTATCATTAAAAAGAGACTGAAAATTGACACCAATAAAGATTCCCGCTCGATTCCCCTTCCACTCTCAGGTGGTACAGGTGGTACAAGTCAGAGCTCTCAGAAAATTCAGAGTTTGCGATTTGTAATAATGAGTTATACAAGGACATGAATGCTTTTTAAAAGTCAGAAAAGTCTAATTATGGTACGAATCTTCATACGTTTTGTAATGACGTGAGTGTTTTCTGAGTGTTTCTGAGTGAACTGTACCTTTAAATGTGGAGTTAATTAAACACAATTTCTGTTTCTCTTTACTGTGATGTCAGTGTCAGTCCGGTCTCCTGAAAACATCTAGTTTGGTGGATGCAGTGTTGGAGGCCAGTGTTCAGTGCAGGTACTGACCATCTATGCAGTATTTTGCATACCGTATTTTTCGGACTATAAGTCGCACCTGAGTATAAGTTTCATCAGTCCAAAAATACGTCATGATGAGGGAAAAAAACATATATAAGTCGCACTGGACTATAAGTCGCATTTATTTAGAACCAAGAACCAAGAGGAAACATTACCATCTACAGCCGCGAGAGGGCGCTCTATGCTGCTCAGTGTAGACTACAGGAGCACTGAGCAGCATCTCGGTTCATTTCTCTCGGTTCATGTCAAATTAATTTTGATAATTAAGTCGCACCTGACTATAAGTTGCAGGACCAGCCAAACTATGAAAAAAAGTGTGACTTATAGTCCAGAAAATACGGTAACTGCTTGCGTGAACATGGCTGAACATGTGTGGGAACTCTTCTCAGAGTGATTTCTGGACTCTTAATCATTGTTGTGCACGTGTGTGTGAACGCCAGAAGGAGAGAAAGATAGGAGAGAGTGCAAGCCGCAGTCCTTGCATCTGCCTTCAGTATTTCATAAGAGTAGTTCAGCTTCCAGCCCTGTCCTGATGAGTGTGTTTTCTGATAACTCTGTATACACACTGCAGTTGCCATGCACACATACACACTTCAAAACCATTAACTAAATCTTTAAAATGCTTTAATATAAACCAAAAAACTCATTTTTCTGAATGCCTTTAAAGTCTGTGAGAAATGCTGCTGTTGGAATATTTGGTTTCTCTCACTAGCAGGATTTTATTGCAAACCAGTCAAGATGGATATTTGCATTGAAGACCGACAGGTGCAATGACTTGTGATCAAAGGATGTGAGGTAACTTTAAGGTCACCATTAAAGAGTATTGTCAGTTTATGAGGCAGCAAGCGGTTGATGGGGCGTAATACAGCGGCAGGCCTGAACCTCGAGGTGGCAGACATCACACCTACTCGCAGAAACAGATAGAGAATGAGAGAGAGCTATGATGGCATGCTGATGGAGGGGGACTGGAGTGTGAGAGCATTGCTGATTTAGAAAACATGTTGCTAACATCTGCACTCATGTCACCTTCACAAGGTGGCAGAAAAAGATGCAAAATGACATAGATTTTGAACTCAAAACACCCACATACAGTACAGAGACATCTCATTTTGAGTATCAGCTGTCTACTTGAGTAACTAATCTGCTCTCTTTCTTTTAACAATGTTTGTTGCATTTTACTAATATATATATATATATATATATATATATATATATATATATATATATATATATATATATATATAGTTAAAAAAAAAACTAAACAAAGTCTAGTTTGTGTGGTTCATGCAGTTACAATTTATGAGGAAGAAATAAAAGTTTGCAAGGTTAGTGGCATCAGAGATTTTTACTGTCATCAGTGATGTTATTGTTAACTAAAAAAACTGTTATTGAAATATTACTGAAATAAAACAAAAATAAATATTAGGCGATAAGCCTAAACCAAATTAAAAAATGTTAAAGTTGAAGTTAAAGTTAAAGAAAAAATAAATTAACATTATATAGAAATATATAAACTCATAAAAATGAAAAGTACATAACAAAATCAGTATTTAAACTAAAATTAAAATAAAAACTAAAAATATAAGATTGAAACTAAAATATTAAAAAATAATAGCTAATCAAAATATTATTGAATATGGCACATTAATAAATATTTAAATACTATTTATACTATTTTAAGTAGATATCCACAAGTAGATCTACATTCTGTGAGTTATCTGTATCTTGTAAGTTACTGTACGTCTGTAAGTTTTTATTAATTCATTATTTTTCTGGTGTTTTCGGTAAAATCAATCATGTGGACTGTGTCATCATTTCCATACCTGTTATGATGTTTTCCATGCTATTTATTATAGTTTTATCCATGTCAGTAAAACTGCCCCTAAATAGGATATTGGTCTTTTACATGTCTGTCAGATTTGTCAGAGATATGTGGTAGAGGTTGTTGCAGAAGTCAAAACTCAGAACTATTTCTCTGTCTGTTCACCACACTTTGTAATATTTGCTCTCTCACCCAGTGTAGCTCAAATGCTTTTTCTTGCTGCATATCTACTCTTGTTGACCTCCAGAGGTTCACGGACACACTGCAGTGCTCTGCTGTACACAAAAGCGTCTGCAGTTCTTTTGAGGTTGTGTTTGTTTATGTACCCTGACATCATCGCTTGACTCTTCTCTAAGGAGCCCTAAGTTGATTATTGCAGTTACAAGGTTGTCATGGCTGCTCTAAGAATAACAAAGACCCTGTAGGTATCTCTCTCCACAGCAGGACGGGCTCTGAAACAGTCGCCCCCTGATCTCCCCTGCTCCCTTCCTTCATTTTGAATCAGCATTTATGTGTTGTTCTTTTCACCAGGTTCGTCTAGAGCAGATGGATGTAATGGCATGAATTAGTGTGGCAAGAATAAATGGGGTAGCAGGATTACTAGACTTTGATTGAGAGTGTCTGAACAAACTTCATTAGAGTGAGCCTTGCAGCGTTTTCTAAAAGACTCTATCAATTATCAAAACATAATTGTTTAGAAAATGTTAAAATGTGAGAAAAACAAGTAAAATGGTTTTGTATGTCTGTCACTCATCACTGTATTGCATTACATTAAACAGTATGTTTACTACTCAAGGAAAAACTACAGGGCTTTGATCATAAAAGTAAACATTTAAATTATTTTCCTAAGGCATATTATTGGGAAATATAGAGTGACAACTGAAATTAATATGCATTTTATGAAAATAGCTATACTGTTATAAAGATCTCACTTATTTACTTTGCAAGCTATTCAGATTCCTTATTTTTATTCAGTTTGAGGCTCTGAATAAAATGTGTTTTTTAAACTTGTGCATAAGCTCTACATTCTCCTATATCATATTTTAAAATGCCACAGCTCTGATCTTTCTGATATATCAAATATGATACTCAGGAAAAAAAACATGCAAACTTAAAAAACATTCCATTTTAACTTAGACTGTTATTTCATTTGTCTCTAAAGCATGCTTTCACAATCCTGTGCAAGTAAATGACACACAAGTATAAAATATTTGTGAATTATGCCCACCAAAAAACTATTTACACCACTTTGTTTTGAGGAACATTTGGAAGTTTTTAATGCATACAAATTAAATATATTTCTCAGATTAATCATAACACTATTAAATTGTAATATGGACCATTTGCATATTTTCTTTAGGATAGAGTTCAGATTGCTGGAGCTATATAGTTGTTCATATTTTCCAGAGTAAATACTTATGTTAAGCCTGTCTAAAGTTAGAAGTATTTTAGAGTATGTGCATTCATTGTTTTAACATTTCTGTTTGAGAATGGGCAATGTTAGTTTACACTGAAGCACATTGTAAATGACCAGGTATTGAGTTATGTTCTATGTTCACTTACAAATGTTTAGTGGTCAGAGGTGCAGCGCCACTGATCATGACCGTTTGCAGACAGCGCAGCTCCCGGTGTTTTTAATGCAGATGAGCTTGTTTAATCGCACATGTAATCTCACTGCTGAATTATTCATGAGCTGAAGTCTAAATCTGGAAGCTGACAGAGAGCTAAATTTGAATAGTGTTTAAAAAAACAGAAACAAGACATGACGTCTGCATATCTTCTAAGTGTTCTGTCTGCATATTACATCAGCTGGACGGTGAGAATAAACTCTGTGACAAGCACTGACACTAATTCAGAAGGATACTCTCTTCCAAAACCTAGTGAGCTGCATACCAAGTAAGTGCATACCTGACGCAGAGACTGCATGAAGTTTAGAAGACACTAAAGGACTTTTAAAAACTGAACAGATTTTCGAAGACTAGGCATCATGTATTTGCTGACTTAATTATGTGTCCTTGCTGAATAAAAAGATTAATTTCTTTAAAAAAAAAGAAAGAAAATGGTAGTGCATTTTTTAAAAAAAGAGTCGGTCTTCATAATGTCACCCATCATATCAGCCACAGCATATGAATCCGTAAAGCCTGACAGCCTGTTTGTGAGGTACGGTATAAAAGCAGAGAACTAGGCCTGCATACAGTGAACTACCTATTAAAAAAAACACATCCACTTTTGCAGATAAACATGTCTGCCTGTAAATCAAAGACACATCAGCCTGAAAGTGGATGACAACCATAATATACAGTAGCACTCACTGGCACCTTCATTTCAATGTTTTTTTCTCTTTTCCATGCCGTCAATTTGCATTTCTCAGTTCTCTAGTTTATATCTTCAGCACATAGCTAAAAGATCAAGGGGTTATAAGCATCATAGAATGCATGAATGTGCAAACTATAAGCTGTTATGTACAGTATAAGGTTGCACTGAAACCGTGTTAAAGGCATGTGGCCTTAGGTTGAGTAGGTCAGTGTGTGAAATGATTTAAACTGTGAACATGCGATTGGGCACTAAACAGCTGTTACCACTATGAGCGGTGGGTCAACAGGTCTCAAGCAATGTGGCACATGCATGTTACTATGCATTGGGGTCAGAGTTCAAGGAATGAGAGTTACGGTAGGAATGAGGAGGCAACAGATTTTAAAGAGTGCTGAACTGCTGATAGCTGTTGAGATGGTCGCTGCTTTTCCTTGCCACCCGTTTCTGCTTTCTCCAGTCGCTGGCTGACAGCTGAGAAATGATGAGACAAACGGAGGTGCCTTATAGCCTACTGCCGAAGTGATGTGCTCACTGAAGCCGCACAACCTCAGCTCTCATCCTCCCATCACTCTTTTTAAGGGCCTGTCTGCCGGGCCTGTGGCCAATGATCAGAGCTGACTCAGGACTACACAGCCCCACAGATACACATGCTGTCAATGGACACTGTGAGTAAAATATCAGATGTGTACTATGAGGGCTAGTATAGAGATATCTGCTTTGTTTTTGACCATCTTGTATCAGAGAAACAATTGCACAGCTATCTTTAGAATTTTGTCTTTGAACTTCCATTTTTGCGGTAGCTCTATTATAGTATAATGAGTAATTGAAGAGTAATTAGCTGCTGCTAGTGAAATAAATGTGCTTTTTGTTGAGTTAATGAAAGTTACTGTATCATGTGCATTGTAATGTTTTAACCAGACATCCACAGTAGAAGATTTTAAAACAATTGGTTCATTGATATATATTTTTAAGACCATACGTTCATGGTGTGGAATACAAACAGAAGACAACAAGTACAGTGCTGAATAGGCCCGGAGCAACACAAGGTATAAACCATTAGTTAATGTATTTATTTATCACAACATTTATTTATCAACATGACAATATATAATTTTATAAGAATTCTGCATTTGTTTGATCAAAAATTCAGTAAATCTTAAAGGGATAGTTCACCCAAAATGTTACATTTTGTCATTAATTACTCACCCTCATGACGTTTCAAACCTGTGAGACCTTTGTTTGTCTTCAGAACACAAATTAAGATATTTTTGATGAAATCTGAGAGCCTTTTGACTCTCCATAGACAGCAAAGCATGTACCATGTACAAGGAGCAACTACCTTCGTTCAAGGTAGTAAGGACATTGTTTAAATAATCCATGTGACATTAGTGGTTCAACCTTAATTTTATGAAGCTACCAGAATATTTTTTGTGCACAAAGAAAACAAAAATAATGGTTTTATTCAACAATTTCTTCTCTTCCATGTCAGTCTTCAATGCATGTTTATGACAGTACCGTGACTCATGTGGTGAATGTATGTAGTCTGCAATGAACATTTCATAAAAGATAACTTAATTTGTATGACTGGAGTAATTTGTCATTACTCCAGTCTTCAATGTGACATGAGCCTCCAGAAATAATTATGATATGCTGATTTAATGCTCATCAAGATAAATTTTTTTGAAAACAGTTGTGCTACTTAATTTTTGTGAAAATTAATTCAAAATAATACAGGAAAAAAAATACTTTTGAAAAGTAGTTTAAAAACTACTAGTATGTTGGTAATTGCTTGTGTTTAGGGTAAATAGCACATTTATTTGCTTGTTGTATTGATGTTTGCTAATGACAACGCTTTTGCGATTTGAAATTCTTAATTAAATTTTAATTAAATATACAAAAAAAAACTTTCTAAATAAAATCCATACTAGATACATTTGTCATTTGTTTCAAGGTGATGGTACAAGGCTGTTTTAAGTGGAACCATTTGTTTAAATGATATAATTTCACTACGACAAGCTTCCCTGGGTCGATAATATGACAGCTGCTGTACAGATACCATCAGTCTTTGTCCTCAAAAGGTCATTGGTTGAGATTTTTAAGTGTCTTCTCAAGCTGCACTAATCTTCTTTGTGAAGAAAGGGGCTGCAGGTGTCAAACAGAAGCACATATCGTATTTGTGTTATTTATCTTAGTTATTACTATACATCTTTTCGAAAATAGCTGTTGTTCAGCTTCATTAATTATTAACAGAGAACATAATTCAAACCAAAATATTTCAGTATCTGGTCAGCTACTTCATTGTTGTTTTATTTGGTTGAATGTTCATCACATCAGGCATTAAAATCACATTGATATGATATTCTCATTACATAACTGCATCAGTCTAGTTTTGTTTACAGATATCAGCCCAGTCAGTTGAAATCCCTCTGCGGTTGTATAGCATACACAGTGCTCTCAGAGTATGTGTCCTCCTCAGGTGACCTAAGGTTCGGAGCGCTGACATTAGTAAGGGTAGTGATGTAAAACCATGACATACATCTGGAGGGAGAAGCAGGGAAACAACCGTCTGAAAAACAATTTAATGCTTCCTTGCTCCCGCTTCGCCAGAGGCTGCAGTCAAATGAAAAGAGCTCGCTGTTCTCCTCCTACTTTCCCACTACTTTCTCAGTTCTGCCCAAAACTGTGAGAGACCAGCTGCGTGTATCTTTCAGGACAGCAGCTGGAGGGGTTTTGATTAATAGCCAAGTGTTTGCTGACCCAGCGTTCACACTTGTTTTGACTGGCTTGTTATTCAGTGGAAGATCAGAGTTAAATTTGTCGAATGTAAGGTGTATACACAATATACAGTTGTTTATTTAAAGACAGACTGAAGCTTTTGGAATGTGGAAAAGTTTAAAGTCTAAAGTCAAGTCAAGATTTTTTGTGTAGCGCTTTACCCAGTACATTTTGTTTTAAGGGAGATTTACATAGTCGTGTTGTTCTCATACAAACTGTCAGTATACTGAAGTATACTTTGAGCTTATGACACACTAGAAACAAGGAATAGGGAATCCATTTCTGGATTCATTTCCACAAACCGGTCCTTTTGGTAAGTTTGTTTCAATAGGTTGGTTAAAACAAACAAACAAACAAACAAACAAACAAACAAACAAACAAACAAACACTTCATGTAGTCATACAGTGATGTCAGTAATATGCATGGCTATTTACCCCAATGGAAAAAACAAAACAAAAACATGCTCTTACGCATTCAAATAAAACCTATTTATTAAAAAAAAAATTATTTCTTTTTTTTTTCACATTAAAGTTTACATTCATTTTTCAGCTAAAGCACCCAATGCAGGCAATGCTGTGCAAAAGCAGATGTTTTACATATTTAATGAATATTTAAATATGTATAAGAGTGAATAAACTAGTCTTAACTCAAACTGTTACAGAGACCGAGTGAAACCTTAAAGAAAAGCACATTTCGCTCCCTCATTCAAGTTTTCAAAGAAGAGTTGGCAAAGAAACTGCTTTACAGGGTCATATTCTCCAGGATAATGCTAGATTTGAGTTGAAGCGACTGTCAGGCATGTCTGAATATTTTTAATTGAGTAAATTGTGGATCACTGTTGACCCCAGCAATGAACTGTTTCAAATGATTAATCAAAAGAATGATTCGTTCACAAACTGGACTTCGCTACTGGAAACTAGAGCTGCATGATATTGGGATAAATGATTGCGATATTTAATTTTTCTGCGATATATATTGCGATATGAAATCTAATCAAATTTTTTCTAACAAACAAAAATGGGGTGAGCACACTTACATTCTAATTTTAAATTATTTAAACATTGACACCATTGTGTCAATTGATTAATATGTACGAGGGAGAGAGAGTAAGACAGCGCTCGTGTTGTTTGAATATCGCTCGCTCTCTATCTATCTATCTATCTCTCTCTCTCTCTCTCTCTCTCCCCCCCTCCCTCTGTCTCTCTCTCTCGCGCGCTCTCTCTCTCTCTCTCTCTCTCTCTCTCTCTCTCTCTCCCCCCCTCCCTCTGTCTCTCTCTCTCGCGCGCTCTCTCTCTCTCTCTCTCTCTCTCTCTCGCACGCTCTCTCTCTCTCTGCCCTCTTAAACTGACAGGACTTAAAATTGTAAAATTGCTATTGCAATTAATCCATGAATCACATTCGTCAAGGGCCGGGGAGCAGCTGGCCCGTACTGTTAATGAATAACAGATCAACTACGACAGCCTACATCGCACATCCTGCAATGTGACAATCGTGGTTTCGTACATCGCGATATCGATGCTTAAACGACACATCGTGTAGCCCTACTGGAAACCTTTCAAACAGTCAGTACAGTCATTACTTTTAGTTCTGTTTTGTTCAGTTAGTAGTAAAGAAATTATACGCTTTATCTCCTTTAAAAGGATCTAATAATCCATTGGTTGTGTGAATGCAACGTGTTCTTTGCATTGACATTTGGTTCAAAATGACACTCAAAATGACACTGTTCAGCTTCTCTTAATGCTCTGTACACAAAAGAGCAGGAATATTATTGCAGGAGTGCTGATGCTAATGCCTTACCTGTTTTCTTCTCGAAACAAAACCCTGAACTGTAGGATGTGACTGAAGTGAATTCCCCGGTCTCAGTGAGTAACACGGGGGCAGCCACATGAAAGATGAGCTACTGTATGTGCTTTCTTCTTGATTCAGTTTTCTCCCAATGCAGCAAGTCATTACTTTGTAACAGTCTAAAATGACAATAGATGTCCTCACCAGGGGGGCTGTAATGATGCCCACCACAGCCCTTTGATTTAGGAACAATGGGTTACATCTAGGGAAACAGACCTCTGAGGTACCGTGGGTTGAATCAGACAGTTGATCATAGAATAACTGCTGTAGCTGAGATGCTGTTTTCGTGTCTTTTATACTGTAGTGATAACAGGCTTTAACTCTGGATTTGTGTATGAACTGGGTTTAAATATGGTCATTAGAACTAGCAAGACCCTATTTAATGGACTGCAGCCTCCTGTTTCTCATTTCAACCCTAAAAATATGCAATTAACAGAGCTGTCAGCACCTTTAAACTATGTGTTTATGTGACCATGTTGCTTCAGTAAGATGTGTGAGTTTATTTCACTTGAATTCAGCTATTACAAATCATATATCTTTTTTATTTTTTATGTAGACAGATGTGGGTTTATAATTCAGAACGGGCTTTTAATTGTTTTTCTGACTGTTGGCTAGTAATATAAACGTAACCTGCTCACTGGAGCCTGCTTTATACTCTGCTTCCAGACGCTCTGCCAAATAAATGTAATGTAGCAATTTATTAAAGAATTAATGTAATTGTTCATCATTAAATTGGTATCGACCACTTGAGTGAGACAGACGAAAGAGTAGCTGCTGTCTGTGATGTCATCATAACACACAGCCCAATTTCCTCTCAGACATCCTTGCCTATCTATAGTATATGTGATGTAATTCATCTCATAACGCCTAGTAGCCAAACATTTCTACAGTATTGGGCAAGCTACTTGGAAAATGTAGTGAGCTAAGCTACCAGTTACTCTACAGTAAATGAAGCTTCACTACACTGAAGCTACCCCCCTGGGAAATGTAGCAAGCTAAGCTACATCAACAGTAGCTTGTTACATCTAAGCTACTTTTAAAATTAAATTTTTATATTGAACATGTTTTATTACAAGTCAATGCTATCTCAGTGCTCAAAACTGTCAGTCAAACAGATAGGCAGGTGTAATTGTTTAGTTTAATAGTTTTGTGTTCCTTATCAATTTGGCAACAAAAACAATCAAAATACATGTAATTAACAATGTGCGCACAAGTAAGTGTATGCACCTGTTGCATGGGCATGCTTAATATTCTGTAGGCCTTTGCAGAGCAAAATGCAAGACCTCCAAACAGTACAAAAAAAATGGCCAGGCTGGACCCTGATAATTTTTACAAGCAGCATCTGAAAACATATTTTCTCTCTGTTATCTCGGTCAGTGACATGTACTTGTCGAGGTACGGCCACGGCGGCTCACTCCTCGGGATTAACTGTTCTCCGACCTCATCCTATGCCATCATTTCATCAAATAATTTTTTGCGTGACTGGCCAAGGAGTGGTACCATCCGGAGCAGAAGGTGGCGGTAATGCATCATAAAGATGGTTGGTTGCTATCCACCGTAAACACGAACAAGATGAAGTAGCGCCGTCGCGTCACTACTGATCCAGGATCAGCGATCTTAGCAGTTGTATTTCCCGATTTGAGTTTGAGCTTCAGAAATGCTTGCAAAAATGTAGCTTGTGTGGAAGCTACCGCACTACTTGGTAAAAAAAAGAGCTTCGCTACTGAAAAGCTATTTGATTCAGAAAGCAGGGAAGCTATGACCAGGCTACTGAGAAATGTAGTTAAACTAGTAGCTTCGCTGCTTGTAGCGACGCTACTGCCCAACACTGCATTTCTAGCACCATTGTGATTATTTTGAGCATAGGTAAACTGGGTAGAGACAGCAAGTTTAATCATTTACATTTACATTTATTCATTTAGCTGACGCTTTTATCTAAAGCGACTTATAATTGCTATATATACTGTATGTCACACGCCTCTGGAGCAACTAGGGGTTAAGTGTCTTGATCAAGGACATATTGGTGTCTCACAGTGGATTCGAACCCGGGTCTCTCACACCAAATGTCTTATCATTTAATCATGTGAATATGAAATAACCAAGATTCTTCAGAAGTGTTTGTGGAAAGTAATTTTTTAAAGTAATGCAATGCAGTATTGGGTAACTTAGTTATTTTTTATAAGGTAATGCATTATATTGCTGTTTGTTTTTAATATAAAAAATATATTTTTGTTACTTTAAATTAAAAAGTAATCTTATCACAAGACTCAAATTACTTGTAGGAGGTGGAGAGTTCGGGAAGGTTTTGGAGAGTTCAGGAGTGTCAGCGGTTATCAGACACGCAGGGCTCTCGTGCCTTCTTCCAGCAGGTGTTTACTTTCACACACACACACACACACACACACACACACACACACACACACACACACACACACACACACACACACACACACACACAGACAGACAGACTTTCCTCTTGACAGCTCTGATATCCCTGACATAAATCCTTTGGCCACACAACTTTTTTGGATGAAATGCAATCTGTCTGCCTTAAACATAGCTTTGGCTTTAATGCAACAACTGGATTATGTAAAAGGCATCTGGCTATATTTGTAGAAGCTTTGAAAAGTGAGTCTTAGGGAGTTGTTCTTTATATTCCTGTCAAATATGTCTTGCAAACTGTTCCCATGGTGATGCTTTGAGCACTCAAGGTCGTAAAGTGCAATTTAAGATATTGTAAAGAGCAGTTTATCAATGAAAGAATGTGCTATGGTTTGAGATATAACTATACTTAGGACTAGAGTTTAATGCTTCCCAAATGGATATACTGAAAAATGTAGGATATAATGTTTTGTGATTTGCATTTTTCTCTCTTTTTTGTTTTTTTTTGTTTTATTACTCTGCTTGTGTGTGTTTGTGTGTTCAAGACAGACTGTCTGTCTGTACATTTGTTGTGGAGATTTTACACTGACTTAGGTGGAGATTTACAGATTAGATTACACTAACTGGCAATATTGTCTAAAATATGCGTTACTTGTATATTAAAGTGAACATCAGGATGCTTATTTCCCACAGGTGTTTTAGGGTCTTCATGAAATGGCTGTAACATACTTTGGTTAAAAATTTCAAATGGTTGTGTAAAACAAAACCTGATTAACCTTGTCAAAAACAGCTTGGTTCGCGACCCATTTTGGTGCATGTCTCTGTGAATGATAATGAGCTGCTGCTCACCCCACCCCTCTTTTCTGTGGGGCGTGTCGACACTCCATATATGGCTCAGAGGTGGTTTTATTGAAATAGCTAGCTATTTATGTAGAAACCAGCTGCTAATTGAAACAGCTCCTTGGATGACCGTTTCAGATTCAGAAAGCCCATAACAAACTGGCTGTGTATTTTCTTTTCAGCTTTTCTGAGCTGGCAGACAAATAAGAAACCCTAACTAAATGCTAAAAAATATATAATAATAACAATAATAAATACATGAAAATGTAATCTTATATTAGAAATTCCAATATAAATATTATACTTGCAGTATTGCTGTTCATATTATGAACTGTGCTAATAATAAGACCAACAGCACTCTCGGTTGTATGATACTGCTTTTAAACAACAGTTCCATTATTGAGTAACTTTCTGACAGAATTTGGCCACATAGTTTATATATTTTTTACACTGTCAACAAAAGTAATACCAAAAATGCCAAAGCTAATTATTGTAAAATAACCACTATTCTATTCTATTCTATTCTATTCTATTCTATTCTATTCTATTCTATGCACTATAAGTCACTTTGGATGAAAGCGTCTGCTAAATGCATAAATGTGATGTTTTCTATTCTATTCTTTTCTATTCTATTCTATTCTATTCTATTCTAGGCACAGTATGTCAGTATCTAACAATCGCTGGAGCCCATAGAGAAACAGTTATCACACTAACTCAAATGTGTGATGTTCTTTTATCAGATTATTTCTGTCTTCTAGATCCTTCCAGTATGTGTGTTTATAAGGGTCTGTGGCAGATCTCTTCTTCTCAGTGGGATAGTTATCCTGCAGCACTGATGTGTTCAGCATTCATAACAGAAGACACAGATCCAGCATCCTTACTGAGAGCTGCGCTATACATACCTTCCTACACGTGCCTCCTCTCTTTCTCTGTATATTGGTCTCAGGCTTGCTGATTTGGGAGTCTGTAATTATTATTGTCCTGTATTGTACAGCAGTTGTGTCTAGTAATCTCTGGCACACTGAACCGGAGCTGCGCTCTTCTCCCAGGCCACCTTCTCTGTCAACACAAATTATTCATGAAGCTATTCCAGCCATCAGCCCCCACCGTAGCAGAACACAAGCTGACGCTGGACCTGAAGGTCAGATCTGAAGGAGTTAAAGGACATTGGTGGACAAATGTGTCTTTGTTCTTTTATTTTTACCGCAGTGCTGCAGGTTTTAGAACAATTGTACAGTATGTACTTCTTGTTTAATGAAACACTACCTACAGTACGAATTACAGGTTTGATCTTTCTACCTTCTTTGCTTACAAAGAAAGTATGTGTGTTCTCAAAATATAAAGATACTTTGTTCTGAAAAATGTTCATGTTTTTATATAGATATAGTGCTGTTATTTTTGTTCATGTTATTTTGCCAAGGGCATTATTTGTTCATTTTTATTAGTTTTTAAGATAAAAGCCATTTCACATTGCTACATAGCTGACGTTTGTCTATGAAGAGCTCAGCACTTTGCAGACAAAGAAAGTGTTTGTGTTTGTCTGGGCCACCTCCCTTTATTTTAAAGAAGTAGTATCTGACAGAATGGGGTGGATGTGATGAGTCTTGTTTCTAAACTCTTGAAACTAGTAGGTTGTGAAAGTCGGACAGTGTAGGACAGGGATCATTATCTCATTTGTTTATTACTCTAGAGCCCCAGTTGTAATGGGGGTTGTTCACCTCAAGAGTTGTATACAAGACAAGGCCATATGTTTTATTTATATTCCTGTTGTCCTAGATTAATGTCACCCGGACATCTAATCAATACCTGCTGCAAAACCCATTACCAAATCTTGCAAATGGAGAAAAAAGTTGCCCTGAGGTGATTTAGAGGCTCAACCCATTTGTCTATTGCAGGTTGTGCTGTACCAAGGGTTTGAGTTGTTCTAGACCAGCGGGGATGACAAGTCTAGACGTTATGGATTTGGACTGGCAAGTGTGTTTGATACAATATTCACTCTTCTCTACGTCAGGCACTATTATGCAAAGTAAGGCCTGGCCAGCAGGAAGGCGTTCAGTGATGCCAGTCAGGTCGACAGACCCAGCGGGAGACAAATCAGATATTCAAGATTATAGTGATGCACTGAGAGCTTTGACCACTAGTGCTCCACAGCTGTTTCTTATATGAACATAATATACTAGATAGTGCTGACAATTGCAAAAATCAGAGATGTCTTTGAATACAAACATGTATTGAGCACAAATTTACTGGAAACTTCATCATAGTGCCACTAAGGAAAGAGTTGAATAGAAAGACAACAACACATCCTGTTGCCACCTGAGGCAAACCGAAGGAGGAGTGTAATACCTCGAAAGCTATCTGCACTAATAATTCAATAACACTGTTGTAACAACTCATCAGACAGGGAATCCATTTAGCAGGCTTTATTGAAAGACTCGAGGTCGTACAGGCGGGGATCAGGACCAGCAAACACAACAGTAGAGATAACCAGAATCGTCGTCAAACACAAGCAGAAGTTCAGGGGAAACAGGCAAGATTCAGAGTCCAATAAACAATCCAAGGTCAAGAGGCAGGCAGCAAAGGTTCAAGAGACGGTAAACGAAACAGTACTGGTAACAGGAAATCAAACACGGGAAATAACGCTTGGAAATGTTAGCCGGAGCAAAACAAGACTTCGCGTTTGGCTGATGGAGTTGTGCAGCTTATGTACCCGTGCCAATGAGCTCCACCTGTGTGATGATCAGAGTGAGATGTGCGGGGATGATGGGTAGTGTAGTGCGAATCAGTATAGGTGAGTGTGAGAGTCAGTATTCCGGGGATGGGACCCTCTGCTGGCCAGTAGAGGGAATCACGGGGTTCGTCTCCGTGACAGAGCCCCCTCCCTGCGAGCGACTCCTGGCGCGAGATGGTAGCCGACGTCGAGGTCTACCGCGTGGTCGAGGGGCCGGTTTCTCCGGGTGTAACCGATGGAACTCCGTGATGAGGTTGGGGTCTAGTATGTTGTCAGCGTTGACCCAAGATTGTTCTTCCGGACCGTACCCCTCCCAGTCGACCAGATACTGCAGGATGCGTCCTCGACGCCTGGAGTTAAGAAGCTCTCGCACCTGGTAAGTTTCCTCAGTCTCGATCTGGACGGGCTGGGGACTCTGCTCACGGGACCTCCCCTCTCCCTCCACTCCAGGGGCCACAGTGGGCTTGAGCAGAGATACATGAAAGGTGGGAGAGATGCGATAGGTGTCAGGTAATGCAAGACGGAATGAAACAGGAGTGATCTGATGTGTTATCTTGAAGGGACCCACGTACCTTGGACTTAGTTTCTTGCAGGGTAGTCGGAGACGGAGATCTCGGGTAGAGAGCCACACCCATTGTCCGGGTTGGTATATAGGCCCAGGACGACGACGGTGGTCGGCATGTTCTTTTTGATGGCGGATGGCTCGTTGAAGGTGTACGTGAGCTTGATTCCAAGTCTCCTCACTGTGTTGCAACCAGTCCGTGACGGCGGGTACATCGGTGGGTTCCCCGGACCAGGGAAACATGGGTGGTTGATAGCCTAGGATGCACTTAAAGGGAGTTATACCAGTAGCTGGTTTGACCAGGGAGTTTTGTGCGTACTCAGCCCAAAGGAGGAACCGTGCCCAATCTTCTTGGTTGGAGCTACAGTATGATCTCAGGAACCGGGTGATTTCCTGATTGAGCCTTTCGACCTGGCCGTTGGATTGAGGGTGGTAACCAGAGGTCAAGCTAACGTTTATATTGAGGGCTTGGAAGAAGGCTTTCCAGAGACGGGAGGTAAATTGGGGACCTCTATCGGAGACGATATCCTCCGGTAGTCCGTAGAGACGGAAGACCCAGTTACAGAGTAGTTCGGCAGTCTGTAGAGCAGTAGGCAATTTAGGTAGGGGAATTAGGCGACAGGCTTTGGAGAATCGATCAATTACAGTCAGAACAACAGTGTTACCCTGAGAGACAGGTAGATCAGTGAAGAAGTCTATCGCCAGATGGGACCAGGGTCGTTGTGGGATGGGGAGAGGTTGCAGCAATCCGGCTGGCAATTGGCGGGGAGTCTTGTGTGCATTACAGGTCTGGCATTGTTGGATGAAAGTTACAGTGTCCTTGGGTAATGATTCCCACCAGAACCGGTCCTGAAGCAGGTGAATGGTAGCCGTGATACCTGGATGACCGGATGCGGGCAAGCAGTGCGTGTGGTTGAGAACTTGATCACGTAAGGTAGGTGGTACGTAAACTTTTCCAGGAGGACAAGCTGCTGGAGGTGCGTGTTGAGAGTTGTGTTGTTGGATAAGCGTCATGATGTCCCATTGTACTGGTGCAATGACTACTTTGAAGGGGAGTATGGACTCTGGTTCGGATGGAATCTGTTCATCTTCGTGAATACGGGATAGCGCATCTGCCTTGGTGTTCTTGGAGCCTGGACGGTAGGTAACTGAGAAGTCGAATCGAGAGAAGAACAGTGACCATCTGGCCTGCCGTGGATTGAGGCGCTTGGCTGAGCGCAAATACTCGAGGTTCTTATGATCGGTTAGTACGGTGAAAGGAAAGTTGGCCCCCTCCAGCCAGTGTCTCCACTCCTCGAAGGCTGCTTTCATAGCGAGAAGTTCACGGTCTCCCACGTCGTAGTTACGTTCCGCAGCATTGAGTTTGCGGGAGTAAAAGGCACATGGGTGGAGTTTACCGGTAGAACTCTGGCGTTGGGAGAGAATAGCCCCGATACCAGTGTTGGAGGCGTCCACCTCGACGAGAAACTGGAGATATGGGTCAGGATGATGGAGTATGGGGGCGGTCACAAACCTTCTCTTTAGTTCCTGGAAAGCTTGAAGAGCAGCTTCAGCCCAGTGTAGCCGATGGGCTCCTTTCTTGACCAGAGACGTGAGGGGACTAACCACAGAGCTGAAGTTCCTGATGAAACGGCGATAGAAATTAGCAAACCCCAGAAAGCGTTGAAGCTCCTTTAGTGTACCTGGTACTGACCACTTGAGAACGGCATTGACTTTGCTCTCATCCATGGCGACCCCCTCTGGGCTGATGACGTACCCCAGGAAGGTGGTGGAGGTGGTATGAAATTCACACTTCTCCGCCTTAGCATAGAGTTGATGTTCAATGAGTCTTTGCAGTACAGCTCTCACATGTTGGACATGTTCCTCCAGGGTATCTGAATAGATTAAGATATCGTCAATGTATATGATAACAGTTCTATTTAGCATGTCTCTGAAGATGTCATTGACAAAGGATTGGAAAACCGAAGGACTATTGACCAGTCCAAACGGCATCACCCGGTATTCGTAGTGCCCATTGGTGGTTGAGAAAGCTGTCTTCCACTCGTCCCCCTCCCTAATGCGGATGAGGTTGTATGCGCAGCGCAGATCCAATTTGGTGTAGTACTGTGCAGTACGTAACTGTTCTAAAGCAGAGGGCACCAGTGGTAGAGGATAGCGAAACTTTACTGTTATTTCGTTGAGTCCACGATAATCGATGCAAGGGCGCAGACCTCCATCCCTCTTGCGGACAAAGAAGAAGCCAGCTGAAGCAGGAGAGGTGGATGGACGTATGAACCCCTTCTCCAGCTCCTCCTTGATGTACTTGGCCATAGCTTCTGACTCGGGTAATGATAACGGGAATATTCGACCCCGGGGTGGTGATGAACCTGGAATGAGATCAATGGCACAATCATAGCTGCGATGTGGTGGTAATGTGTTTGCCTGTACCTTGCTGAAGGCGGTGACGAGATCGTGATACTCCTTGGGCAGATTGGGAATGCTGGTGGTCTCCGAGTCTAATGTGACAACTTGTACCGTCATGGGAGAGATGGTCGAGAGGCATGATTTCTGACACTGGGTGCTCCATCTAAGAATTTGTCCTTCTCTCCACGACACCTGAGGATCATGCAGTCTGAGCCAGGGCAATCCCAAAATAACAGGGGTGTTAGATACAGGGAGCACGTAGAACTGAATGGTTTCTTGGTGTAGCAGGCCGGTTAACATTTGGAGATCTTGGGTGCGGTGAGTGATCAACCCAGACCCCAAAGGGCGCCCATCTATTGTGGCTACAGACAGAGAATTAGTGCATGAAATTAAAGAGATGTTATTCCCTCTGGCAAATTCCTCAGAGATAAAATTCCCAGCTGCTCCTGAATCAAGTAAAGCAGTGGTGGCTATTTGAACCTTGTCGGTCTTGATTATCAGAGGGACTGACACACAGTTAAAAGGTAAACTCACCGATTTCGGAGTGTAAGAAGAGCGGCGATTGGGACAAGTGATTCGTAGATGTCCCGGAGCGCCACAGTAGAGACAGAGTCGGTTAACCCTGCGGCGGTGACGTTCCTCCTCAGTCAGATGATAGGAGTTTATCTGCATGGGCTCTGTAGTTTCTACGGGTCGCGTTACCGCAGCGGGGAAGAGGCGTGGAGCACTGACACGGCGAGAGCGTTGCAGGTTATCAATGGTTATAGTAAGTGAAATAAGATCACTCAGAGTTCTCCCCTCATCACGGCAAGCGAGTTCGGTTTGCAGTTCGTGATTAAGCCCCTTGCGAAACAATACCTTCAGTGTGTCACTCACCCATGACGTCTGAGCAGCCAAAGTGCGAAAGTTCAAGGCATATTCCGCTGCTGTTAATCCTCCCTGCGATAATTCAAGCAACCGCTCACCCGCTCCTTTCCCCTCTCGGGGGTGATCAAACACCTCACGGAAACGTATCAGAAAGTCAGTGAAAGTGGTGAACGCCGTTCCATCCTCGCGCCATACAGCCGTTATCCATTCCAAAGCTCTTCCCGTTAATAATGAACACACGAAGGCGATCCTACCAGCATCAGTGGTGTAAAGGGTGGGTTGTTGTTCAACGAACAGCGAGCACTGTAGTAAGAAGCCCTTACACTTGGTAGAGTCCCCGTCAAATTTCTCCGGGTAAGCCAGTCGAGGATTAACGTGAGTTGGCGTTCCTGCCATGTGGGAAGCGGTGACCGCTGCAGGTGGGGTTGACGTCACGGCAGGGCTGTGGAGGTTTTGAACAGCCTTTACCAGTTCCTCCGTGATGGAAGTGAGACGATTCAATTGATGTTGATTAGCAGCGATCTGATTTGCCTGGGCTGCCATGGTAGCACACAGATGATCGTAAGCCACTGGATTCGGTTGTGGCGAAGTCTTCTGTAACAACTCATCAGACAGGGAATCCATTTAGCAGGCTTTATTGAAAGACTCGAGGTCGTACAGGCGGGGATCAGGACCAGCAAACACAACAGTAGAGATAACCAGAATCGTCGTCAAACACAAGCAGAAGTTCAGGGGAAACAGGCAAGATTCAGAGTCCAATAAACAATCCAAGGTCAAGAGGCAGGCAGCAAAGGTTCAAGAGACGGTAAACGAAACAGTACTGGTAACAGGAAATCAAACACGGGAAATAACGCTTGGAAATGTTAGCCGGAGCAAAACAAGACTTCGCGTTTGGCTGATGGAGTTGTGCAGCTTATGTACCCGTGCCAATGAGCTCCACCTGTGTGATGATCAGAGTGAGATGTGCGGGGATGATGGGTAGTGTAGTGCGAATCAGTATAGGTGAGTGTGAGAGTCAGTATTCCGGGGATGGGACCCTCTGCTGGCCAGTAGAGGGAATCACGGGGTTCGTCTCCGTGACAACTGTTTATTTTATTCATTTAATTACTGTGTTTTTTTTATTTATTACTTTTATTTTATTTACTTGCAAATCTACATTTTTATATATATTGCATTCTAAAAAACTATTGTTTAAAAAATAACATAATTAACATAACATTTTTCAAATGAAAGCAAATGTTTTGGTTTTTAAGGTTGTAAATTAAAAATCAGACACATACTAGAGGCATCAACAATTTAAAAATGTTTATTATTTAGTTATTATTTATTTAACTTATTAATAAATGTTTCCAACCTATTTTTTGGTTCATTTTATGCAAGAAATCACTCCAGTTACTGATGTAAAATCGGTTCCCTGAGTTGCTTTATGAGTTATCCTTCTGTTTACCCTGTTACTGAAGCCTGATTTGTTAACGTTTGTGTAACTGCACTAACCAATGGCACTTTGGCACTAACCAATTGCACTTTGCGTGCAGCTTATAGCACGGCAAGTAGTAATCGGAGCATTCCCTTTTTAAAAGGTTCCTATAGAAATTGCTTGAAAATCATTATGTGATTTGTGGACTGAGATGTGTGATCACTGTCGTTCTAATGAGGTCCTGGTGCCACTGGGTGAATGATCAGCTTGAGTTCACATTCAGCCAGCATTGTGCCATTGCATAAGAGAATTAAATGCATGGCCCAGACACACACATAAACGTGCAAATAAGAGAGAACTGTGGTAGATGATAGATAGATGTGGTAGATGCTTACCTGTGTGTCTCTCTTTTGGCTTGAGGGAAAGTGTAATTTGCTGTTTCTTTAAACTATTGGAATAGAACAATAATAATGAAGCTGCTTAAATCATTGTGAACAAAACCATATCCCTTACACAGATAAAAAATGAATGTGATCCTTGAAGAGAAATGACCTACGTGCATGAATTTGCATTTTCTGTGGAGCGGGGAAAGAAGCGGAAGGCGCTGTTTGAAGGAGTTCTGGCATGACAGACAGCCAGTAACAAAAGGCCATCTAAGGCAGCTGTGTGTATTTCTCAGTACTTGGCTCTTTCCACAGCTTTTGAAAACTCGGTTGTCTTCTGGCTGATTCATTTTGTGGGTTTAGCGCTGAAATCGAGCGACTCTTTAGCCACACAGAAACGGCAGTTTATGCCAAGTGATGGTTTGAAAATCTGGTTAGTTGATTGGAATGTTTTCCAGAACTAACAAGGATGTTGATACAGGAGCATATGCTATTTAGGTAAATCACATTAAAGGGTTAGTTCACCTGAAAAAAAAAGTTTTGTCATTAATTAGTCATCCTCATGTCATTCCAAAAACACAAGACCTTTGTTCATTTTTGTAACACAATTAAGACATTTTTGATGAAATCCGAGAGCTATCTGACACATAATGGTTCTCCACACACGGTGCGGCATGCGCTTAGGACCGTGGTTCAACTTAAATTTGACAACACATCTGTAAAATGGTTTGCTATAAATAACACCTAAAACAAACAGGGCGCGGCTAATGTATTTTTCTGTTGATGAATGTGAATTCTGTCTTTTCACAGCAATGAAAAAAACAAAACATGGACAAACCATTCACTCTTGTTCAATGCGAATTCTGTATGCTAGAATATGAGCAGTCATTTATGCCATTATCACCCAGGTGCTGATAGCTAGTGCGCACTGATAATACCTGAACAGCAAAAGTTGATATATCTGTTTAAACAAAACTCATGTAAGCTTTGCCAGTGAAAAAGCGTGCAAAAACCGCGTCTCAGAACGTACGCAAATATGAAGCTTTCTCTGAAGTAGGCTACTGTTTTTAAATGGACAAATTCACACAAAATTATGTCAAAATGCACATCTTGGTAAGTATCCTATAGCAGACATACTGTATTCGGCTGAATGTACTGTATCAGTGCACTGGATCATTGCATTCTCAGGGACTCAGGGACAACGGAGTGATCACACTAGTCAATCGAACCAAGCTTTGGGGGTTAAGATTATCTAGCGTGAGCAGGCCCTAATTATTCTCCCGCATCCTGCACACATGAGTCTCTACCTGCACATCAAGTGTTGTCCTGCGTTGTCCCGGTCACTAATAATGTTATGATGGAGGCTCTGGACTCTGTGCATAACTTGTTTTTCTATGACAAACTATAAAATATTCTTTAAAATTAATGTACTGGCAGTGACAAATAGCTTGTTTTATATTTAATTGAATTACATTAATGTATATTATTATTATAAAGTTAAGACTTACAAGAAATATCTTATCTGCTACTATGTAAAAGGAATACTACCGTACTTTAAAAAAGCACCTTATTTGTTTAAAGTGTTTGCAAACCAAATGTTATTGCACTTTTGTTCAGTCAGTTCCTAAGTTTGTGTCCAGTAGAGGAAAGTCAGTCATACATGTTTCATTTAGTCATGAACTGTTCATTTTTGGTGAACTAAGAAGATATCCACATTGGAAAACTATGTGTAAATGCTGTGGATGAAGACTGAGAGACATGCCAGTGGGATCAGATCAGAGGCCTTTAGAACCTAAATGAGAGCTTCTCTTCTGGCACAATAATGCACAATTTTGAGCTTGCAACATGTCTTAGCCTCTGGGAAGAGAAGACTGCCCTTGTGTGAAGCGCTGCTGTCACTATGTGTACGGACAGCGCCTCCAGACAGAGCCGACGACTGTTGTGTAACATCCCAATTGCTTTCGGTCCAGTGGGTAGGATAAGGAAATTTGTGAGCCCTTCTTTGGAGAAGTTTGTTGAATGTGGATCTGAAGCGACAATAGGAGACGTTAACTCGCTGCATCTTCTGAAGAAAAAAAATCTATTACTTCCTAACCTCCACTTTGTACTTTTCACTATCCATTTACTCTCTGTTAGCTCGACATTGACACAAGGGAGTCTCAAGTCTCCTCAGTTCCGGTCTCTGTTTTCAGGCTCCGCACACACACAGATGGAAGAGTAAACAGAACTGACATTAAGAATCACAAACACACATTCTTTTCTTAAAACCTTGTACTATGAGACCAAGAGCAGAGAAAGTGGCTTAGCTTTAGTGATGCTGCCATGAATAAAAAATAGCTAACAGAAGATATCTGCATTTTAAAAGGAAAGTTCATCTAAAAATTTGAATTCTATTATCATTTACCTCTTGAAAGGCATACAGGTTTAGAACTTGAAGAGCAAAGAAAGACAGACTTTAAATTTTTGGGTGAACTATCCCTTAAAGAGCACAACTCATAAAAGCATTATACTGAAAGAGATCCAGAAATAGCCAACCCTATTAGTGTGTTCATATAAAATGTATTTAAAAAGAGGCCCATATGGCTATATATGCTATCCTCAAAACTGCCCACTTAGAAAGAAAAAGGCCACCTGACCGAATTTTAACAGAAATTGGTTATTTTTTATTTTCGTTATTTTAAAAGAATTTTATTTTATTTGATCTTTCTTTACTTTGATGAGAACCTGAAAAACCAAATCTATAACAAATCTTTTTTTTTTTCTTTGTTCTCAAAACATTATTTTAACCTGTTATCTATTAAAATGACTTTGTTTGTGGACTTTATTTTTTTGTTTTATCCGTGGGAAGTGGCAACAAGGCCTTATAGATTAGAGTTTACCAGATCTAAGGCCAAATTCACTAAACAGGGAAAATTAAAGCACAATTCCACAAAAGCACCAATTGGGGGGGGGGGGGGGCAATTCTGTGTGTGATTTACTGACAATGCGCATATTAAAGAACACAGGCGCAGCCAGATCATTTCCATAATAACAAGCACTATCCACCAAGAGCAGTGCAAGTTCCTGTATGCTTTAAGACATGCTTTTTGGGGTTTGTTAAATAATGGCACATATAGTAAGTAATTTTTAATTTGTAATTTGACAAATGCAAACGTTAATAATTTGCGTTGCATGATATATTTTAATGCTCTCCTCTCATAAATTTGAAAATGTTTGAAAGGGAAACTCCTAAAAATACATATTCAATAAGGTCAGGTGCAAAAATAACTGTCCATGCCTTTTCAGCACTAATTCTTCACTGCATGTCTTTAGTATCCGACAGTAGTATTTTAATGACAAAAGAAGGTTTTGTGCTGTCGCAAGCTGTAAGTAAATCTGGCCCCTAGAATTTAAAGAGCAAGTTTCTTGATCTGTAAGCAATATGCACCAGACAGTCAATGAATGGACTGTGGGATGTCTGTGGGCATGCTGTCTGAAGCTGGGAATAGTAAAAAAAAAAATCATAATGTATACTTTTATTAAATACAGAAACAGCTTCAGTTTTCACTATGAGAGGGTTTTCAGAGGATTGAATGACGACACAGTTGGCTTTTAAGTGTGCTTGTACATAAATGAATAGAGGTTTAGTCCGAAGGCCGTTTGAGGAGCTGGAGTCTGGTGTGGAGAGGTTAGTGTCTCACTGTGAGTTGGGGTTGTGTGAACTCCCACTCTCACAGCTCTGAGACACAAGAACTTTGAGGGAAGCCTCCTAAATGTAAAAGGAGTGAAAGCAGTTAGATATATAAAGGGAGAGAGGAAAGAAGTCAGTGGTAGTGAATAACATAACACTCTGTGAAGAGCCGCAAGCATGTGTCCTACTGACATACGATGAATTTTGTGGAAGATTGATGCTTTACACAGTTGAGTGAGAACACAAAATCCCCAATGCAATCTTTTCCATAAGGTTTATAGTAAAAGTTTCTACATAATATATTTACCATGGCCTGTACTGAGTGTTGTCATATTTTAATCATGTTAATTCGCATAATGAATGATTTAATCAGCCTCTAACAGGCCCAGTATTGTACTGAATCTCATTAGCTTCCATCAGCTGTCGACTGCAGTAAATGTGGACCAAAACATTAATCCCACTTAATTCTTACATCTGTTTGCTTTAAGCTTCAGTGCAGATGACTTGCAGTGTGTGTATGTGAGTTAGAGAGGCGGTCTTATTTACCAGAGAGAAAGATTGACTTCAGTGTCTTAGAATGTGTAGTCTGGTGCATTTAGAAACCATCAAGAGCAGTCAACAGCTCCGAGGGTCCTGTCAGAGAGAGACCAGTGTCAAAACAGTCTGGAGAGCTGTTGTTATTCACGTTATCTTTGGAGGCTTTCCTCTCAGGTTGTTAAAAGAGGCCGCAGTGAAGTTTCATTAATGCGTATGATTCAGTTCCGACTGTGAGAAACCACAGAGGAATCGCAGCATCTCTACGCTGAGCAGAAAGCACACACTGAGAACACAAAGTCTTTATGGATAAAAGACACATTCATTACAGTTCCAAGATGTGTTTACTTGGAACTTAATGTTTGATCTTACCTAAATGCAAGCCTGTATCAGTAACTAGGAAACTCTTTTGGGGGCAACTGTATATAGTGAAGTCCCCAGCTGTTCAATTAAGTCCATTTGCTCTTTTCTAAAAAAAAGAATTCTGGACATTCATTGTACTGTCAACAGTATAACAGCAATAATGTCATATCAGGGAGTTTTCTGGTTACACGAACTGCACAAATGAGCTAATTTTTTAAATGCATATTGATGTGTGCGCAGTGGTTCTCAGCTGCTAAAAAATCATTAACGCGAAATGCACACAATACTATGCAACTCACCATCTGATTGAAAGGCTTGTCAACAAAATGGAGGAGAAAATGCTTCTTGTATATTCTGTTGTTGACATCAAAGGCTGTGCGTCTAATCAGCTTAACAGTGTTTTGATGCAAATTCATCTGCCACTTGGTATAAACAGCCAAATTAGACAGATGCCAACGTGGACAGGTTGCGTGACATGGTCTCATACTCAAAAACCATGCATAAAATTGTGCAAGGTAGAAAACAGGACAGATCTATCTTTCTATCTATCTATCTATCTATCTATCTATCTATCTATCTATCTATCTATCTATCTATCTATCTATCTATCTATCTATCTATCTATCTATCTGTCTATCTATCTGTCTGTCTGTCTGTCTGTCTCTCTGTCTGTCTGTCTGTCTGTCTGTCTGTCTGTCTATCTATCCATCTATCTATCTATCTATCTATCTATCTATCTATCTATCTATCTATCTATCTATCTATCTATCTATCTATCTGTCTGTCTGTCTGTCTCTCTGTCTGTCTGTCTGTCTGTCTGTCTGTCTATCTATCTATCTATCCATCTATCTATCTATCTGTCTATCTATCTATCTATCTATCTATCTATCTATCTATCTATCTATCTATCTATCTATCTATCTATCTATCTATCTATCTATCTGTCTGTCTGTCTGTCTCTCTGTCTGTCTGTCTGTCTGTCTGTCTGTCTATCTATCTATCTATCCATCTATCTATCTATCTATCATTAATATTTAGTGATGGCAGTCAGTTGGCTGTTGTGTTCCAAACCTCATAATTACTCAGAGGGGCAGCTGTGCAGGCCTGTAGTATTAAATGTGTTCAGCCATGCACACAGAGTCCTGTGTTTATGTTGTTACCTTAAATCCAAGGGCAGGTCGGCAGGTTTCCAGCCAGAGGGGAATAGGTTCTGCTCTCTACATACCTACACACACAGTGAGCCAGAGAGACAATCTGTTTGACAGTGATGGACTGTACTCTGTCGTTTGTCATTCCTGTGAAGAGGAGTCTTGTTGAATGAGATCTTGAGGTGGAAAGCAGTAAGTCCTCTCCATGGGCTGCCATTTTTAAATTTGGCCAATCCATATGATGGTAGAAATTTGTCAGCCGGTAGAGTAAGACACTCACGTGACGTTACTGTCCTACGTGGTCGCTAAAATGTATCATTTGAACATGCCTTAAGCATTGCAGTTTAAAAATAAGTCATAATTTCTCTACATGCCTGCACTGAGAGACAATTAATTACACACACTTATATGTGTCAAAATGCTCGTCTTTGCAAATATTCTTGTAAACACAGTAATTTAGGTCTTAAGTGAACGCAAACAGCTGAGAAAGTATGTATTACAGTATATTGGATCCAGGCTGCTCTTAAAGTGACAGCAGTCTAATATTCATGCTGTCTGTCATGCATGTTAATCAAACAACAAAAGAAAGAAAATCTCTCACTACTATACAATATATGTAGCATTTAGCAAAATCTTTGCACTCACATACAAGCATGTGTGTGTATTTATATATATAAAATAATTATACACAGTGAGAGTACACACACATTTATTATGTAAATACAAACTTTTATTTTGGATGCGATTAATCACGAATAGAATATAGCTAGCATATATAATAAATATAATGAAATAATTTAGTTTAAGCTATGCATAGTGCCTAGACCAGCCAACAAATGCTTATTTTTAGAAGAAAACAAAACAATCCTTAGACATAGACCATTACTGACCTCAATCACACCGGCTCCCTCAGAATCAACTGGCCTGCCAATCTCCTGCGGCTGCTTCTCTTTCTCTCCGATAAAATATCTTCGAATATCCATCTCATCTGCTCAATGAATTGAAGGATACAACAGTGATAGCATTAAAAGGGACCCTATGACATTTAGTTTTCAGTGACAACAACATTCTATGAGGATTGATATTTTTTTAGAATATGCCTATTATAGAGATAGGTTATATCATTGGCAAAGAATAAAGAGTTGTGATTAGCTTGCTAAGTTAACCATTTCTTGTATTTTGCTTGTTCACTCTAGCTAGACTACCGTTTTCCATAGCAAACCAAAATATCCCCTTTCCTTTACCTCAAGAAAACATAGCTAAAGGTAAGCAGGTAATTAAAAAACAACGTACAATTTCACTCTGTATCACGACATTTACCAATCTTCCTTTCACCATTAGCGTGTGTATTGGTGTGTGTGTGGGCGAGAGGGTCCATAGCGAGTTCAAACCAAACTAGAGTAACGACGAGACGAGATGAATCCTCCAGTTACTTGAAGCGCTCCAGTCTGCAACGCTCTGAAAGCTGCCAGTTCACACCAATGCAACGAGACGGTGTGGTGCATCATCTTGATAGCACAATGACTCTTTATACTTTTGTCAGACTTCCGACTTTTCGCTTATTTTTTGTAGCTGGATATATATAATTTGTTGCTTCAAAATATGAATGAAGATATGGTTGTTGATAAATCAAATTGTTATTGTTGTTCTTATTATCATTTATTATCACTTCAGCCCCCCTAAAATAGGCTTAACAACGTACCTGGTTCCTAATATTGTTTTGGGAGTCTCCTACAATTGGATTACAATCAAGGTTAAAAAAAAAAGAATTCATTTAATATCACCTTTGGTTTTGCAAATGTGTTACATAGTGATGTGTAGCCGTCACAGAACAGTGATTCAAATTACTAATGACTCGTTTAGGCTGTACATAGTCGGTTATTGTGCACTTTCAGAAAAACAGGTCAAATTAACTGCTTTAGCCAGTTATTGTGTAGGATTTGAATGTTCTGTCCCTTCATTCATCGTAGTATCAAAAAGTATTATCAAGTTCTCTGTATACTTTACCATACTGCTTATCTAAACAAGCCATAACCGCTTTGAAGTGCATGCTGGGCTAAACCGGACTTGTCAGATGGTTTTGTTTATGTGTGAGGATGTGCACTTTTAGTTTCTGCAGTGTTCAGAGAATGAGAATCAAAGTCAGATGTCATGCTAGTCAGCCACAAGGCCTCCAGGCGACAGAGATTCAGTCAACCTCAGCATCTAATCCAGTCCACCTTCTGTGAGTCCTACAAGAGCTATGAGGATTGTGTTACTGATTGAGTTACTGTATAACGAGAGGGTAAATACCTCAAAAACGAATTAGACTTTGTGGTTAAAGTCTTAATAATGTAATCAACCCTACTGTGACCTGTCTTTGTGCTTTCAGCAAAGAACATGATTTTGTTCTGTTGTATTAAACAGCATCTCATGCTTAAACTCTCAAAGTACAAATGTAAGCAAGCTTACCAACCTGCGTTCATTAAGACCTAAAGCAGTGTATTTATATTAAAGCCTGTATGCCAAGGTGACTCATGATGATAAATGAATGTGGGCAGGCGCAAGTTCACCCTTTTAAAACATATCAGCACCTTTACGTTTGAATTTAAATTGTGAGTATCTCCACATCTAAATTAATTTTAAAGCTTCTGAAGAAAAATGAGGTCGGTCCAGAGAACCAACACCAGACCCTTTTTAAGTCACAAATGGGATGTGTCTGATGTTCTCTTGCTTTGCTGATTGAATATTTGTTGTGATTCATTTGTGTATTCACAGCAGTGGCAGTGAATTAACTAAATATCTTGTCGGTGTTGAACTGGTATTAGAAAATTTTCATTTATTGTGTACTTGAGTTTGTAGGGGATTTTACAGTTAAAACCAAAGGACCAGATATGATGAACAAAGACCAGGAGTCATAGATGCAATCAATTAGAGAAGAATTTACTGAAGAAAAATGGTTCGTAGTTTCATCACTCAGAAGCCAAACACTCACGATGGAGTTTGTAGGCCGCTCTGCGTACAAGTTAACAACACCAGTAATTTAACCCTAACAGAAGTCTAATTACTAATTACGTCAATACATAAGTAAGCACGATTCTTGCTGGTCAAAACACAGATAAACTTGAACATCTCCATACATGGACATAAAACTATAAACATATCTCTGGTGATCATTAGGTGACAACAGTGATCTGGTATAGATGTGGTCCACCGAGAGCACACTGTATATCTGCACTTATTCCATCAAAAAATACTGAAATTGCTATAATTATTACTGAATAAACATTTTAGTATGTGTGCAAATACATATGTATACAAAGTTACTCTCTACTCAGATACTGATTTAGTGTGGAGTAAAAAATATTTTTGACTTGAGTTCTTTTAATGAATCTTTTGAACCACTTCACAACAAAAGTTCTGTTCCTCATGACCGCTGGTGTTCTTATAACGGGTTTGCTTGTGCAAACATCTTCACGCTTGTTTCTATTTTAAATTGAGCCTGGAGGTGTTACTTTTCCTCCGCATGAGTCATGTAGGTGTGACAGACCAATTTTGTAGTTCTATTCATTGTCGGCAACAAAAAATATACAAATTTAGTTTTTAATCAACATGTTTGTACATTTCAGAAATAAAGTTGTTTTATATATATATATATATATATATATATATATATATATACATATATATATATATATATATATACATATATATATATATATATATATATATATATATATATATATATATATATATATATATACATATATATATATATATATATATATATATACACACACACACACAGTATATAGGACTGGCTTTAGTGACAGGACTGTGACTCATTTTACCCCATCCATCCTGCTTTTATGGACCTCTGACGTAAGCTCACTTGGCCATTTCAAGCAAATTTGTCTTTGGTGGTGGCGGGGGTCATAAAAGCCCATTCAGGGCCATTTCTGGATGCCCTCTGATTAGCTGTTAGTCAGGCTGAATGGGCTGGGAGTAGCTGAGCATGTCTATGTGTGTTTGACAGAGGCATTGGGAGAATCAGGTATGGCCTGTGCGTCATAGCTGTGTGTTCCTGTGGGAGGGAGGCATCAGGTGGTCTGTGTTGTGTTAAATGGGCTGATGTGACAGGGAGGTGGGGGTGATGATGAAGTTGTGAGATGACTCGGTTACACTCTCATGTGTTCCTGATTTAGAGGGTGTGGGGTGTTGCTTTGATGAGGACGCGTGAAAGGAAAGTGATTTGCTTTTGATTTTTATATATACATATATATATATATCAAAGATTTCAAATAAGTAGTTTTTTATGTTGTTTCAACATTCATCATGAGCTGAAAGATGTATGATTATGATGTTATGTCATTAATGACCACAGTAATTATAAAAAAGTGTGACTTTTAACAGCCTAAATATAATGCTAAATACCTTTTAAATACTTTAAAGCTAAGCTGTTTTTATCTGATTTAAATTGAGTTACAAAATGTTCAGGTCAGTTAAATAATTAGAAAAAGAAACCTACTTTGAAACAAGCCTTTTTCTCCTTCTGCAGAATGTTGACTGCTTTCAGGCATTTGAAGCTGTGGAAAATATGGATTCTGTCTTTAAATTGAGAATAAAAGAGGTTTACTGATATAAAGAAAAGCTCGATTTCACCACAGCTTACAGAGCATCGGAATGACACAGCAATAAAAATTAAATCCATTTCCTCAAGGCTGCGGAACTTAGAAGATCCCATGAGACTGAAAAGTAGTCTCGTCTTAGATACACATGATATTTAAAGTGCTGGTATTTTAAGCTTACGCTCCCCCAGGGCTGCTGGAGCAGCTGATGGCGATGCTCGTTTCCATCAGACTGTTAACTCGCATTTTGTGCAAAATGAGAGTGATTGAAATGGCTTCTGACTTCCTCTCATTTTAATTGTACAAACTGAGACAGTCCACCTCTAAATCTGTCTTGCTGCTAAACTTTGTGACCTCAATCTGCAGCGAGCTCTTGGCCTAAATGTTCAAACCGCAGCAGGGTCATCATTCAGAGCAGTTGATAGCATCAGTCCTGTCCTTGAAGCCTTTGTGCATCGATGCCCTTGTAAATGAACTGTTCTGATCTTTGACATGCAAGGTAACTGTAACCCATGTACACTTCTGGGCTATTATGGATTGAGCCATCACCAATCATTTGGTTTTTGACTTTTATTGACTCCCTTGATTAAGGGTCATTTTGCATCCAACTTATGACACATGATACCTTTAACTCAGGAGGGCAAGGTGATGTAAACAGCAGAAGGTTATGCACTCTGTGTCATTAAATCCTTTCTCCCATCAAGTTCCTCTCTGGAGTGTGAGCGACTGGCTTTCAGCACCATGGACAGGGACATTCATCAGCGCAGGGCTGATGTGGCTGCAGAGCCATGAGCTGTAGATCATATCCCATCACCCCATGGCTGACAGTTCATTTTGAAGGCCCAGCTGATAGGGAGGGTGGAGCTATGACAGGCTGCATATCCATCAGGCATCCTGAGACCCATCTGTGCACTTTTTATCACAGTTTGGCACATCGTTTTGCTCTAGGTCGTAAAGTGCTCTTTTAGCACGGTCCAGTCCTAAATATGCCCCTCATTTTAATTGAGGTTTATGGGGCTGCTGTTAACATGGCTATTTATAACCATTGATGGACTAAGACCTTCAAAGTGCATTGGAGACAAAAGGAAACTGAGTTCTGGAGGGAATTATGGACTGTTCCCCTTTAGGTTGTGTAAATGAAAAGAACCTATAGCCTAAAGGCAGTGCATAATTATGAGAACCTGGCAGAATGTGCCCTTGCCTTGAATCTATCTACATGTACATGTACACTATATATATATATATATATATATATATATATATATATATATATATATATATATGTGTGTACATGTAGATAGATTGTTATAATATATGTGTGTGTGTATATATATATATATATATATATATATATATATATATTTATATATATATATATGTAGAAAATTATTTTATATTTATTTGTTTTACTGTATTGTTTTTATTTAATTATTTATCATTAATAATATGTAATAATAATAATAGTTATTATTACTAGTTTTAGCCATGTTCGTAATATATAATTATTTATTTACTTATAGGAAGGATTTTATTCCAACATTCTCATACAAAAACATTTTATTTAGTTTTATTTTCTTCCCGCATTATCATACACAATTGTTTACTCTTTTTTTTTTAAGTGTCTTGTTTTGTTAAAGTGTACAGAAGTTTTTATTCATTTTTTAGATTGATCAACTATTTGACAATGAAAATCTTTTACATTTTGAAATTTGTAAAAGATATTGTCAATAATAATTGTTTTCCTCTTATCCATAATGATAATTGTCTTGTGCTAGTTTTAGTAATTTTGGCTACAATATGAATAAACTAGATGGTTAAATAGAGTAAATATTGACAATTGCAAGTCAGCATGGCTCAATTTATCATAAAAAGTCAGGTCAAAAAAGGCCACATATCTGACTTCCTTCACCAGAAGGAAATTTAGACTTCAATCTCCAATATAATAGATTTCAAGGCTTAAAATAGAAGGTGGCTGTCAGAGCACCTGCACTTCATACCTTAGTAAATTGGTCCCCAAGTGTTTCTGTGTGTACTTTAACCTACCAGTGAAGACCATACCAGGAGAAGATGACAGGTCTTCTCATAACCACCATTCATGTTTTTGTTTTTAATAAAATTTCTGAAAGAAAGAGAGAGAGAGAGAGAGAGAGAGAGAGAGAGAGAGTGAAGGAGCAAGGCACGGGGAAGAATTTTAATACCCCTGCTGTTAAACACTCTGGCAGTAGTTGTGTTTGAGATGCTATAAAACAGCAGTGTGAACTTTATTAGTACATTTCATTTCAGGGCGAGGTAGACTGTACAAGCACCAGGAAATGAAGCCCTCTATTAACCTCTCACAGCATGTGCCTGAATAAGTAGATAGCATTAGACTGCTTGTGACAAGAGTTTCAGAAGTCAAGGTCAAATAACATCAGAATTACACACTATTTTCTTAATGATAGTCCATGAAGAAAGATGCTTTTCCCTCAGAATCCTAACCAGCCGAACCCTGAACCTGGGTTGTTTTTAGCTGCCTTAGAGCTCTTATGGACAGTCAGAATGAATATTTAAGACAAGAATTATAGAAAAAGATCACAAACTATTTAGTCATTGCTTTTTTTTTATTTTATTTTTTTTATACAAAGGATTTATTTTAGTCTATTTTAACTTGTTTGGGAGTCCAGCTACATAAGCTCATTATCAGTCCTGGAACAATGACAGCTGTTCATATGTGAACATTTTATGTAAATAATGTCCCATAGTTTGAGGTGCTTCCTATGTGCATGTGTGAAGCAGAAGATGCCTGTGCTGGAAGATGATGCATGCTTTTACTGGATTGACTTCCTCTAGTACTGAACACTTTAGTCTCTTCATGTGTCTTCACCCAACACAGTAAGTTTGCATGGGGACTGTCTATTTATGTACTTCAGACCCTGCTCATCACCCTCTGAAACACTTCAGATATTTCAGATATTTTTGTTTTCCTTTCATGCATCAGAACAACCATATAACACTTTAAGTTGATGAGTGCTAGAAGAGCTCCAAAGCTCCAAATCCCCTGCCTGCTATGATTTACCACCTTATCCTAGATCCCAATGCTTAACTAACTGCTGTCATATTGTTTCAATCATTGTGACATAGTGTGTATTAGGTCTGGGCGATATAACTAAAGTAATTTTTTCAATATTTTTCACATCTTGACAATATTTTAATGTTTATCTTGATGTTTCCTTTAAAGTGTTTTTCCCCATTTTAATCAGAACCCTTTAAATTAATTAATACCCCTTTTAATAATCAGAATCATTTCAGCAAAATAGTAATTTATAACTGCATATTTGTCTGCATTTTTGTTGTAGTTTACTTCTTGCATTAAACTAGATTACAATTATTTAATGAAAGAAGTAAAAAAATAATAATATATTTAAATATGTAGTTGAAATGATCATGGCATGTTTTCCACCTTGTTTTTCACGTAAATAATGATATTGAATTGAAATTAGTTTGAAATTTGAAATTCGTTTTAAAAAGGTCCATTAAAATGATAATGATATGCACATTAATGTAATTAAACAATTTTATACAGTATGGAATCATTGAACAATACTGTAAGTATTTGATGTATCGCTCAGTCCTACTGTGTATTATGCTTTTCTTTGTCTCTAACCTTCTCTTCTTCTCTTTCTTCTGTATATCAAGCTATTTTGTGTTCTGCTAATCTTGTTACTGTTGTTGCTTATTATTATTATTATGACCTTGTTGTTATCAATTATGCTTTGTCTCTTTTCTTTGCATATTTCTTTCATTGTGTTGAATTAGTTCTGTTGCTTTGAGCACTCTCTCCCTTTCTAACCCTGCGTTCATTTTGTTATGGCCCGACCGCAGTCCAGGATGATGCTGCCCCAGGTACCCAGGAGTACATTATGTTGCGGCAGGATTCCATCCATTCTGCGGATATAAGGGGTAAAGGCTCCCCTTTTCGTGCTAAGTGTCATGAAATCTTCTGCTGCACACTGAAGCAAGTCGTCCTCAAAGAAAACTCAGAGTCTGAAGGTTTGTGTGCAACACATCCATGTTTTTATTTACTTTGCTGATGATTTTGTACCTTTTACTTAAGTTTAAGTTTCTTTAGTTTTTTGCATTTTCTTAAAAGCATCTGGCTTGTGCATTTTTTGTTCCTGAGCCGTATGTGTCTTGTAGATGTTGAATGCCCTAAGGATACACTCTCCTTTTCTGTGTGTGTTTGTGTGTCTGTGCTGAATGCAGACCGTTACTCAAGATCCTTCAATTAACCGATGATGTCACTCTGCCATATTTACATTTAGAGGCACCAATCAGGGCCCTCTCTCCCTATATATATATATATATATATATATATATATATATATATATATATATATATATATATATATATATATATATATATATATATATTCAGGAACATTCATATCCAAGTTAAGATTTTATTAAATATGTATATATGAAATAGATAACTTAACAAAGGGCATTATACACTTTTCCATTAATATTCTCCAAGTAACCAAACAGGCAACATTTAAACAACTGCAATCCTTAAAAACAAACAAAGAATTATTAATAATACTTTATAATAACATATAATAACTTAGAATAACATTAGCCATGAATTATTAATTTTCTGTTTTATGATTTTAATGTTTAATGAATTTACCGTTAACCATTTAACAGGTTTGTACTGTAGCATTTTTACCATTTTGTAGGTCTTTTACCATTAAATTCACGGTCATTTTGTTACAGTGTACCTTATTTTTATTCTATAAAAATGTACAAATGTGGAATAAGTGGACGATGAAGACAATTTACAAGCATGCCCTACTTCCTTCTATAGATCAAATCCCACCCCCTTACCATAAGCCCCTCCCCTTCAATAAAACAGCTTGTCTCTTTCTCGTTCTTCCCGCCGTGTATCTTTCCTTTCTTCTCTTTATCCCTTCACTCATTTTCAGACATCCCTCTCCTCACACATCAGGTCTACATTAGATAATTAACTGCTGCCCATCTGTTTCACAAATGATAATGTTTATGCTTTCTAAGGGCTAGCCTGGACAATCTCTTTGTCTTTCTTTCCCATCAATCTGGCTCTTCCTGTCAGGTGTTTTCAGATGCATGAAGGTTGCTGATGTCATATGTACACAGGTCCAAATGTGCTGGGTTGTTATGGGGTCCTGCATGCGGCTGAATGCTGTATTGTCTTTATGTCAAGGGAAACTTGTAGAGTACTAAGATTGTCCAAACATGCTGTAAATGTGATTGTGAAGTGTTTTTCTTTTCAGACTCTCAGATCACTGGGTAAGCCATGAGCAGTCACTTAAAGCCTAAATAAATAAAGTTATACAGAAATGCGCTCATCTCCGCCGTTGTGCTGGATGACATATGAATTGTTCACGCATCGCTGGATTGCAGCTCTAGATTGATGGATAATTTAGTTGTCATAGATATAATGCCATTGCTGCTGACAAACATGTGCCTAATCATTTATTCAGTAATGGGTTATATTCACGGTCATTACTACCTCATTTATGCATCTTATGGAGTTGTAGAGAGTCTCTGAGGAGCGAGAGTGTGCTGGTTGCAGGGAATATTTTCCATGTCTGTTTGTGGTACATTTTTATCTGTCTGCATCACGCTGCAAACAAGAGGACATGGGTGAAAAAGAGAAGGAGGGGTAGGCTTATAAAGAGACAGACTGGGGTACTGCAGATCTATTATTCAGTCTGACTGAAGCTCTGCTTGGACGTGACTGAATTTGCAAAGAAAGTCATTGGTTTCTTATGAAATGTATTCATAAGCAGCGTTCCGTCAAGGGTGAAGGGAATCATTCATCTTAAAATGAAAATCTGTATTTATTTTCTCAGCCTCATGCCGTTCTGAATGCTTTCTTTCCTCAGTGGAACGTTCACACTTCTCACACTCCTCTTTTCCATACAGTGAATCTGATAGGGAACAGAGACTGTTAGATGGATAGCTCACCCAAAAATGAAAATTCTGTCATTAATTGCTCACCCTCATGTCATTACAAATCCAAGACCTTCGTTCATCTTTGGAACACAAATTAAGATATGTTTAATGAAATTCAAGATCTTTCTAACCCTGCATAGACTGCAACTCAACAGAAATGTTCAAGGCCCAGAAAGGTTGTAAGGACATTGTTAAAACAGTACATGTGACATCAGTGGTTCAACCATAATGTTATGAAGCTACGAGAATATTTCAGTGCACAAAGAAAACAAAAATAACTTTATTCAACAACACTCTCTTCTCTTCCATGTCAGTCTTCAACGTGTTCATGAGAAATTACTGTTGAACCACTGATGTCACATGGACTATTGTAATTATCTCCTTACTACCTTTCTGGGCCTTGAACGTGTCAGTTGCATCACTGTCTATGTGTAGCATAGGAGGAGTCGTGATGACATATTGGGAATCTCAATGCAAGCTTTAATTCAGAGAGCATAGTAGAAACAGGCAGGATCAACACACCAGCAAAAAACAACAGCAGAGACAAGGCAAAAGAGTAATCCAGATAAACAGGCAAAGGTCAGGGTAGGCAGCAAAGTATCAAAAACAAGGAAATAGTCCAAGATCAAAACACAATAACATGAAAAGCAGGAAACATGGAAGGCAAGACAACGGGAGGCTAAGCATTACATCTCCAGAAAAGTCAGAGAGTGTGTGCTACTTTTAAAGTCCTTTAGCTGTGAACTGATGATGAGATCTGATGAAAGACAGGTGATTGCAATTGATGACGTGTCGAAGCAGAGAATTATGAGAAATGGAGTCCAGGGTGAGTAGAACAGTTTGTGTAGTGTGAGTCTATGTGGTGGATAATGACCTCTGGTGGTGAACAAACAGAAGTTTGTAGACCTGATTCATGACACGATGGAGGGACAGAAAGCTCTCGGTTTTCATCAATAATATCTTAATTTTTGTTTTGAAAATTAACAAGGGTCTTACAGGCTTGGAACAACATGAAGGTGAGTAATTAATGACAGAATTTTTATTTTTTTATTTATTATTATTATCTCTTCTAAATTGGCACAAAAGTACCATAGAAGTACCAAATGTTGTGTTTCTTCAGGCAGTGAATTACTTGCCTTTTTTTATTGTTGTTGAGATTTACTAGCAATTTCTGAGTGAAATTTGTTTCTACACCAGTTTTCTTTTACAGTGTATGACTTTATACCAAATCATTGATTTCTTGAAAACCGTAGCAAAATCTTTAAGACTACCTTTTTCAAATCTCAAATCATAAATTAAAATGTGTGTGTTTTTTGTACAAACTACTTTTGTAGTACAGACTACTTTTAAGATGCTTCTTGGAGCGTCAAACTTTCAATACCTTGTCACTATAAGCTTTCATTGTATGCAAAAGAGCAGCATGAACATCCTGCTACACCTCTCCTTTTGTAATCCATGGAAAAATACAGGTTTGGAATGACACGGGGTGAGCAAATAATGACAGAATCTTTCATTTTTAGGTGAACTATCACTTTAAGAGAGGAAGAACATCTGAACCACTGTGTAGGAGGAAGACATACTGTTCTGGGATCAGATTGTGTGTCACAGAGACTCTGAGTTAGTTTGGACATGATCCAGTGATGGAGAAAGCAATGGGTGCAGGTGCTGCTCCTGTAAGCTGAAAATCTGTTGCTGATTTCTTAAACCACAGATATTATCGTGACACACACACACACATACACACATTCGATGGAGACTCAGATCAGCAGTGGAGTCTATAATCATAATCCTTTCGCTCCACAAGTGCAGCAGACTCTGACACCACCCACCCCCCCACCCCTTCACTACACCGCTCCCTCTCTCCTGTTCTTTGCTACTTATCCTCAGCATCCTTTGTCTCTTTTGACGGCTCCACATTCATCCCCCAATCAATAGCTGCCTGATTTCTGTCTCTTCTCTATCCTAACATCTTTCTGTATGTCTTTTTTTTTCCAGTGTGTCCCAAAGTCCTGTTTCTTTATCATATTTAAGTAACTGAGAACAAGTTGTACTTTCACTTTTTATCTTCGAAAGCACATACTCAATCCTCAGTATGCACTAACATTTGTTATTTACAGACCACATTTGTTTATAACCCACAAGTTTAATGTATCTGTCTTCTCCGGAAACTATACATCACACTGATATGTGTGGGTGTATATATTAACATTTTCTTCCTTGAATTTCTGTCTAACATTACTATGATAGAAAATTGCGTGCACTTTGAAAAAGAACATTGAAAAGTTTGTGATCCGAAAGATTTCTAATGCTCTAAATCTCTTGTCCTCTCTTTGGTTATTTTTTCTTTTGAGCATAATACAGTAAAACCAGCAATATTGTGAAATCTTACAAATTATTACAGATCATTTTAACATTAATATTGATGCATGGTATCAGTGCGGAGACATTTTATTCTGTTTTCAGGATTTTTTGAAGAAAGTTAAAAAGAAAACCATTGTTATGAATAGCATTTAACAGTAAATTACACTTTGGAACAAAAAAATGCATCCTTGCTAAATACATTTTTTTTTTAAATCAATTATCAGTGTCTTTCAAACATTAAGGAATATTTAAAGCAGGGAAGATATCATCTAATTATTTATATATTATGTTATTTATTAGGGGTGCTCCGATCACGATCGGCCGATCGTTATGCGCATCCCGTCAGTAAAGCCGGTTCTCTAATCAGTGGTTAATTCCATTAGGTGCGTGATTTCACATAGAGCAGCTGTTGCTACACAGAGCCCTTGTTAATAGAGAAGATGCGCAAATCCACTTCATTTTCAGCGTTTTTTGGCGCATCTTCTCAGTTAACAACGGCTCTGTGTAGTAACAGCTGCTCTATGTGAAATCACGCACCTGATGGAATTAACCGCTGATTAGAGAACTGGCTTTACTGACGAGACGCGCATTAACGATCGGCCGATCGTGATCGGAGCACCCCTATTATTTATACATTAAAAACTAATTTGGTGATAATAATAATAATAAATTATGAAGTTCTAGATTTCCTAGATTTTTTATTTTAAACTTGATTGGCACAAACCATTTTTTATTAAAGAAAGAATGTTAATCGCACGATAGTTTTGCATTATTTAGCACTTCTTTGAGTTATGTTGAAAAGAATGTTCCAACTCATAGCACCAAACCTTATTAGGGACCATTTGCTGGTCTGGCAGTCATAGTTTCTAAATGATGGCTATTGTTGTCCATTTATATAGTATTCATCCAACACATGACATATTGCAGTTATAAATCACGACTACATCCATAGCCCTATTTTGCAGAATCCAAAATAATGGCTGGCTTGCTCATTTCACAAACCATGTGTTTCAATAAAGCGCTTGGCACATTCATCCACTCTCCCACCTGTGTAAATAGCATCAGTGCGACTGATGAGCTCTGAAATTACATTAGGACTGACCCCTCACTTCTCATTTCAGCTGCTGCTCTCAAACGGCATGACTCAACACTGTTATCCCTAACCGCACAAGTCTAGCTAGACTCTAATAATGGCGTTTTTGTTTGTTTGTTTCCTCATTTTGTTGCATCATGCTCACGGGATCAGGCTGGAGCTATTTATGCAAATGTTTGCACAAATAGAGAAAGCATGAATAAGTCATGGTTATGATAATAGATGTGGGGCAGGGGAATTCAGATGGTTGGAGCAGAGTGAAGGACCACCTGCACTGCACTCTATTTGAAAGGTGTTTTTAACATTTTTATATTTGATGTGTAAAAGGTGAGAGCTTTGGGATAGCAGAGGGAGTAAGTTAGCACAGCTGATATAACTGGTCATTCAGGTGGCAGTACTGCCATCATCTCGCTCCAGGACACATACAGTATTGTTCAAAATAATAGCAGTACAATGTGACTAACCAGAATAATCAAGGTTTTTAGTATATTTTTTATTGCTACGTGGCAAACAAGTTACCAGTAGGTTCAGTAGATTGTCAGAAAACAAACAAGACCCAGCATTCATGATATGCACGCTCTTAAGGCTGTGCAATTGGGCAATTAGTTGAAAGGGGTGTGTTCAAAAAAATAGCAGTGTCTACCTTTGACTGTACAAACTCAAAACTATTTTGTACAAACATCCTGTGAATCACTAAACTAATATTTAGTTGTATGACCACAGTTTTTTAAAACTGCTTGACATCTGTGTGGCATGGAGTCAACCAACTTGTGGCACCTCTCAGCAGTTATTCCACTCCATGATTCTTTAACAACATTCCACAATTCATTCACATTTCTTGGTTTTGCTTCAGAAACAGCATTTTTGATATCACCCCACAAGTTTTCAATTGGATTAAGGTCTGGAGATTGGGCTGGCCACTCCATAACATTAATTTTGTTGGTTTGGAACCAAGACTTTGCCCGTTTACTAGTGTGTTTTGGGTCATTGTCTTGTTGAAACAACCATTTCAAGGGCATGTCCTCTTCAGCATAGGGCAACATGACCTCTTCAAGTATTTTAACATATGCAAACTGATCCATGATCCCTGGTATGCGATAAATAGGCCCAACACCATAGTAGGAGAAACATGCCCATATCATGATGCTTGCACCTCCATGCTTCACTGTCTTCACTGTGTACTGTGGCTTGAATTCAGAGTTTGGGGGTCGTCTCACAAACTGCCTGTGGCCCTTGGACCCAAAAAGAACAATTTTACTCTCATCAGTCCACAAAATGTTCCTCCATTTCTCTTTAGGCCAGTTGATGTGTTCTTTGGCAAATTGTAACCTCTTCTGCACATGCCTTTTTTTTAACAGAGGGACTTTGCGGGGGATTCTTGAAAATAGATTAGCTTCACACAGACGTCTTCTAACTGTCACAGTACTTACAGGTAACTCCAGACTGTCTTTGATCATCCTGGAGGTGATCATTGGCTGAGCCTTTGCCATTCTGGTTATTCTTCTATCCATTTTGATGGTTGTCTTCCGTTTTCTTCCACGTCTCTCTGGTTTTGCTCTCCATTTTAAGGCATTGGAGATCATTTTAGCTGAACAGCCTATCATTTTTTGCACCTCTTTATAGGTTTTCCCCTCTCTAATCAACTTTTTAATCAAAGTACGCTGTTCTTCTGAACAATGTCTTGAACGACCCATTTTCCTCAGCTTTCAAATGCATGTTCAACAAGTGTTGGCTTCATCCTTAAATAGGGGCCACCTGATTCACACCTGTTTCTTCACAAAATTGATGACCTCAGTGATTGAATGCCACACTGCTATTTTTTTGAACACACCCCTTTCAACTAATTCAACTAATTGCCCAATTGCACAGCCTTAAGAGCGTGCATATCATGAATGCTGGGTCTCATTTGTTTTCTGAGAATCTACTGAACCTACTGGTAACTTGTTTGCCACGTAGCAATAAAAAAAAAACGAAAAACCTTGATTATTCTGGTTAGTCACATTGTACTGCTATTATTTTGAACAGTACTGTAGCCGCCAGCCTTTTAACTGCTGTGAAGTGCCAACAGTGTGATGGAGGGCCTCCAGTGTGCCATGCTGCTGTTATCTTCAACTGAGCTGGGTTAATAGCGATTTAAGTTTGTGCTTAATCCACTTAAATGGTGTGGAAGTAGTGCTGAAGTCCAGCTAAAGATATGATAAAAAAACTATGTGATTTGTTTGTTAAGTTATTGCAAGTATACTTAAGGTACCTTTAAAAATATTGCATTTAAAGACTGAATTTATTCAAAGATAACACAGTCCTCATCAATAGTGGTGTTAAAACACAGTTTAGGCTTAATATTAAATAATGTGCATTGTGCACAAGTAATACTCCAAATAATGAAACAATTCATTGTTTATTTTTGCATTGTGACAGTTTTAATCATTAATTATATTAGTATTTTTGTGTGTCGCTTCTGTTAAAGGGGGGGGGGGGGGGGGAGTGAAATGCTATTTCATGCATGAGTTTTTTACACTGTTAAAGAGTTGGATTCCCATGCTAAACATGGACAAAGTTTCAAAAATTAAGTTGTACGTTTGAAGGAGTATTTTTGTTCCCAAAATACTCCTTCCGGTTTGTCACAAGTTTCGGAAAGTTTTTTTTGAGTATGGCTCTGTGTGACGTTAGATGGAGCGGAATTTCCTTATATGGGTCCTAAGGAACTTCTGCCGGAAGAGCGCATGCTCCCGTATAGCGAGGCTGAGCAGCACAGACATTTCACTGATCAGAGCGATTCACTGATCAGAGCGAGAGCGTCGCGAAAAGTCACAAAAGAAGTGTGTTTCTGGTTGCCAGGGCAAGACAACCCTGCACAGATTACCAAAAAAAACAGCATTAAGGGACCAGTGGATGGAGTTTATTTTTACAGAGCATCAACGGAGTTGTGCAAGTGTTTTTGTTTGTTCCCTGCATTTCGAAGATGCTTGTTCACAAGCCCCAGTTTGACGACGGATTTGCATATCGTTTATTTCTTAAGGATGATGCAATCCCAAGGAAAAAGGGTCACGATCGTGTGTTGGAACCGCAGGCGGTGAGTAAAACTGCTTCAAATATCTCTGCCTCCTTGTTAGTGCGTCCCCTCCCATGCCGGAGACCCGGGTTCGAGCCCC